>NW_027094086.1:129526652-129954152 GCF_029207755.1 Chamaea fasciata
GCTGAGGGAGAAACTGATATTTGAACACCACTGATTCCAGAAACAGGCATTTAGAAGTTAGATGGGATAGGAACTTGCAAGACATCAGAACATTAGGAGGAAAATGCATTGGAAGAGACAGAATTAACTCCCCCCTTCCCCACTAAATATACTGGGGTCATGAAGCCAGGAAAATGAGAGCTTTAAGAAGGGGAGAATCTGAAGGCCTGGGAAAGAGATTCAAACCGCAGCAGCAGAAAGCTTGGAAGGAACGACGTCTGACTAGGAATTGTAAATGGTACTGAAAGAATGGAGAGTGGAAATAGGTGAGAAGAAACAGCTAATGTCTCGGAGGAAACAGGAGTACAACAGAAAAAAGTTCATAATGGAGAAACTCAGACTAGAAAGAGGCAATATCCTTGACAGTGCAGCAGTCATACATGACCTGCCAGAGTCTCACCCATATTCTGCTGTCAGCGCACATCTGTGAAGATTTTTGGTGAAGGACTTTTGTGGCAGAGTTTAAACACTCTAGTCTCTTACATGAGCCATTTTCACCATGTGTAGGTAAAACACTGGTGTAATGATCTTAGAATGGCAGTATTTATGGGTTCATGGGTTTATCCTGTCAGGCTTCAGTGGGTAGGGTAGAGAAGCTGCCTGGGAAGCTAATTAATTTTAGCAACTTTTTTAGTTCAGCAAATTCAATGTTTGAGAAGGACTTGCAGACTGTAAGCCATGTACCAGTCTTCATGGTAGTAATTTAAACCAAGCTCACAGGCAGAAACTGGAGAAAATGTATGTCCCTCACACAGAGAAAGGCTAGAAGGATAGACCGTTTGAAAGAAGAAAGCTTCATTTATTGCAGAGGTTTGGTTGATGGAATCTTTTTTGCTGGACTTCAGGCAAAGAATGAGGGAGATCCTGCTTCTCATATTATTTTGTACAGAGAGATGAGAAGATTTGTAGATGTCTATAAGGCAAAAGTTTTGAAGCTGACAGAAGAAATGTGGATAGACAGTTGAAGCAATTTGAATATATCGTTTCAGAGAGAGAAATTCTCTGTTGAGCAAAGAAATCTTAGGAAAGCTGAGAACCTACTGCGTCCTATGGTGTGAGTGAATCAATCAGCTGAAACTGATTACAAAAAGACTGTTTTTGCCAAGGAGAGGTAAAAATGAAATAAAAGTATCTATGTTAGTGGAGGAGACTTGAACATCCCAGAATACCACAAGAAGAGCTAGAGCATAAAAGATACAGATCAGATGAGGGGACATTTCAGTAATTGTGATGACATGTAGATGATAAAATGTGGGTAGCTGTCATTTGTGTGCACAGTCCCAGAGAGAAGCACTAACCAAAGTTCACGTTAGAGGCATGGTCCAGAGCCACAAGCCCAGCAAGCTGCCAGTGAGCATGGGAGTATCATAAAATGAAAAATGAAAAGCAGGTGTTTAAGAATATGTATGCTAAATACTGCAAAGCTAAACTGAGGAGATCAAAGGTGAAGAGTGTGCAGCTGAAGAATGTTGCTGGGGAAAGCAGCCAGCAGAAATGTTGCTGTTAAAAAAAGGAGATTTATAGTGGTGAGACAAACATCTTTTCAAATAAATTAAGCAAAAATAGCCGTAAAAATGAGCATCAGTATTGGGGACAACTTTTGGGACTGACTTTAGGAAAACTTGAGTCTGTGGCATAAAACATGGCTAGTAGTATACAAGAACATTTATTCTATGTGGATAAAAGTCTAAGGATACAAGTAAACATCTAGATATCTCTATAAAAGAAATGAGAGCTTCTGCAGAAATCATTTTGCATAGAAAGGTTAGCTATACATTAGATTTGATAAATACATGAAAAGCAGTAAAAACTGGAAAAGAATATTTGGCCTGGCAGGCCCATGTAACTGTTTATGAGTCTGAAAACAGATAATGTCAACTTCTTGCTGCAGAATCTACCTAGAAGGCAGTACCAGAAGTGCATTGCTCTGTGATAGCTATTTCCACTGTGAGCCCCTTGGCAATAAAGATGTTAATTAGAAAAGTGAGGAAGCCATGGGAAAGGGTGCACTTGATGGCAGCAGTAGAGAAGAAAAAAGATAGGCTATTCCATGTATGCATGGATATTAAAGATCTTTAAGGTGATGAATCAAGAACAAATCAACACAAGAACAATCATGCAATGAGTCAGGAACAAAACAATCCACTCATGCTAAATGTCATCACTTCCAGGCCCTCTCAAACAACCAAATTATGTTAGATGCACAGTTTGATACTGGAAAGTCTGATAGGACGAGGAGAGCAGCTAATTAGTGCTTTCCAACACTTTTCCAGAAGGCAGTCCTTCAGAAAATCTGCTGGTAAATTGTCTGCCCTTGATATATCAAAGAAGAAAGGTCTTGGAATAGCAGAATGTCTCACATTCTTACCAGAGTGAATGCCATTAAAATCCAATAGTGTTAATCACATGATACTGGGGACATTTTGAAATCACAGTCAGATCCAAGTCATTAGCAAGCAGATGAGTGGTAACAGCAGAGCACTGGAATGGATTGCCCAGAGAAGCTGTGGAATTCCCCTCCTTGTGGAGATTCAAACCAGACTGGATATGACCCTGAATAAGCAGACCTAGCTTTGAAGTTAGTCCTGCTTTGAGCAGGAGGCTTACTAGATTATCTCCAGAGGTCCTTTACAGCCAATTTTATACTATGACTCAGGGAACTACTGTGGTCTCAAAAGGAGGCATCCAGGCATATCCAAAAATGGAAGAAAGGAAAAGAGCTGAAAGCATTGATCTCTCCAAAGGAAATTAAACTCAGAGTAGCATAAGCAACTCACCTGCTAAACAGCAGAAATAATGTCATCTCTATAAGAACTTGAAGGAGGAACAGGCTTTTATGTACAATTTAAAAAATACTTCACCTTGAGGTAAAAGGGAACATTCCATGGGAAAATGCCTACAGGATGCATGAGCTGTGAACATTGCAATAGTGATGTATATTTATGCAACATTTACAAAAGCACTATTCCCTGTCAGCTGTCTTTTAAATGTTTTTCTGTCCATGTGTTAGATATTGCTTCTTCATCCTTCATGTGTATGATATGCTGCGCTACTGAAAGCAGGTAGGAAGTTTCAGAAGTCTTTGATTAAGGAAAAAAATGCCAACCCATCAATGCAACATTGGCTCTTCATCTGTGGAATCATGATAATGCTATCTCTCACCAAACATCAGTAGTTTGGAGGTAAATTATTTGTCAGTGAAGCATTTATACTACAGAAATGAGCACCAAGGAAAAAACCATGTACATGAATCAATAAAACCATGAAAGGTTTTATGTGTGTACAATAAATGAAATCCACTCCCAGTGATAAAGTATTGAATCACTTTTCTTTGAGTGGGCACTGTTCATCCTTAAAAACCCCTGGAAGAAGGATTCCAAGGGCAAAAGTATGAGAACTAGCATTTAAAATTGTAGTAACTATTCTCGAAAAGGCTAAATAAGGGTTATGGAAGTGGTTTCTAACTTCAGAGTTACCTTTATAATCTTGGGAGGCTCTAATTATGACTATTACATGGATTTGGTTTTATGAATTTAATTCCAAAAGAGACTTTGTATGACACATGGACACCAGTGACTTACAAACACATAAAGTGTTACAGGCAAGTACCATGTGTTTCTTTAGAAGATCTTTTAACCTCATTAAACTCAGTCTTTGGTGAAATTTTCATCCATTAGTAAAAGCAAAGGTGGAAAGTGAAAACAATGTGGAAATTTAAATATCTTAGAGTGCAAAAAAAAAAAAAAAAAAAAGCCCCAGAAAGCTAAAGCTGTTATACTTAGAATAGTATTGAGAACTAATGTTAAAGTAATCTTAATGCTGTTGAATAAAACTCATCAATCTTCAAGAAGGTGGCAGTCTGACAACCAGTCTGTTAGCATTCAGGTTCAATGCTAACAAATGTGACTCCATGAAGAACTCACATTTTCTCTGTGGATCATTACCATTAGCCTGATAAAAGAAGCACATCTCTGTTCATGTTTTGATTCCTTTTAAGGCATTTTTTTAAGAGCAGATTTTACACGCTGCAAGAGAAATGAAGTGGTGCTAGGGCATGAGGTAGCTCCCATAGCTGGAAGCACTGCCATCCTGCCAGAGAGACTGAAACCTGTCAGGGGCAGAGTTTTCTCTGACAGGAACTAATACAAGATGTGATCTGTTATTTGAAGTAGTTAAAATAGGGGATCCTGTAAAATATCTAAGATATTGTTTACCATACTTGAAACACCTCTAAAACTCTCATAGGGTTTCATACTTCTGTCAATGTCCGTATAGAAAGAGAAGACTATCACACTGGTAAAATCCTGTTTGGGACACTGACTTCCTCAAAATCTGCTGAATCCCAAAGCAATAGGATTATGTATGACAGAACTTTTTTTACCCAGTCAAAAAAGTGAAAAAGAGAGAGACTTTTGGAGACCCTTTCAGATATCCACACATGTATTTGAGAGAGAGATCTAGTAAAAAACTGCCTTTCTTTTTCTCCATTTGGCTTAATTTGTACATTATTATTTCCGAGCAGTTTCCTCCTTCTTAATTGTCTTTGATATTTCAGGATAATCCTTGGGTATGGACTAAGCATGAGGGTGTAAAGTTTGAGAAGGTAGATTTGGTGTTCTTAAAAATCAGTAATTTTGATTTTTTTCTTATGATTTTATTAAAGCAGCATTTCAAAAACTATTTTCCATCATATCCTCATCCTAAGTGAACTTTTTAAGGCAAATACAGTAAGTAAGAAGCATTGCCAAATAGACAGGAAACACGTAGAACTTCTTGAGCATGCAAGCTAACTTGTGTGATGTGACTTTTCCCAAGAGGAGAAAAAGGAAAATCTTTCTACACTGTTGATTTAGGTAGAACTAGGGTTTTTTGTAGCTGGGAGATACACTCTTAAAGTATGATCTGTATGCATGATGCAATTTCTACCACGTTGAAACAAGGCCCCTATCCCATCGGCTTACAGACCTTATTTTACCATTCTACTTAGAGCCAATATGGTTGGCTAATAATTAAAGAAACCCTCTCTTTTGCCTTTTTATTCCCATAATTTCTGCTACCCTTGGGCAGAACTCCCTTTATTCAAGGATAGTGAAACAGTGTATAATGGGCATTTCCATAAATAAATCATAACCACTTAAATCACTAGCCTGAATTCATACCTCTAAGTCAATGGTTATGCATGCTGGAATCAGAGCATTTTTCTTTTCATGCCTGGAAGCAAAATGGTAAAATACAATAAAAACACTTGACAAAATTAATCTTGGTGTCTAATGAGGAGACTGGACTGATCCCAGGTACTTCTAGTACAGAGGCTGTATGTGGTGGCCTCAGAAAGTGTAATCCAGAGAAGCTAGCACCCCTTTCACCTTTGCTGGCAAGCAGACATGTGGGAGGGGGTTTGCCTGGTGCAGCAATGCAGCTCCAAGCTATGCTGGTGGGGCCCACACTGATATTACCAGACTGATGAGCCCACTCTCCACTCACTGCCTTGGGCTGCCTCGGTGCCCCTCTCGGAGTGCCCATCTACCCACACTTAAACTTGGCACAGATGTGATGTCTCGTCCCTCCACTGGGTGGACGTGCTCTGTGATTCTTGTAATACAGTTCTTCCTTTTGAGGGTCAGGCGTGAAAGTCTGTGAGCACAGATTTAAGGAGGGGTCTTGACTTGCTGACATCCAGGTGCTGGTTAAGCTCAGATGGTTGTGCTGTGTCAATAGGAATGAAATAGCAAAAAATCATAGAGTTCTTAAGGAGTGTGAAGTTAGAACGAGGGAAGTAGGCACACCCTGGCTTGGGTGAGAAGAATGAAATGTGTGTTGGTGGATAAAAAGCACATCTGTACTGTTAGCACATCAGTTACGGCACCAAATGCTTCTTCACATAAAGAAGGATACTCTTAGAAGGCATATTGACCATTATTTTAAAACTATGTAAACCAGCATTTTGACCCCTTGTACATCACACTTGTTATGTTCAAGCCTTAACTCTTACTTGAAAAGAGTTGATTCATGTGAAATCCTCTTTGTACTGTCAATATAGCAAGCAGTGAACACAGTGAAAATGAGAATAGGATCTAAAGCAAAGACTTAAAATCTACTTATATAATTGTAGGGGTTTGAAAGCAAAACAAATGAGAGGCTCCAAGTCAGAGTTACAATTTAATAGGAAAAAAAAGGAAAGAAAGTAAAATAAAATAGATGCAATAATACAAAAGACCACTGACAGAGTCAGAATACAACCTGAGCGGAGTGATGGAAGCAGTCCAGATGAGGTGGTCTTCCTGAAGCAGTGATCCTGTAGAAAAGTCTGGTAGCTCAGGTCCTCTGGGAATCCAGTGGGTTAGCGCCCCTCTGGTGTTCAGAGTCTCAGCTTATATCCAGGCTGGAATGCTTGGTTCCTCCCTCTGGGCGGAGCATCTCACAATGGGATGGTGAGTCATGTGATAAGGCCTGATGGGCCCATTAACAGGAGGTAGTCCAGGAGGGGGTTATCTGTGAGCTGTGTAGCAAAGGTGCTGATGGGCCCATTAACAGAAGATAAGCCAGAGTGGAGGAGGCAGGGAGCACTGCCTCACCTGGTTTCAACAGTTCATGAAGATGGTGATAGAATATACTTCAACCCAGGACAATAATTAGTATTACTTTGTGTTAATTTGTTAGTGAAAATGAATCTGGAGAAGGTGGGTATAAGTGTAATCCATGTTTGTTTCAAAGTCTTTTAACTCTGCTAGAATAGAATAAATTGGTCTGAGTGGTAAATGAGAACATGTCTCTCTGTTTTGTCTCTATAACAAGACGCGGGCAAGAGCTACACATTTTTCTAAGGTTTATGTTAATAGAGACTATAAACTCATTCCAAGTCTGAGGATTTTTCTGGTATCTTGCACTCCACAACTGGAAGGGATGTTAGACATAAGTATACTTGGCAGTTTCCTACTAGAAAACACTATTGTAAAGAACAAGGAGACCCAATAGTTGAGGCAGAATGAAGTGGCTGAACAATTAGATAACAGGGCTGAAATAATCTCGCAAACCCAGGAAATATAAACTCAAAGCTGATGAAACTTCTTTTTAAACTTTTCTTTTTGACCACACCAAGCAGACCCTAAAGCAAAGCCTGATTTTCCCCTAAAGCATAGTATTAATTCCATCATGTTTTCTTGTGTGTGTCTCTGCATGTGTGTGCATATAATGCATTTTTTAATTGTTTTCAATGGAAAGCCTGGACAGTACTGACAGTACCTGTTAGCCTAATGGAGGAGAACAGAAAAAACGGTAAACAGATTGTTAAGATGCAATCTTATCATCAGGAATAGGAGCACCGGGGGTGAAAGAGTTAATAAGAAAATACAAAGAATAAATGCTTATGAAATATGCCTATTGCTGCTGCTACTACTGGAAGAGAAAAAAAGAGGCATGAGTAAGCTGGCAGAAAAGAAAGAAAACTCGGAGCTTGTGGGAAACCCCAAGCTTAAGGAGCATTGAGAGGTATTAATTTTTAATTTCCTTAGTACAGTTTTAAGGAGCTACCCTACAAAGCAGTCTTTCCCCGTTTTCTCAGATCTACTTCACCTGCCTCTCCAGGACTCTTGCTGGAGGTTGGTGAGGTGCCCGGTAGGTGGCATCCTTTTAACACAGTGCTGGTATCAGTTGGTTTGGGTTTCGGGGTTTTTTTAGTTAAAGGCATTTTTTTTCTACAGAATTTAAATGGGACTATCACAGAATTGGCACACGCAGAAGTTATATTGTTGTGAGGACTTTTATTCAAGGCTCTCAAATTTGGCATTCCCAAGCTTCAAAAAAATCTCGATTTAGGAATCTAAATGGAAGAGAGAAAGGGAGAGAGTGTTTTCCCTCATTGGTTCAGAGCAAGTTTCTGAGGGAGTTTAAAATGAACTACGTGTTCACAGCACCTACTGAAATCACTCTGTGTTTTCTGACTTGAGGTCTCTGGTCTAAATGAAAGACTTGTTTCCAGAATATGGTGATTAGGATATCGTATTTACATTTGAGCAATTGATGTCTGAAATTGTGACATCTTATCATCTGCATTTAATTTGGCTCTGTTACATCTTGTCCATTTTTGGAACGTATTCATTTTTTTCTTCCTAAGGAGTAATGCTCATGATAGCTGGGGAAGCCTGTGTTATCACAATCCCATCTCTGCTCCAGTGTTTGCACACAGTTCTCCATATGAACATTATCATCAGATGTAGTTTGAACATGCACATGCTTCAGTCTGTTAGTGTTTGGCACAGGGCATCAGTATCAGGTGTCAGCTATTCATTCAGTTAAAGCAGTGCCCCTTCTGAAAGCACACAGATAATTCACAGGCTGATTACAGGTGGAAAACAAATCTGTTTAACTTGCTTAGGAACGTAGTGGATCAGGATGCTGAGTAGCCAGGAATATCTGGGGATGTCTTGAGAAAGTGTTTCCAAAGAGCTGTTCTTCAACTCAAACTTCACCTCCTGGTCTGCTTGAAGGTTCACCTTGCTTGGAGAAGAAAAGCAGCAGAAGTTCCTTGTGGCTGGAAACAAGACCAACAAAAAAGTTCTCAGTACTGTCTAATAATACAGGATCTGAAATAAACATACTTGGTAGCTGAACAAGTCTCACTAGTTCCAAAGCCATCTTTGCACAGAATAGGATTGACAGGTCTGTATCAAATGGAACATAGCTGGGGGTTTTAAATGTCTTTCTGCAATTTACTGCTCTGAGGTTTGTGAATTGCCATGGGGATAAAGATGCCATAGTGTTCTCTGCCAATCTGCCACTGGTCTAGTTGTATCTCCAAGTCCTAGTACTGTAATAAATCAATTATCCTGTCAATTTGCATCAGATTGACAGGTCACTGAGAAGTGAAGTTCAAAAAAAGTGACTTTAAGATACTGATCTATTTTGTCTCTTGAATTATTTGTTCTGAATATATATTTAATCCAAAATTGTGTTGAAGAAGTTGTTTTAAGGGCTGTTTTTATATTCTCTATCCATGTGCACTCAGTGTTGTGCTTTTCACGTACACACCAATCAAAGAGTCCATCTCTATAACTTCTTCCATCCCTGCCTACTTTGCTTGGGACAATCTATCCCAGGGAAAACTCTCCAAAAGATAAAAGTAAAAAAGGGCGTGGATTATTGCTGGTAAATATATAAATAGAAACAATGTTTCCAGAGCTAGAAAATTCCATTTAAAACAAAAGTATGTGAAAACTTTTTTTGGTGCAATTGTCAAAAAGTAGTACCACATTAAATGAATATGTCTGAGGACTACAAAGATAATTTTCTACGCAAATGTGAAGTGCAAAGTCATCTTCCCGAGTCTGCAGACAGACCATCTCTGTTTGTCTGCTGCCAACCATAACTTTCCCAGGTTGTACTAGACTGAAATTCATATGATAGGATCATACCCACCCTTTGGAGTGTGAGTGGCAGTGTATGAATCATGCCAATTTATAAAACTGCTGCTACTGTTTGGAAAAAGTTCAGGGGAACTGAATTAGTAAGGTCAGGGGAAGGATCCAAATAAATAACATTTCAGGCCTGGATAGACTGACAAAGTCTTCTAAAATAAGCAGGCTGTTGGAGGAAAGTGAAGGGACAAAATTCCTTCTTCCTTTGAACTTACAGCAGGAATGGAGTTTCAATATTTGAGATAGATGTGGGGGAGAAAGATAATAATGCAGAGAACACCCCGGGGCAGTGCTCTCTTAGATGTCACAGCATACACCATCACAGCAGACAGAGATATTTGTCTCAGACCTTGCTCAATGATGCTCCCAAGTTGCTTTAGTGACTCATCTTCATTGTTGATGTTAAAGCAGTAGGTGTCTGGTAGCAAGGACTGTCTGTAATCATAACTTGAGCTCTGTGGCAATTGCTTAACAAATCAGCAGCCTATTCAGTGCACCTCTCACAGCTTAATGTGCAGGCACGGAGAGCTGTGCTCACACAGCCCCCAGGGATGTTTCACATCTTCCAATGTTGCAACTTGGTCCTAGATCTGGCTGAGAGGGGTGCAGACCCCAACATTGCCAAGCAGGTACCCGAGGAGGGTCATGTAGGGAAGTTTCTTTTCTTTACAATAAAGGTATACTTTATATTGCTTGCTAATAGGTGATCTGTAGGACAGGCTCCCCACATATTTAAGCACACTGAGGTCCAGTTTGAAGAAAGGAAGAATTATTGAAGGCCTCAATGCAGAATTAATTATGTCAGATTCTATAGGGAACCTTTATCCCTATGAATAATTAAAGTTTCTTTAAATTAAACTATCATCTGTTTCAGAGTAGTTGGAAACTACTCTTCAGGGCTCTTCAAACACCAAACCAAAACGTTGTTCTCATCACAGATTTGCCAGCTAAGCCAAGAGAAAGATGTACTCAATGTGGATAGAAACGGAGATAGTTGTATGGGAGGCTGTAGTTAATAGCAACCTATTCAGTAATACTACAAGTTTATTTAGAGCACTTTTTTCATGGCAGATGTTTCAGAAAATGTGGCAAAGTTTAATTATATAGTTAGTTAATTAAGAAATTATAGTAGGCATGGAATGAAATCAGGGTCTATAATCAGGAAGGGAAAGTTTTTTATAGTTCAACTTTGAAAACAGAAGTGTGAGTAAACTGAGAGACTGAGAGGGCAGGAAAAGAGACAGTAGGATGAGCCAAGTAGGCTTTTGACACAGCATTGTCCAGTATGAATAAACAAGACATGGCAGACATATAGTTATTAGATAGTAGAAGAAAACATAGATTCAAGGGCAATCCTGATATTAAAAGAGAAAGTATGGAAGAGATCCAGATGATAGACTGGAGCAAGTACATGGAAAGTATAAAATTAAGGTTTAAAAGAATTTTAAAAAACCTGTATATTGATGAAGTTAAAAGAGAATGTATAAATAGGTATGGGTCTTCAAGTTGGCATAAGTCTCTCTAGGCAGCTCAGTCCTGGAGTTTGAGTCTTGTAATGGGTCGCAATAAATAGCTGCACTGGATAAGCAGACCAAAAAAAGAACTGTGGGGGCTGCAGTCCAGCATTTTTTTCCCTCACTTAATGTTTTTCCTTTTATACTTTTTGCTTGATGGTAATATCACTTTAGATTACATCTGTATTTGGTGATATCCCAGATAGGTTTGTGTGTGTATTGGTGTGTGGTTATCCAGTAGATTACTGGGTTTATTTCTATTTTGTTTCTTTGTAAATGCCCCCCAAATTTGTGTCCTCCTTTATGTCCTTTAAAATATAAAACTTGTAAAAGAAAGTGAATTTCATGTGCGTAGCAGCTTGCGCTTTATAATTAGTGTTTGATCCTGATTTTGCTTTTAAACCTACTAACTTGAAGCACCTTTCAGTTGCTTTGTCTTGTTACTGAAAATGATGTGGTCTTGACACAGGGAAGAGAGTTACGCACGGTGAAGTTGCAAAGCAATCTGGTTTGAAGAGGTGAATATTTACTTGAGCAATTGCATCTTTTTTTTCATATTGTGGCACGGTCTGGGTGTTTAATTATTGCTAACTATACCAACTTGGGTATGTCATGCACCTTTTTAGGCATGATTTATGTGATTTCTACTCATATACCTGACTTGATATTTGGACAGGCCCTCAGGATCTAATTGTGCTTCAGCTGAAATCACCACTAAAACCAACAAGGATCAGACAAGTTCTTAATAATCCTGTGACATACCTGGAGTGGTCAATTCTGAGAAAAAATTATTGATGTGTTTTCTTAATTTATTGATCAAGAATTTGACAAGGGCTAAGTTAACAAAATAACTGAGCAGTTTAGAACACAACTGTTCTGTGCCCATACTTGGTTTCATGGTTATCTATTTATTACATTTTCTACAACTATCTCTGCCTACCAGATTGGCAACACATATGCAAAACACATTTAAAACTATTTCTCCACAAACAGACAGAGATAATGAGCTCATTTCTATGGAAATAATTCAATATTGTCATTGTTGCCTGACTACCAACTGATCTGTAAAAATGTTTGTCCAAATTTAATAGCTTCTCATTTATTGAGAAATGCAGAAAAATAAGAGCATAAAACACACATAGGAGGCAAGTGATTTACAAATAAGCTTGGCTTTCTGTAAGATAATTAATCCAGTGTTAATTCAAAAGAAAAAGTTATTAAATCAATGCTAGCAGGTAGCACTTGTAAGGGAAAGAATTATCAACTGTAAGACTAATAATTACATGTCTTGTGTATTGCAATATTTCATCAATGCAAATCTGCTAATCCTTCTGAAGGTGATCCTGCTCACATTTCCAAATGTAATTCAAAAACCTTTGCCTTGAATATAACAATCTGCCTGAAAAAAACCAAAAAGTAAACCAACTCTAGATCTATTCCTATTTGATGTTTGCATGAGCTTTCATAATTTCTAAGGGCAACAAAGGAATGCGTCAGAAAATTTGTTTGGAAAATTAGAGTGGGAGTCTTGTAATGGGACTATTTGTAATGGGGAGATTTAGATTCTCAGAAGATCTGGTTTCAAACACACAAATTAAGGGACTCATCCAAATGCATTAAGTGATGGGTACACCTCTCTTTCAGGTTTCCTTTGGGCATTATAGTGCTCCATGTTTCTTCAGCCCTTTTATTAGCAGGATTGCCTCTGCCATTAATGAAAATTTGTCAAGAAAAGGTCAAGCCTCAGAAGGTAAAGGACTGGCCTGATTTGACATCTGATGTACCAGATAGTGATCTCATCAGATTTCAACATTTATAAGCTTCAAGATCGTTGAAATCATGCTGGAAAGTCAGCAAGGAATGCAAGAGTGTAATGGGTGTTTTCCTAGATGATAGTCTTTGTCCAGAATCAATACTGAACCAATGCTGTATGTATGTTTGATGACTAAACACAGAGAACAGTCAAAAACAAGATTTTGCTCATTAGTTAATGGTAACTAAGGACATTACTTAGTGTTTCTGTTTGTTTATTTCTTTGTGAGAATATTTAGACAGATAACTATGCTGTCTAAAATGATTTTCAGCAACACAACAAAACATACAAGAGAACACACAATAAAAACATAGAAAACAGTTCATTCCTCCTCTGGCTTCCTCTGTTCCAGTCAATAGGAGTCAGGAAGTTTTTGAGACTTCCTCAGAAAAGATTTTCTGAAAAATTATAGGATCCAGCTCTTTTAATTATTTTGTATCTCTACATATTCTTTCTTCATGAAACATCAGTAAAATAAGAATTGCAGTCTTTCCCTGCTGATCAAGATTCTGTCAGCAGATCACAGTGAAACATTTAATGCACGAAAAATATTTACAAGACTGATCCTTAAATTATGATATGGCCATGCTGCAAAGTGTTGGAAGACTACCCTGATGTATCTCAGGGACAGAAATTAAGATTATTTGCTATTTAAAGGTGTAATTTGTGAAGTACCTTCTAGCCATTTGTAATTAAAAGTACAATAAAGGCTGCTGTTATATCTCATACAAACAACTGAAGAAAAAATGTCCTTAAGTAGCTGCCATAGTGCTTGCTATATTTTGTCATGTGTGTTCATAATACAGTGCTAGTTTCAATACAACAGAATTAGAATATCAATTGCCTGTTTTTATTAGAGCACATTAAACTGTTTAACCAAAGTGAAATTGATTGCATTGAATTGCAAATTTCAAGTGAGGAAAAGCAGTTGAAAATGAAATTAGGCTCACTAGAGAGAAGTTAATATGCTCTTTAGCTCTCCTGTACAATAATACAAGCTTGAAATATGACTGCATATTCTGCTAAAATTGGGTTATATGTTTAACTTTGTGTACTAGGCTTTACATCGCCTTTAGGTTGTTTGCTGAAACTTCTCTGGGTCTTAATGTCACCAGAATTAACCCATGCATGTCTACCAGGCAGATAGGGCACAATGCCCATCTCTCCGTTATCTCTGATTTTACTTTAGTTGCCTGGAAGTTAAATCACTCCTAGTGAAATGAAGGTGAACTCAAAAGCTCACCAATGAACTTTACTATATTTGCAGTATAAAAATAAACAAGTATAATGAGGCAGGGCATTTTGTTTTAATCTGATGCACTGCTCAAAGGTCTGCAAAACACAACACTCCCTGCCCTTGTGAGTCATTGGTGCAGCTCAGCTGTGCAGAGGTTTGCATTCTCACGGTGCTGCAGATACCCCAGCTAACGAGGAAACAGGCTCTGCTTCCATGATGGAAACACAAATCCCACTGAAGGTACTGTTGGGTTTGATGGATGCTTTTCTCCCTGGTCTGAAAAGGGGAGTGTTGGCTAGCACTGACCTGTATTGAGAAGAAAACGGATATTTTCAAAACAGTAATCAACCAGAATGTCTTTTCTGTTGTGCTCATTTCTGGTGGCTGGCAAGTAGTTTTAAACTTACACTGGTGAATTTACTGAATGTCAGAAAAATGGGTATAGTAAAAGTCAACATTTTTAGGGCATGAAACTGAAAATCTTGCCCCTTTCAGACTATGAGTAATGTGAGAAATTTTCCAAAATATAGAAATGTAAAAACTCCAATAGAAACCCCAAAGAAACAGAAAAGATCCTTCCTATGTGATTGTTTTATTATGCTTTGACTTTTTGTACTTCTCAACTTGGCATCAGGAGTCATCTGCAAAGGACTCACTTCAATGGTGTAGATAGCCGGTCAGTAGATTGGATGTTGTATATTGCTATGGGACATTGCAAAAATTATTTTCTAGGCTTATAAGTGTTTCTGTTTGTTAATTGAAGCCTATGGCTTACAGATCCTCAAACTCTTAAGAAACCACTTAACCCTATAACAGAATCATACACATGTAGAGGAAACCAAATGGGAAAAATGCATGAACCTACAAGTTTCCAGCTGTTTTTCACAGAATGAAAGACTATCAAGAAGATATACAGGTATTTTTCAAAAGGGTAAAGTGGTCCTTTGTGTAAAATAGGTTAAGAAATGCTGCTATAAACTCCACAACACCATTTCTTGGATTAAATGAAAAGGATCTTACAGTCTGGAGACTTAAAGTTATAGAATCATAGAATCATAGAATCGCAGAAAGATTTGTATTGGGAGGCACCTTAAAGATCGTCTAGTTCCAAACCCCATGGGCAGGGATGCCTTTCACTAGACCAGATTACTCAGAGCTCCATCCAACCTGGCCTTGAACACTTCCAGGGATGGCACATCCACAACTTCTCTGAAAAACTTGCTCCAGTTTCTCACTCCCTTATCATGAATACAACTGCACAATGAAAATACTATATGTACTTTTGGTGGTGAACTGTAAACAGATTCTTTTTATTCTCTTTAGAGAGTGGTTAAGTGTATGACTCCTATTACGTTTTCTTGTTTTCTGCATCTCCTTGCATCACTACAATGGATAGCCTGCAGTACCTCCCACTGTTTCTGCTGGCTGGGGTTGTCTCCCCCTTTTGATGTGGGAGATTCTTCTTGCTGGCAGCTCAGTTCTGAGTGTGAGGGAGCTGTTACAATCATGTTACAATCAAAATTACGTGGCATGTGAAGACCAATCAGAGCTCTGAATATGACAGACATTCCTGGAAAACATGTCTAGCTAGACAGGGTTATTTAAAGTTCTACCAATACTTTCCAGACTGGTGTCCATGGAGTACTGTGTGGCATTCTCATGGAACAAGCTGTCCTTGTTTCCAGCTGCTAAGTCACATTAAAGTCAGCTAAGAATATATTAGTTTCCTGGTATTAGTTCTTTTCATGTAAGCAACTGATGTGGGGTAAAATGGGATTCTGAGAAGGAACAAAACTGGGTTTAGATATTGAAAACAGAGTTGTAATGTAGATCTCAGAAATGAAGGAATATTAGGTCTGTGAAGTCCTGCAGGGGAAGATAGTTCTATTTCAGATCACACAGGGGAAGGGAAGATGTGTGCAGATTCTCTTTTAGTTAACATTCGTTCACGGAAAAGGTAATAATTATTGTGGCACAAAAACCTGAAATCAAAAGTGCCTGTTTAATCTGTGTGCAGAAGGAAGGCCTTGTTCAGCGTACAAGCTGTAGCTGTTGTGGCTGCACTGGGGGCAGGGAAGTTCTTCCCCTGCATTGCTTCAGTTATGAGTTGTGTCAAGAGCCCTGCTTGTATGCCACCATATTAATGCATGCAGTTTTTGATGAACCAGTCACTGCAGCGATAAAAGTCAGACTGGTTCCTGATCAGAAGGGAAGTTCTGCTGTGTTTCTGGCATCTGTTTTCGGTGTTGGGTTGTAATTGAGTCTTTATTAATAACAAGCTGTTCACATCAAAGTCTGCATTACAAACAACCTGGGCATTGCTGCATCACTGCGCAGTTTTGTTCAAACGATACTCAGCAGTACAAAAAAGTACTCCTTCAGTAAAACTTGTAGAAATTATAAGTATCCTCTTGAAGTCAGCCTTTCTGAAAACTTCTGTCAAAGTTTGGACCTTGCTGCTTATGTAAAAGGGACTAAATTTTCTTATTTACCCAGGGGAACTGCTCTGTGTCTTGTCATTGAGGTGTTCCTCAATTGGCTGGTATGTTTTGAACCCTAGTGCTCCTTTGCTGACCAAGAGTGCAAACCAGTTCAGGTCTTGCACCAGATCATCCTGGCTAGAGACTGGTGCAACTCAAACACAACTGGTTTTCTTTTCATTTCAAAAAGACAGTGTGTTATTCAGAAATAAAGGGATGTGTGTAAACAGGTTGCCTTCCATATGACCAGTTGGTCCCCAATTTGAGAGTCAGCCTGTATGACACACTATCCCTTTCTAGCCTGTCATGCCTGCCTAGATGTTATATTCATGTAGGTGCCTACATGAATGGTTCCTCTTTATTCTATGGACTCTCAATCTCCATGTGTAGCTTATATTTTATGGTCTCTGCCTTCTAGTCTGCTTTTCCTTTTTTCTTTTATTTTTTAGCTCCATTGTAAAGCATCTTTACTGCATCTATACTGCATTATATTCTTGTGATATAAAGCATTACAACTCCACAAAATTTGTTGGTTACTGCAGTCTAATTACGGATTAAATTGACATTAACTTCACAGGATAAAGTTTCATAAAATAACAAAAAAATGCCTAGAATGTTTCAGTGGTGCTTTTTTGTAAGGTGTGCCCTCACACTTATGAGGACATGACTCTGCTGCTAATTTATACCAAAAAACACAAACCAAAACAACAAACTTGGAGAACAATTTTGTTGTGGCAACTGTTTTCACACATGGATTTTTGAGCGAATTCTTTTCTGAAAACGTTACTACGAAGTTATTCATTAATCATATTTCCGCATTACTTACACAGGACATCCTCAGACGTGAAGAATAGGATTTTATTATTAATACAAGGTGGAAAGTAGGAGCCTGAGCATATCCTAGCTTATAATCAGTACAATTAAAATGAAGATATTTACTATTACCCAAAACTTCCTTTTGATGGTGCATCAAAACTTAGTCTTAAATACAATTTATTGACAATTTATTGAATTAATATTATGCAGTAAAATAATTAGGGGATAAGTAGTTCAGAATTTCAGATCAAGACATGAAAGCATGTTTAGTGTTGAGGTATAATGTTGGTTGTTAGTGTAATGGCTATATAGAAAAAATTCTCAAAATTCTCAAATTTTTTCTCAGTATTTATGACACAGAGGAGCAATGGTGTAGTTTAAGCAGTTCTGTGTACAACTGTCTGAAGAAATAATCATCACATTTAGGATTATAGCTATACTTCCTGCTGGCTTGACAGAATTCTTCATTTTCAGTTCGATAATAAGAATAACTTTTTCCTCAGAAAAGTCTGCTGGTTAAAATTATTGTGGCTGTGATAGAGAGTACTACCTCTCAGTAGTAGCATTTGCACTCAGGTTTGACTGAGTGTTTGCAAACTAATTTTTTGAAATGGCATTAACAGAATGTGGCAATAGTTTCCTAAAATTCCATTATAGGATGAAAAGGAACTGTATAAGGAGAATACAATACACAGGAAGGCAAAATTAATAAATTCAGAATATCTAATGCAGCCTGAATGTAAGAAGATTCTCTAGAGAATAAGTAGCAAAATGTTTGACATTTTGTCCTGAGTGTAATGTTATTGGAGTATCAAGAGGCCCTATGGCCTGGATGTCCCTAATGATGACTACTACTAGTGTAAAGCTTGTGTCCCTTATAATTATTCTGGTGTTTATTATGTAAGTATATATTTTTCTCCAACAAGAATCCTAAAAGAGTCTGCAGGCATTGTGAAAGATTTGCATTGTACATAGTGGTATCAATGAAATGAACATATTTTCATAATAATAAGCACAACATGTTAAATTTACCACAGTGAAAGATTTTTCTTTCCATTTTTTGAAATGTATGGGTCGTGGGAAACACAAACAAAAAGGGTTCTGTACAAGTTTTTGCTCATGTCCTTGTGAAACTGTAGAGCAAAAAAGTTACTTTGATGAATTTCATATGTCAGGGTCCAATAAAAGTTGTCATTAATGACTAGCTACATGTGTGCAGCTGTTTGTCTTCCTTATGACCTTTGTGTGCTTACATAGACAGTGAATATCCTGGATGCCAGCATATCTGTTTGGGATTAAGAGTAACACGATTTAGATTTTACTTGCTTTATCACTTTTCACAAATAATTTCATTACCTTAAGCCTGTCAGTGCTAATCAACACTATTCCTTGTGGTGAAAGAAGACTTGTGGCCATATACTTATTAGACTGTTGGAAGTTCTGTGAGTAAAATTTTATCACCTTTGTCAATTCTGATATCTTCTTGTCTGTCCTCCAAATGATCTGTGCATCTTTATGTGGGAATACTTTGCAGCAATATTTCTGGACTAGTTAGTAATTTAATATTGGTATTGATATTATTCAAAGAGAAAAATCATTTGGGCTGAAAATATGAACTTTATTTGACATTTCTGAACTGTTATAGATATAACAGAAATAAAAAATTTAAACAATGTATAGTGTCACAATAGAATCAATAGTTTTGACGTGTGATAATTTCCATTTTTGGTTTCATCTGAGAAATAAGAAAAATGGTTGTACAAAGGTGCTCAACAATATCTTTCTGTTGTGGAGAAATATGTTAATTTAGAATATTACCAGAACTTTATAGGGAATAAAAAGTTTAAATTATCCAAAATAAGAAATATTAGGCAGACACAAAGCATTTTTAATTGAATATATATTCATTTGTTGAATGGTTATAATTAGGTGATAGAGGAAAATGTGAATGGGGAAATGCAGACTCAGCTTGCATGAGACTATAGCAGCTCAGGCAGCTGCAGAAAATTGTCTAAGGAATCAGACAAAAGTATGTCATCTCAGTTTAACAGCAAAAATAATATGACAATTCTTTGCCCCCCATGTGTTCCCCCCCCCCCCAAAAAAAAAAAAAAATCATGACACTTTACAATGGAAAACCAAAACACTTCAGTGAATAATTATTTTCCTTTGGCCAAAAGTCTGAATGCAGAGTCAAGACTTGTCATTCTAGCATACATCTAGTCTTTTGTGGGTAACTGCCTTTACACAGCAAAAAAATCCTGAAATATTGGAAATAAGGCTTCTGGTCAACATGCTGTACTTAAACAAGCCTCTCATTTGGCTTTACCCTCATTAGTGACTGACCCAGACTATACATATCACACTCCAGTGGCTTTCTGACACCCTAAAAAGATTGCATACTTGAATGGTATTTATACAGTCCTCTCCAATAATTAACTCAGAGCTTTAAGGCTTTGTGTATATATCTCAGGCTACATTCCCAATCACAGCACTATCACCATGCTTCAAAACAGTAGGAGAAGCCTCTGACACGCTCTTCTCCCCAGCTGATTTAGAGCTCTCCCAAGGATTGCTGGATGAAGTTTGGGAGCTGGCATGGGCTTGGGAGGTGCACAATAGGCAGCTGGGATGTCGATACCCTGTTTTCAAACAGAAAACAGTTGAATAGTATGTGTGGGGTTTATGCATGCCTTAGTGCCAGGGAACTGTTTTGGGCATGTTTGGATCAGTAGTATAAATGTAATCTCAGTGTCTTGAACGTGCCACATTTTGTATTGTGCTCGTTCCAAAGTTTCATTAATAATTTTCTATTTCTGTAAGCTGTACTTTAGAAAAGAGCCACTGTAGTATTGCTTTACAACATGTATGTGCAAATTCATCATTTCAAATGCATCTTGCTAATATTAATCTGAAGTCAGTCTTCATCCCACAAACTACAGCAGTTTTTGATTCTAAATCAAGGACTACACTGATAGTATTTTTATCATAAGCTTAGGAAAGGCAGATTTTTCCGTGCTGGAATAATTCATACTGTGGAATCTAACAAATTACATTGCCTTTAGTGGGAGTCTGTTTCACTTGTAAGGCAACAATAATGAGGATCTATTTCTCTTCTCTGTGTCCATATAGATACCTTTCTTCAGGGAAAATGAGGACATGGTGAGAAAGAGAGGTCGGCCTGCCACTTATGGTTCCTCATGTTTTGTATTCTAAAGAGGAATGACTTGTGCACACCAGAGACCTGGGAACTAATAACTTTTCCCTAAATCAAAATGTTTTTCTGCAAATATTTATGCTAAATAAACGTTCAGTCAGGTGTACTGGTGAACCAGGGTGATCAGGACTCCCAATAGCTGAGGCCCTAAGAGAGCCACATGCTCCAGAGTGTCCCAACTTTCTGCTGTAGAGCTGAGAGGCTTGGCAGGTTCTGTCTCCATAGGCTGGAGTCTGAAAGCTGTGGAAATGAGGGATTTGTGACCAGTTGTAGAGGAATGGCTGGGTGTAGCTGCAGGGCTGTGAGGGTGAGCCCTGGCTGTGCAGGCACGGGGCCGGGACACCCTGGCAGCTGCTGGGGAAAGCAAGGTGGGGAATTAGCAACCGTGAAAATACCAGGAACGTTGATTTCACTGAGCAGCTGCTGCATTCAGTGAGGTTATTTGTTATTTCCTGGTGGAAGTTTCATGTGCTGGGATTGTCAGAATGAAATATTCTCTCAGTTTCCAGTTCGTGGGAAATTTAAAAAAGAATTTTTTGTTTGATTCAGAGTAAAACCAAATAACCCTCCCTGCTTCCCACCAAAACTTTTTCACAAATCAGAAATGCTACTCTTCAGCCAGCTTCACTCAACAAACAGACCACTGGGACAATGTGCTTTATTCATGCTTTTACTAAGATGCGATTTTGCAGACCAATGCAAGAATGAAAAAGTGAATTTGTTCATAGATAACTAACCCATTGTAATAGTAACCTTCTAAATCAGGTGGTAATTTCTACATTTGATCAGTTCTTTTATCTTTACACACGGTTATAAAACTCAACTCTGAAGATAATGCAGAAGTGCTGATGAGAATTCATCCGGTTGCTTTTCAGAAAGCCAAATCAACAGTTGGATTAGAGAGCCCAATACTTTTCCTTGAATGTTTAGAATATTAAAGAAAAACTCAAGCTGTAGATTTTAAATGTCAGTACTCAGAATATATAAATCACACTAAACTCAAGCAAAGGAGACATCTAGATAACGGTGACTTGCTTTTATCCTGAGACAGAAAGCATAATAATGTTTTTTTGGGAAGAAACTTTAGGTGTGGAACAAGCTTCCTCAATCTATATGGCATCTAAGTAGGATCCTCTTCAGAGTTCCTGGACTGCTTTTCTGACAATAATGTTTGCCACGTATTAATTTTTACAGTTTCCTACTCAGAAATAATTTTTAAACTTGTGTTCATTTTCTTGGCCTTCACCATCCCTGGTTCAATGCCTGATGTGTTGGCCAGGAAAACAGCCATTCCCGGTAGTGGGAACTTGTTTGGTATTTATCAGTTTGCCTTAGATACTTGGGACAATGGATTTATTTTTTTTTTTTTAAATGAGAAGGTGTGTCACCATCTGCTGAATTTGTGGTCTAATTTACAGAGAGTATGAGTCGTTAGAGTCCCTTGTAGGGGATTTTTCAACTGTCTCCTGAGGTCCTGTGTCACAGCCAGGACAGTACTGTTACAACTGCAAGACAAAGAGCTCTTGGCAAGTGGCATTTACTGGTTACAGTGGACTGCACAACTGTACATTAATGTGGAGAAACCAGCCAGCACCGCCGTGTCTCTGTCAGAAACTGGATGGTAAATAAAGCGCACCTGAGTGGATATTCAGCTGCAGTGAGATGGGTAGTCCATCAACAGAGTTTTTAATTCATTGTGAATAAGTGTTGGGGGATCCCAGCACACTTAGGAAAGGCAAGTTCATGTCCTCAGTGCTGCAGTCACTCTGCCTGTACTCCCCGGGACGTGGTTGCTGGCAGGGGAGCTCTGGTTGATGTTGGCACCCTGAGAGAATTTAGTTGTGGTTTTCCTAGATCCTGGAGTACTTACTGAGCAGTGTCTCTTTATGCAAGTGCCACTGGTTTCAGACAGAATATGGTGCTACTAATTTAACAGGGGAAGTTGGTAAAATCTGGCTTGAAGTGGTCACCGTAGCCAGCCTTGGGTCCATTGTCTGTTTTACTTGAGGATAGTCTCTATCTTTTAGGGAATGGAGCATGAAACTTTATCCCTTTCTTCCACAAGTAAAGAGACAAAAGATTTTTCTGTGTGTGCACCACTTGGTACCAGGAAGCAGTCAGTCTGCACCATCCAGAGGGATATAATAAAGGATTCTTACACATCTTCAGACAGTTATGCCTCCAAAAACAACAGTAACAGCACGAAACTGAGACATTTCTGGACTCATCTTTGTAGTTTCCTGGTATGTTTCAGAAGATTTTCTGGATTATATTTTTGATGTGATATAAGATTTTTTTATTATTATTTACTGGTTTTATTATATAAGAATATATCCTTAAATATACTACTGGGTTTGAGACTGTAGCATTGTCAGAAAATTACAACCTTAACAGTACTTGCACAGCTATTTACTACTGCGTGATATATGGGTGTTTCTATAGAAATGAACAACAGGAAAAATGTTAAGTCTTCATAGAAGCTTCTAGAAGATTCCTATTTTACATGAAATAATGACATTGACAGTTCAGAAAACTATTCTTGTCCAGTTTCAGGTGCTTTCCTCATTCATTTCCACTCAACAGAGAGACACCTCCCTTTCCTAATTTGGTTTTCAAGGTCACTACTGAAATAGTTGTTTTTTTGCAGGGAACTAGTAGATATTCCATCTTTTCCTAAAACTCCTTGACACATCTTTAAGAAATATTAGTGAAAACTCTGCCTCTCTCCTGGCAAAATCCTATAAAAGCTGACCTCTCTTAAGGCTTTGAAACTCAAGTCAAAGTTCGGTTCAGACATGAGGGGTCATTCTTAGTCTATTGAAGCTCAGCCCTGACGGGACAGAGGCTTCATGGCTGATTCAACTCTCACTGATGCCAGCAGAGAAAAGTCTGTTCAAATTCTTACATGGCAACTTCATTACATCAGGAGATGACAGCTGCTATAACTCACGTGCAGATTTAATACAACAGCTGCTTCAAAAATGAATATGTACTAATATCTAATAAACTGCCTTTTAAAATTGTTCTCAAGTTGTAATGTTAGAAGTGCAGGCACTTTTGTTAAAAATATTTGTCAAATTGCTTTAAAAAGCAATATTGAATTATCTCAGCAAAATGGTTCTAAAATATGTTCGTTTTAGAGGGACTTGCTTCTTGACACAAGTCTACAAAGAAGAGGATCTTGAAAGGCCAACATTTTGATGTTTAAAAAAATAGAAAAAAGAAAAAAAAGCCCGAAATATTTCATTGCAACATGAAACTGAAATTTTTAAAATTATTTGTTGGGAAAAATAGCATTTGTGCATTTGGCCTAGAAAAAAAAATAGTTTTATTTAATAATAAGAAACATCCATTAAGAAAGGACCAAAACGTTGCATTTTGAATCCCTTTTAAATCCCTTCTGAGACCTCCAAATACAGTCAGCTTCTTCATTTTGTTTGTGAGAACTCACTGGGAAATCACAAGAAAAAGATAAAGAGGAATGATTATTACGGAAAAAACTGAATTGCATCTGCATAGTGTATCCAGAGTTGTTTTAATGGAGAACTTTAGGAGTATACTGCCCAAGTACTTACAACTCAGGTTTCTGTGTTTGTTATGCTAGCAAAATACTGTAGTCATGGAAAGGCATAAAACCCTTGGGATAACTCCATGGGATAACTTCACGTTACTCCGAAATTCTGGTGTAATTCCTAGCAAAATTTATTTTGGGGATTATGGCTCTGGAGTGTTTGTAATTGCAGTGCTAAGAGTGGCTCAAAAGCTAGAGCTAGTTATAACTGCTACATGATAAGGGCAGATCCTTCAATGCTTTTTGAGGAAAATTGCTCATTGGTTTCAATGGGAATTTAGTCTCATCAATAAGGACTACAAATTCAGGCCCTAGAGAGTCCCACTTCATAAATCAATTATAATTCATTCATAAAAAAAAAAAAAGAAAAAAGAAAAAAAATAAAGAAAAGCTAATCCTGATTCAGTTTAGAACACCCAATCTCATTTCAAATCATTAGTTACCTAATCATGAAGGAAATTAAAATATTGTTGGAATTAATCATGTGTGACTCAGCAGTCCAAAAGACCTTCAGCTAACAGATTGAGTTAAAACTTTCCACTAATGCAATATGCTAAACAAATATAACTGGGATTTTGTTAGTTCAGAGCATTGTTTGTGCATAACCTGTTGTGAGGTAAGTCTAGTGTAAGATTATTGATAATGTATAATGAAGGGAAAGCATTTCTGATAAAGAATGTGGTTATCTAGGGAAAGCAACTGCAACTTGAGACAAAAATCCTACTTTTCCACCTGAAAGCTGGGTTGGCAGCAGGAGTAATGACAGCTGTATCTGTCATACCGGTGCCATTATAAAAGTGACGGAGAGGCTGCCTTTGCTTTGTAAATGAACTTCGCTTATTTTTTTTAAAAAAATTATTACATGATGTTTAACACAGAAGGTTTATTAATTCCAGAGGGGGAACCAGTCTTACTGCTTTGGGACTGGTCATAGTACTTCAGGACTTTAAAGCAATGGTCGGTGCAGCTGTGCTCAGATAGGTTCCTGTTGGGCTGCTTGTCCTTAAATAGCTTTGGCCCCTTTCCAGAAAAAACAGACAGAAGCACTATTTTGTGGTCCTATCTGTAAACATGGCAAGAAGTCAAACACGTGGGAGCTTGTGTCAGCTTTTCTTTTTTTTTCCTTTGCAATAATTCTCCATGAACTTTCAGAAGTCAGAATCAACCTGTTTACAAAACACATCACAGCTGCATAAATAAAATACCTTCTTCTAGCTGTTATATAGGCACCAGGACAAAATGTAGTGCTGCTGAATTCCTGCTTTACTGCTGCTGAATCCCTGTTTGCATCATAACTGTAAACAAGAAAATAAAATACCTAATGGGCAATGTGGATGAAGAAGGTTTGAAATGGCTATTTTTGTTTTTCCTGGCTATTTGTATTTCAAGTATGCAGCCATTCTAATGCATTGGGGATGAGTCCTGTGTCTAATCTATTGCATTCCTTTAGAATTGATTCAGGAAGTAATCCTTTGATCATGTTTTGATGTTCTTATCTCACTGAAGAGAGTAGTATTTGTTCTTCCTTTTATACTGATGCTGAACTGGATAGTTCTCTGTAAAAGAGAAGCAAGATTGTGACATCATGCCTAAACTCCAAATTTACTGCACAGTAGTTTGGATATTCAAAAGTAATGAGAAAGAAATGTGCTTCAAATTTGCAATACTAAGACTGCTGCACTCATGGATTGCTCTGTTCTCTTTTGCTGCTCATGACAGCACTATGGTTACCGTTCTATTGACTACACATAATTAATTTTCTAGGACAAATAAGATAATAAAGTCTTCCTATGAGTGTGTGCTTTCTTAATTAATTAAGTTGATTTGACTAGTTGGCTTTAGTTTCTTTGGTATCAGTAAAAACCAGAAACCTCAAAACATGTCCACTCAATAAAGTTTCTGTGCATTTCTGTATGTTCATTATTAAACAGGTTTCATGGGTAATATCAGAATACACTGATACTTTTCTTTTCCCACACCTGGAAATACCAGTCAGCTGAAGTCTCTTTCTGACAACCGTGGTAGCTTTCTTAGCATAATTTGATCCCTGTCCAGAACTATGGTCTTCATTCTTCAGCTGGTGAGGTCTCATTGCTTTTTGGGTTTGAGTGGTTCCATTATTCCTGCCGAAGTATCAGCTGTAATCTGAAAGTTCCTGAAGTCAGAGAAAAGATTCCTGCTGACGTCAGTAGACTTTGAATCAGGTTTGAGCAGTTCTAGCGTAAAGACAAATAACAACTTTCATAGATGTTAGAAAACAGCTTACAAAGCATAAAAACTTATTTGACAATCATGAAAATACCCATGTTTTTGGTGAACTTTTGTTGTTCATGACTTCGGATTTCCAGCTAGCTGTTTAGTTTAAAAGGAGGCTAAAGGTTTTCCTGAATTAATTACGGGCTCTTAAAGTCGCTGAAACAAGTAATTTGTCCATGATTACTTTAATGCAAAGTAGAGATTTTACCCACAAAAACTATGCGTTTGGAAAAAAAAAAAAAAAAAAAAAGATTGATTCTCTGCCACAACTTATTTTCAGAAAGATTTATCATGAATCTTGGATTCCTCTGATGAGTTGCGTTATGCTCCAGTGATTGCTGTGGGCCACCTTATGTGAGCAAATATTATTTCTGTGAGTAATGGCCAGAAAGACCAAGCCATCTGTCAACAACTGACTTCTTTGTACTTCTTACTGCTTCAGTTGCCTTACTCTGGTAGCTAAATGAGATGTTATAATTAGGAACCCACCAACACTGTATTCATTTTAGAGGTCAAGTTCTGAACACACTTTTCTGACAAATCTCCCAGTACTGTCTGTGGGAATGTTATTTATGTCAGGATTAAGTTCCTTATTTGACGGTTAATTTCACGGCTGTGCTGCACAGCTTGATAATAGGGGAGCTCATAAAATAAAGATGCACTAGTTCTGTGACTAAACTCTGTAATGCATGTGAAAATTATGGTTTTTTTTTTTCTTTTTATAATTACAGCTGGTATTTCAGCATTCTCTGCCAGGCCCCACTTTCCTCCATCCACACTCCCTTTATTTCTTCCTGATACTGGCACAAACATTAATTTGATCACTTTCCAGCATATTTGTAGAAAAGTTCTCTAGAATTTATAGCTGGCCCTGAAAGGATTGCTGAAAATAGAAAACTGATGTGTATCTATATAGCTGTGTTGACATTCGTTCTGGTTTATGTTTGCAGAGGATACAGGTGTAGATCTGTGTTTTCTTTCTGTCTAAACAAACAGATAAGTATCTTTTAAATACCATAAGAAGAACAGCAATTACAGCTGGTTTTCATGCCAATTGTGTTTTGCAGCTATAGGGTTTATTAGCTGCTCTAAAAAGCCCTCATTTTTTATCTTTGCCTCTGACACATAACAAATGTATACTTCCATTTCCTGCATCCACTGCAGCAAAGACCTGTCAGTTCTTGTACTGCTATCTATGTCTATCTTAGTACATAATTTGGTATAACAGGATCAAAGCAGATGATCAAAGCAGTTGGTGCTTATGTTTGTTGTATATTCATTATGCACATGTGGATATTTCACTCCAGCCTAGGGTTACTCTGGTGCCTCAACCAAAACTGATGCCTCTGTTCCTATGCGTGATCATCAAGACTGGCAGCAGGCAGAGAGCAGCAAGGTGGAGAGGTGGCATTAAGCAGTGGGATTGGGAGGAGAAGGCTTCCAGAGGGAAATTGCTCCCTCATGTTGATTTTTTTTTTTTTGCACTGAATGGAGAGTGGCCCAGAGCTTCCTGCTGTTCCAAGAGCCCCTGGGGTAGCAGATGAGGTCTGAGAACAGTGGAGATGTCCTGACACCTGTTTTCTGTGACTCAACTCCTATCCCTGACTGCCTGTCCACAGTGAGGAACGAGAGGTCATGTTCTGCAGAAATTCTCTATCAGCCTGGGCTGGCTTTCCCTGGTCCCCAGGCAATCAGCTATCTGATATTCCTCCCAGTGCACAAGCTTTCCTCCATTCCCATTGCTCTGGGTGCTGAATGGCACAAGTCCCTGTCTAGGACTCAAGCAGAGCCATGTTGTGGCGTGCTGCGTGCACAGCTGGACAGTCAACTGGCACACAGCTTCACACTTGTACAGGTTGGGACCAGGAGGGGAGCTCCTGATGTAGTTAACTGTCACATCGAGGAGTTCATCCACAACTCATAACCACAGACATTTTTTAAACTACAACAACCTTTGTAACATACATCATCTCCTCTCAGTCGTGATCCAAGTGTCAGAAATATCATGTTACTCCCATTCCACTATAATGACCTGCGCAGAAACAGTATGCTGGCCTGAACTGGACTCTGCAACACTCACACAGATTTGCTTTGCAAAAGCACTAAAAGAGAGCCACTCCTGTTTCTGCTTTTGAAGTGTTCTTCTGTGGGATGCATGGCCAGGATCCCAGAGTGACTGAAGAGTGTGCTTGGAGATATGTTGTCCTGTATCCCAGAGCACAGACAGCCAAATGGGCAGCATAATCAATGGCGGTTCTCACAAGGAGTGCAATTCAAGCTCTCCAGAACATGGATACTTCTGCTCTGCTGCCCCAAAGGGTGGTTGTTGCCCTTGCTCTTTGAGAATGATTTTCATCCTTTCAAATTTAAGACTATTTGGCTCATCAGTCCTCATCACTCACCAATCATGGTACAGCTCTCTGAGACTGCCAGTGCTAGGCTGCTCCTGAGGAAACCTTCAGCCCTTTCCTAGCACAGGAGTTTGCTCCTCGCCATTGCACCTCACCATGGCAAAAGAGATAAAAGTCAATAGTAAAAGATCAGAAAAGATGGATGGACAACTCACACAGGGAAGTTAAATAAGGGTTCCAAGCTAGGATTAGGGAAGATGAAGGGGGAAGGAGTGCTAAAGGTTCAAAGAGTCAAGGGCTGACTGTTGGCGATAAATATGGCAGCAGATACACAACATTTGGTTCATTTTATAGGTCCTAAAAGACCTCAGATTATGACAGAAACACTTGGGGGTTTAAGAATTTTTTTATGTTCATGCATGTGGGGTAGATGTTGGTGATAAATATAGCCCACTTCAGACTGGCCCTTTAGTTCTTCTTCAGGGTAAGCACACTTTTCATTTACACTTCAGAACACTTCTGGAATAGTTTTCTCCCAAAGGTGGAAGCCAAACAACTCCACCAGCAAAACTGACATGCACTAAGTGGAAACACTGAAGTCATATGTTTCAGATGACTCTTCGCTCTAAACCAAAATGCTAACACAAATAGGGCCAGTGAGTCCCTTTGAAAATTGCCTTTTCATACTGTTGCAGTGGGTTTCTGGTTTGGGGTTTTTTTTTTCCCTCTTTAAAAATATTTTCTTCAATTCTCCTACAGAGTCCTCAATGTATTATCCTATTCCCATGTATTTTTCTAGTCTCCCAGTATCCCTGTCTGCTCTTCTTGACACATTAGTTCTCCCTCTCCCTCTCTCTTCTGTTTTTTCTTCTTTTTTTATCTTTGTGTTCTGGAGCAACAAGCCCATGCTGGAAGATTTTATTTTTTGTCTTTCTTCCGTGCCTGTCTCCTCTTAATGATAGTGTTCAGCCATTCTCATCAGGTATTCTTTGCTGAACCTTCTTCTTCCCTTCATCCATCCTGTCCTCGGGTCTCGCCTGAATTCCATCCTGATTTCCAGCTGCATCTCTAGCGCTCAGGCGCTTTTTTCCCTGTGGGTCCTCTCATGCAACACTTGATACATAAATAGCTTCTAACAAGTACCCTCTTGATGGTAAAGTACATCCTGCAGCTTCTGCATTCAACCATTTGCAATGATTTGGTCTCATCTGCTGTTACCTTAACTGACATTATCTTTTCTTCCCTCTCTCTTTCTTTGAAAGAATAGAACAGAAGTCAGAGACAAGTCTTTACTACCCCCTGTTTAAGGGCTTAGTATGTTCAATATCTGCTTGCTGTTGCAAAAATTTTCTGTAGAATATCCTGGCTCCCTCATTTAGACCCATTAATAAATGGCTTTCTTGCTGAGTTCAGACAGTGTGATGTTTTTATCCTTTTTTAAAATATTTTACCTGTAAGGCCTTGTTTGTACTTGCAACACACAACTCTCAGAGTGCTCTGCAAACTGGATCCAGAGCATGTATCCTACAATCTGCAGCAGAACAAGCTATGAGGACAGTTCTTTCACCACAGACAAGTCCAGTGCAGACTCTCCTGATGACACTGTTGTATGTGATATCTTTATTGGATTCTTGTGTGGTTGTAATACTGGTTGAATGAGCTGTCTCACTGCAAAATTGTGGAGAAGCTATTATGTATTGCTGGTCTTACTTCTTTTCACATAGATAAATAATAGAAGTAACAATCACACTAAAGAAAGTAAGAATCTTGCACACAATTCTGTTCATGTGATCAACAGAAGATTTTTTCATTTTGAATTCTGTAGCAAAAAATTTTAAAAATATTTTTATTTCCTAGATGTCATGATATCTGTCAGATTTGCATTGAGAAAGCCTCGGTTTTTCTTTTTCCCAGAAACTGATTGTTAGGTGACACAAAATTTCAACATTAATACATGTGTTAATATTAGCAAGTTTTGTTATTGTGAAAAATATGCCAGAATTACTAAGAAAATGCTCTTCAGTTCTTTCAAACCACCCTTGACGTATTTAAGTTTGATAAATTGTGTTAGTGGTTTAAAATTCATGTTTTGTGGTATGGGAATACAGCTAATTTTCTCCAGGAAAATGAGAAAATTAAGTCTTCTCTTCTGAGACTTCCTTAGTTATAACATGGGTGTGATGATATTCACCCTTTAATAATGCATATAATTTATTTCAACATTACTGTGATGGCTGAGAGATCCAAACTGACAATTCAGAACTCATCAACTTAATTAGCACTTCTAGTCATCTTTGTGACAATGAATAGTTCAGATGAGTCTTGGAACAATATGGTAATTCTAATTCAAAGTGCATGACCCAAAATAAACCAGAAGAATGCTGATTTTTTTCAGTAAAGCTTGAAAAATTATGTTGTAAAACTTTAGCTTTAAAGGAACCAGGAGTCATAGAACCACAGAATGAGAGCTGAGTTGAGGTTGGAGACATAAGAAAGTCTCCAGTCCAAGATATTTAAACTTGAAGTCATATCAGCTAGGAGATCAAACCAGGTTTCTTGTGACTTTCTTCACCTGAGTCTTGAAAATCTGCAAGGATGAAAACTGTAAAACCTCTCTAGAAAACCCACTCCAGTGAATGAATGTCCTTAGTGAAAAAGGGTTTTTTTATATCCTGTCAGAAATTTTTCATTTCAATTTATGTTCATTGTCTCTTGTCCTCCTACAGTCTTGGTGGCTCTCTGCTGAACTCACTTCATTTTATTAACGCCTGCATTTTTTTGTGGAGAACCTAAAACTGTATGCAATGTTCCAGATGTGATCTAACAAGTGCCAAGTAGAGAGTTATAATCAGGTCCCCTAATCTTCTGTCTGTGCTTAGTACAGCCCAGGGTACTGTTGTACATCTTGGCTGCCAGAGCACGCTGCTGGCTCATGCTGGCACAATTTGCTGTCTCTCGCGATTTCCAGGTGCAGAACTTTGCACAGATTATCATAAAATTTCATAATGTTCCTGTGTCAACCTGTTCCTCCAGCCTGTCTGTGTCCCTCTGCATGTCAGAACTGCCCTCAAGTCTGTTTTTCCCAATTTGATATCATCTGCAAGTTTGATGGAACTATACTCAACCTCCTCCAGGTCACTGAGCAAGGTGCTGGACAGGACAGGTTCTGGCACAGAGCCATGCAACAATACACTTGTAGCCTTCTAGTAGTGTGTGAGCCATAAACTGCCAACATACTGGCTGTCCAAGCAGGTTTTTGCCCACCCAACTCTCCTCTCATCCAGGCTATAAAGTCCTAGTTTGTGTGTAGAGACAGCATGGAAAGGCTTGAGTATGAAAAGTTGCAGTTAAAAATAATGTAGGATGAGCAGTCAGCCTTCTTAGGGCTGGGTTCAGTCAGCGCACTGAAAGTGAGAATGTGCAGGTAGGAATTTCTCCCAGTGGGCATATAGAGCTGGGATGCTTTCTTTAGGTATAGATTCCAGGTCACTCTTTTTTTCTCCTCTGTCATTCAAGAATTGATTGGATCTAATACCCTTTAAAATGTTATAAATCCTCAAAATTTTTGTATCATTACTCGACTGCAAAGGGTCCAGGCTTTTTGCTGGCCTCTCCTTGTTAAAGTTTGTGGTTGTGGTATTGCAATACATGTGTCGTATCACCCATTTAGGATTGGTGATAACAGTAAAGGTGCACTCCAGGTCTGATGCTGAGGCTGGATTCCCATGCAGAGAACACAAGAATCAAAAGTGAAACTCCATGCCTACAATTTGGGGGGCTATAAAAACAAGTCATAGTTTTTATTCTGTGAGTATTTTCTTTTTTACTCTTTTGGGCAGTCCATATAAATTAGGATTGTATAGAAAGCAGAAATGTAGGAACTACGTGGGATTCTAGAATAGCCAAGTAAGTGACCTTACCACTAAGCACTGCGCACAGTGTCATATTCCTGTAGGAAGAACACAGAGTATGCCAGTCCAAAACAGACCACAGGCTAAGAAAATGGGTGCTTAGATTTCCCTATGAAAAATAATGGCGGGATTGAATGTATTTTTTCCTGTTTCTCTTTCCCATAAAACTGCATATTTATTCCTGCACTGCCTACTGAAAATTGTTTTGGGCCTGACCTGCAATGTCATCTGCACCATAACAGTCTCAAAGATAGCATTAGTTGATGTGGGTCAAAATCATTCCAGAACACATTCAAACAGATAAGAGGAAGGATGGTTGCAAACTTGTTACTTGCATCACACCCTGATATTATTTTAATTGAAAGGATAGATATGGTTGCAGTGGATTCTGATAGAGGAATTGATCATTTTTGAGGCTTAGCCTTGAGATAGTTTTAGGTATGTGGGAACTTGTAAAGCACATATGAATATGAAATTTAGGTACTTCTTGGGAAGGCAATTTTGTATGTGCCCCCCCCCCCAACAAAGTATTTAAATTCTAACTGGGTCCTTATTTGGTTATCTAAATTCTTTTCTGACACTTCCCTTACTGTCTAGTTCTTTTTCCCCAATATGAGTAGCAGTAGAGACAGTGAAAGGATGTTTGTTAACAACATCAGATTTAATATCAGAGGAAGTTTTCCAGCTCACCTGGATGAGCTTTTGATAAAGACCATGCTCATAGTTTATTTTTCCCACTGCTCCAGTCTTTTGTGGTAGTGGATCTTTATGAACTTGAGCATGGAAAAGCATTTACAGGTCTCAGCAAGTAACAGATATATTTCTGAATTGCCAGTTGTCATTGGTGAAACAGAAAATGACAAGACTTTGTATACAACAACCCTTACTGGGTAAAGGAAAATTAGATGAAGAAACCATTTATACCAGCTATCACAGAATAAAAGCCTCAGCCAAATAGGACTCTGGAAACCACAAAATCTGACAAATGTTCACTTATCAAGCATTGAATTACGCTGCCTAGAGTGGAATCTCCATCCCTGGAAGTGTTCATTTGGTATGTGCTTGTGGCACTTGGTGAAATGCTTTAATGGTGAACACAGCAGTGGTGGGTTAATGGTTGGACTCAGTCTTCATAGATGTCTTTTCCTGCCTTAATGATTCCATTATTCTATCTTTGTAAATGTGTTGTGGTTTTTTACTATATGGTAGGTTTTTTACCACTATGTGTCTTTCCATCAGAGTTATAGGTTAAAGATACACATATCTCAAAGAATATGCATAGTGACTAAACTGCAGTTATATGAAGATTGATAAAAGATGTAAAGTGCTAAATCATAAGATGAAACAAAAATTGGTTTGTGTTTTCTGTGCTCCAAAGCCAAACATTTTATCATTACAAAATTCCATAAAAAGTTGCTAGTAAAAATAACACTCACCAAAGATTAGGACAGCAGGACACAGATTGTCTTTCATCTTTTCTAAATTTTGTTAGATTAAATAGTTGCTTATAATGGTTACAGCTTGTTTTTGTGGACACAACTGGCAATTTAATGTTTCTGAAATCACTGTTTTTTAGAAGTTTTAATATTATTCAAAATGTTGCAGTTACTGTGCAGCATCATTTGGCTTCTTTCTACCTGCCTGCCCCTCAGCTTTTTAAGAAATTACAAATATATTATGCCTAGCAGAACAATATATTTCTTTCTTTTAAAAGAATCTTTAATTGACCCTTTCTATAATATTTTGGTGCTAGACATTCCTCAGTGCCTGATCATTGAGAATTTTTTAACATTATTAAAAAATCTTCCTGCATATGCTAGCCTATGGCAAACATTCTGTAATTCACCTGGTTTATTTTAGCTTAGATATTGTGCATAAGCTCTGGGCTTTTAAAGCATCCACACAGTTGAAGAATTTGGTAACTGTCTGCCACCTCTGGAGACAGAAAATTATTTCCTGTTTATTTTAGAACTGTGTAAGGCATCATGCTTTAATCCTCATCAGTCCGTCTGAGTCCTTTGCTTGATCACTCACCTTCACAGTTGTAGGTATTTCACCATGAGAACAGGATTAAACTGCTTTCAATCCTCAGGAACTGGCACAAAATCACTGAGTATCGTGCCATATTTTTGTCATTGGCAATTTTTCAAAAATGCAGATACTTTAAAGAAGCAGTCATGTAAATGAGGAGTAAAGCTGCCATGTGTGTATGTACTAGTTTGTCCTAAGTATAACAGAGTAGATAATTGCATTCTGTTTAGTGATTTTGAGAGATAGAAACTTGATATTCTGGTAGACATAATGTTGTTTATAAGCTGCTACTGCTGCTAAGGGAAACTCTTGCAATCTGTTGTATTTATCCAACATTTATCAAAGGGCAATGAAGATAAAAAAAGATTATGTCATCACTGTGCATTCAGCCATCACAAAGATGCTCTGCTACAGTTGTCATCAGAGTAGGGAACAGAAAGAAAATGTACACCCGACTGGTAGTGTAACTGCCTGCTCCTCAAAGTGACTTGCACAGCAGTGGCTTCTGCTTCTTCCAACATGTGAGATGGAGCTGACCATGACTTCAGTCAGGAAAACCAGAACCCTGTCAGTTGTCTGAGCTGCCTCTCCCAATAGACCCATCCTTTTATGAGAACCTCCATAACCATAATGATACATCCACTTCCTTTTACTATTTACCTTTCTCTTAGTAAACTTTTAGAGATAATACTTTAAACTTCTAGTTTTGTTTCTCTATGGCATTGTCAACATTATCCAAATACATTATTATAATGGTATCTCCTTTCACTGTCAGACCCTTTGTATAACACTGAATATTTCAGTAATTTTGTAAGATATTTTCTAATGAAGTTGCTTGTTATTCTAGTGCTTTTGTCTTGTATCACTTTTGGGATTTACTTTCCATTAAAGTCTCCTAAATGTTAAGATAACTGGTGTCTCATCCCCTTGTGTACTGATAAGTCATCACATAAAGGCACCACCTAAAGTCACCACCCAAAGATACTTCATGTAGTATCTGAACTGCATACCAAAGAACTGAAAATATTTAGTGTATGAAGCTGAAAGTAAAACTACAACAAAAATGGAAGTTTAGAACAGAACCACATTAAATGTCCAGGGAATGAAGGGAAAGAGTTAGCCATTTCCTTTAAATCAGAAATGTTGATGGGGGAGGGCTGTTGTGGTGCCCATTAGCTTCACTTCCATTGTCCAGGTGTAATTCTGCATCTGGTTATAATACTGCAGTGGCCTCTCCTACCATGTCTTAATGAAGGGACACAAATGGCCATTTTTTCTTTAGGAAAATGGCTCAATTGGTATTGCAAACAAAAGGCCAAAAGCAAATGACTTTCATCTCTCAGCCACAAAGGTGACCACTGAAATGAATTATGTGAGGTGTTCCTCTGACATGCAGCTACAAGGCAAGAGCATGGTTAAACAGAAGACATATTAAAAAAAACAGCATTTTTAAAATAAAACCAGTAGATATTAGATGAGGCAGTGGATAGATTATAAGTGGAGCTGTGGCACCATTTTTTCTTGCCCAGTTCTACCTGAAGTGTAAAATTACATGGTAAATGTGAAACCTGAAAAGGTGAGCTGTGTTGCCTTCCTGGCTGTCATTAAAATCCATTACCCCACAGAAATTAGTGTAAGACCTAAATGGCTGAAGTAGCCACCTTTTATGAAGAAACAGAAGTAGTAACAAGTCTGCATTTTGGAGAGGAGAAAGCCATGGGGATGTGCTCCAGGTTTACAAAATCATGAACGTGTTTATTGAGATAAATGTATGCCAAAGTTTTATTCACCAAGTCCCACAAGACTGGATATAGGGAACTACTGGGAGTTCACTGTTGCCACAGGAGTCTGTGAAGAGCAGAGTATTGGCAGGTTTTCCAAAAGGGGTTGGACAAATTAACAGACAGGTAGCTGATAGACACCGTTGGGAATTAGACAGGGATGAGGAGATCTGTTTGAAACTGCCTTACTCCTGGAAGGGAGAAAGAAATAAGGTAGAGCTGAGCTTCATGGATTATTGTTGTGACCCCAGAGGCCACTTCCTGTCGTCTAATGTCTGCTTCCATGTTTTTGCCTGTGTCATGAAGATCCTTCTTTCATGAATCTGTGAGTGAATTTCCCTAACCAGTCAGAAATACCTCTTACACAGCCTGTCACCGACTTACTTCTCAGATACTGTCATAATCTCTTCTTTCATGAGCAAATACCTCGCCCTTCCTATTGCTGCAGAATAGTAAAAGATTTTCTATGAAGACGCCAGAGTACCTATTTGAGTGCTTTCTAAATGTGCAGGTGGACTGCTTTTTCTGATGTGCAACCAGATCTTCCCTCTGGAATGCTATGCAGATTGTCTCTTTTCCTGTCATCCCTGGACAACAGAATTCTAACCTCTTTCCCATATTCAAAATGCTGCTGAATCTTTCCTGTATTTAGACATCTTTTTCTACATCTCTTGAGACAGTTTTCTCACACAGATTTTATGTTACTCTCCACTAGACACTCATTTATCCCCAACTTTATTATAAAGCTGATTTCAAAAGTGTTAAAAAGGGGACACTATACTCTATAGACAACCTCACCTACGGGTGAGAAGAAATTTTGAATTTTGAAAAGTGAGATAATATCAAGCTGTGGAGAGAGCCCCACAACACTGATATGCCTCAATTTTCTGACAGGAAACATTTTGTACCAAGTCCTTAAATCTTATTTTTCAACTGGATCTGTATCCATCTTATAGTGCTGTCATCTAGACCATGTTTCCCAGCTTTTTTTGTGAGAAGGTTTTGGGGTCTGTGTTATGAAAATCATGTTCAATTCACACCAACAGTAGTTTCAACCATTAGATAACCCGGGATGAAATTAGTCTGGCTTGATACAATTTCTTCTTGACATACTCACAAAGATTGTTTCTTATCAGTGTATTATTTGCTAGGTAGTAATAAATTGTTTGTCTTCTATCACAGTTCAGTATTTTTTTGTATACTGAAGTTAGGCTGAGTTGTTTAATTTCTCCAATATCATCTCATTTCCCTTTTTTATGACTGGGTCATCCATCATCTTCAGGGGAATCAGCCATGCCCCTGTACCCTCTGGAAGTTCAGCCTCCTCAGGCTCACAGTCTCTTTTCCTTCTCTCATGGGACTCTTCTAGCCTGCAATGTACTAAGAGTCGCTTGACAGTCACAGATCTCAGGCATTATCAGTTAGTCAGCCTCTTTTTCTACTTCTAAATAGCACTGGTGTATCTCACTAATGCACCAACCACTTGTTAGGGAAAACCCTTAATCCTCTTTCCTGGACCACCTGTCATGGTGGGGAGTAGCCCCTGGTGAGCAACCACTTTGTTGTTCCCCTAAAAAACCCTAAAAATTGTTCTATGATTTTTACTGACCTCAGCAGTGGTTAGTCGGTTGAGACTGTTGGCTGGAGATCTTCTTCCTTTTACTCCATTCTCCCTCTGTATTGGCCCATTTCTCTTGTCATATAGCTAAGTTTCCTTGCTTGGATACGTTTTCCTTTGCATGTTTTCTTACTTTCCTGAACACAATGGGTTACTGATCTGTGACAAGGTCTCCAGGATATTGTCATAGTACACATAATGACAGGTTAATGACAGAGTAGGATTTAAGGAATCAGTCTACAACATAAAAACAAAATATAGCTGTGGAAACTTTCTTAATATTTTAGTTCTCATGGTTTTATAGTAAAAGAAAAAACCAAAATACAAATAAAATGAAAATTCAAAATAGAGGTATTGGTTAATTGCTCCAGTGTGTGTTAAAAATACGCTGCTAACCATAATACACCTCTATTTCCTGAAAAAAATACGTTTTGGGTTCTTTCAGAATTCTGCTAGATTCCAATACCTAGTTGCTCTGAATAAAGCAGACTATCCTTCAAACATAGAACTTCACGTCTATAAATCAGTTAAGTGAGCTATGACATGACATTTCAAAGCTTCTATATAATTTAAGAAAATCAGCTCCTAACAGTATCTCACTGAAATACACAAATTTAGTAATATTCCTCAGAAGAAAAATGTTTTCTTACTGTTTATCCTTCTTACGGCGTTTATGTTTAATCTTGTTTCATATCTATACTTTTGCTTCCACAAATTATTGTGACAGCCATTAAAGTAAACATTTCTTTTAAAATCTATCAATCACTGTTGGCATTTTTTTTCTGTTTTATGACACTTTGCAGTTCTAGAAACACAATTTTTCCATCCTTTGCTAAATGTCAAAGATGGCACAAAATGCTGTGCTTCACTGTTCACGAGTAAAATAGTTTTCTACTTTTTTAAAAAGAGCACAATTTCATCTCCCAGAAGGGGAGAAAATGAATGATGGTTCTGTATCTTTTCAAGTGTTGCAAAAATCAGAATACAATGTTGGTAAGACTTGTTTCCAACACAGCTGTGTCTCATCTAACAGTCATTTAGACATAGAACAAATTTACAATTATTTACTATTGCAGGCTATTCAAAATTCATTTATTTTGAGTAAAAAGCACAGCAAATAGAACTGAAACAATGATGGTAGCTTGAAAAATTTATTTTCTGCAGTGAAACAGTGTTTTCAGTCTTCAGTATCACTTCTCTGCTTTTCAATGCTAATGTTAAAAAGTAAAGCTGCTCATTTATTCCTCAAGATATTTTTTTTTTATTTCCTAAAAAGTTATTTTAAAATTTTAAAACCTATAATAACAGTGTTCTGTTTTGGTTTTAAAAATGTTATTATTCACATGATCTAGGAAACAGTTGGATGAAATGTCTTTGTACACATGTCTTTAACATTTATCATGAAGCACTTTTCTGTTAAGAAAAATTTACATCACTGAAATCAAAATATTAATGGAAATGTGTTCTCTTGATAGACTTAATTGAGAGTTTTCAAGCATGCCCAAGGTTCCAATCACTCTCATTCTTTAAATTTGTGGATGTATGTGGACAATGGCAGGTTTGGATTGGCCAATCCAAATTTCTCGATTATCCTTTGTGAAAAATGACCTCTTTTTATGGAAATTGAGAAGAACATTATTTTTGTAATTAAGAAAATACTGAGCTGGAAAGATCCTTGAACACTTGAATTTATTATCTATCTCAGAGATTTGCATTGCAAAAGCAAATATATTCTGGAAGTTTTTGCTTTGTTTATTTGGGTTTGATCTGAGAAATATATTCCTTTTTTCTTGGTAATAGAGAAGCATAGACTAGTTTTTAAATTCTTATGTATAGAGCACTTACAAATAGCATGCAAATTTGCTAGAGAATAAAAGTGGCATTGTTGACAAATTATTTGAATACACTGTCATGGCAGTAGAAGAAGAAGGCTTCTTTCACTCTCCACAACAAATAAATGAGGAAAAATGTGGAGTGCCTCTGACTCACTAATATGGGGAACTTTTCAAAATTAGTTAAGACAGTTCCTTGCTGGTTTTAGGACAGTATTGAAGTCAGAATTTCCATTTTCAGTCCGATATGTGTTTCTGAGTTCTACATGCATGACTGATATTAGTCAGCTGCCTACATTAGTAGTCCAAAGACTGAATCACTCCGAATCAGAAATAAACCCTGGTCTAAGTTTTATTTCTTTGCAAAGAAAGACTCTGGGATTCTAACTCCTGCTTCCTTGGGAGTGCCTGCAAAAAGAGAACAGTTCTCATTCCCAGTCAATGCTCTGTAGAAGGCATCAGGAATGCCTGCAGTGAGTCACTCACCAGTGTCACCACCAGGAGCAGGAGTGAAAATTACCAGCGCTGGTTCAGCCCACGCTCCTGTTGTGCCATGCCTGTTAGCTCCACTACCTCACTGCGGGTGAAATGCTGGTCTGGTCTGGTTCTTCTTTTGGGTTGTCTTTCCTGCAGAGGTGTTGAAACACAGCATTTCAGGCATTCCATGGCATGTGCTGAAACAGCAGCAACATTTCTGAAGGATGAGGCTTTTAGTGAAAGTAAAGATGGAAATGTAAAAAGAGTTTCTGCTGCTGCAAGCCAGACAGAGGTAATGGAAACTGAGTTGTGCCCGTGTCTCCTTGATGAACCATTCTTTTCAATCTTTCTTCTGAGGCAGGCTATCAGCAGAGATGGAACTGTTAGGAATTGAGAGCTACATCCCCAGGCCAGCTGAAAAGGGCACCAGACACAAGATTCGAAAGTAGATCCTCCAGGCTCTTTGTAGTTCCTGTTACAGAGGGGTTATATCTGTTATATCTGGGGTCCAGTCTGTAGAACATTTCAGCTAGGCACTGATAGTATCTTTCCCACATCCCCTGAAATGCAGGCCAGTCATTTTAAAATACTTTCCTTTAGTTAGTGTACTAAAATCTGTGTTACCTGAAGACACATGTGATTTTATCCTAAATGTTGGCACACAAAATAATCAGGGTATGTAAGTCACAGTCCTCAGAAAACAGGACTTAAAAATGCTTGAAGCTGACCTGAGAATAAGAAAGGAACATCAACAGAGCTAACCCATTGTAGTGGAGTGATGAAAATTTCTTGTCCTGGGTTTTGTGGGTTTTTTGGAGGGACAGCGGTTTATTATCATGATCTCTAAGCAAATGGTGGAGAAAAAACATGATTTTTTATAAAAAAAGGACAAAATCTCGTATATCCCTTTTTTTTCAGCCCAAACTAAATAACATTTTTTATGAAGTTTCAGAGAACCAAAAGTCATATTTCTGGTGAATTTTTGATTTGTGATTGATGTTGTAAAATTTTAGCAAATTTATTTTCAGCTAAAATTCACTTTCAATTATCCACCCAAACCCTTTGGTCATTAACTCAATATTCATCACAAGAGAAGTAATTTACAGTGCTTGCCACTCACAATAATGAATAAATTCTAAATCAGTGTTCTATTCAGAAAGTTAAAGGATTCTTAATATTTTGTTTTAGCAGTGTCGTTGACCAGTCCACTCAGCAGCATTCCTCTCTTTTCCTAAATTTCATGCTGTTGAGCAGCATTCTGGTCTTAGTTTCCCATGCTAAAATGAGAAGTTTAAAATTCTCTTTAATTTTTTCCATTCCTTTCTACTAAAAATGGGAAACATGTTTTGGATTGCTTGGGGATCAGTGTAATCTGTCAATTTCAACATGGTCATGTTTATCCTGAGAAGCAGGAAGATTTACAAGAACTGCCAAATTTCAGTAGGGAGATACCAGTGGATAACAAACCAGCAAGTTTCTGGGGCAAGTTTGTTGTTCTCTTTGGCTGTGTGAGCAATGACACCCTCCCCACTGCCAGAGGTAGGATGTGTGCCACAGCTGACCCCTTCCCTGGTGGGCATTCCTTCCTTCCCACCTGGACTGTAGGTTCAGCTGGCACCCGTCGACATGCAAGTCTTGAAAGCAAAGCATGCCAGTGAAGAGGAGAGGAGGATGTCATTTGGCTAAAAAGAGCTAGTTGAGCTCTCTGTTGGGGTAATCATTTGTGCTCCTCCTAGCTCTCCATGTGATAGAAATTACAGTTTTTCCCTTGAGAATTCAGTCACTCTTGTGATTTGCAAGTGGAAGATATTAAATCCATTTCCTTTGCCTTTGTCCTCTCCTCCATGTGCAATCTCACTAATGTCATTTAGTATCAATATTTGCTTCAGTTTAAGTAAGTTTGAAGTTTTAATGGACTTCAAGGCTCTCCTTTCTCTTTAAGTGCTCTCACAGCAACATAGAATCATGCAAATCTGTGCAAGTACTTTGTCAACAACCATTCAGCCTCCTGTAGTGTGTTAGCCGTTTCTAAATTTACATTTATTACAGTGCTACGGTCACTAAGGATATCAAACTATTAATCAAATTGGTGTGAGGAATCTAGTTAAAAGGAAGAATTCTTCTTCAGTGAGCTTTAGTACAAAAAAGGAAATACTTGTTTCTAGGCATATCTGAGCTAAAGTAATCTGAAATCTGCCAATTTCCTTTCTAATACATATTCCTTTGCATATAAATATGTAATTGTAGTTACAAGTCCCTCAATCAGGTCTCTGTGCACATGTTTATCATTTGGTAGTAGAAATAACAAAAAAAAAAGCAATAACAAAACAAATAAAAAATATTCTATAGCATGCAGCATTCACTGAACACTGTTCCTAATTCATTGCCTGTCTCAGTAATCAGCTCTCCATCAAATCCTGAGGAAACATCTAAGCTGAAGTAGTGAATAGAAGATTATTGGTTTCAGTAGTTTGATAGAAGGAATATATCTGGACATGGGTGGGTTATTTTCTTGGTAGGAGAATGACGATAATTTATTAAATGATACGATTGCCCTACAAACAGGAACCCAGATCTTACTCTCCTTAATAAGAGGATATGAAAAGTCTGAATCAAGTTTTGTACTTAAGTGCGGTGCATAGAGCTTTTTCTGATTTGTTTTGTTTCATCACATATTGATAATGCAAATATTTCGTTTGAGACTTTAAATGTGGAAGATGAAGGTCAAGTGCTCATCTAATGCCATGGTTCATATTTGAAGGCAAATTAGAGCTTGAGTGACTTGGTTATAACTTCAACAGAAATTTGCTGCGCTTTGAGCATCCAATTCTAACCTTTTATTAATGCTTCTATGATAATTTTTGAAAAAACTGATTTTATCTGGCATCATTTAGCTATTGTCCACAAATGTGATATTTTAAACTGTTGATAAGGGCTAAAGAGAGGCATTTGGAGAAGAACTGTTCTCTGCCTGTGCACACCTGCTCCCCAGAGCTGCAGCTGGCATTTCCACAGGCTCACTATTCCTTTGTGCACTGTGTGCTTCTATCTAGCAAATAAGGGTTTGTGGTGACGTGAAACTGTGAAAGCCAAATGGTTTCCAGTATTCTTCTGAGAAAGTGATGAAGGATCTGAGAGAGCAATTAAGAATCAATGTGAAAGTCTTCTCTCGAAGCTGCGCTTGTTGGCACTTTTAATACTAGTTACTACTACTACTTTCAGGTGACTGGGTTACTACCTAACACAGAGAAATCCTGCCTTGATCGTCAAAGCTTTGACAAGAATCTAGGAGTCTGTGAGAGACAGTGTAGAAACCCTGAGTTGCCACTAGTTTAAAAGCTGGCTTAGGTTTAGCTAATATCAACAATGTGCATGTCTGCTAGTTAAGCAGGTGTATGTAACTCTAATACTTAAGATGCATTCAGAAAGGAGTGATGAAGAGTGACAGCTGAGAAGAATGCTGCTTTATGTGGATGTTAAATATTTCATATTTCTAAATCAAGACATCTGTCATCTCCTCTACCTGTTTATTAATTGGCGCTTAAAAGTCCTCATGTTGTGTGTGCAAGGAAAGATATGCAAAGTAAATGTAGTAAGAACCGAAAGTGCACAGCAGATAATGAAGAGTTTTGAAATATATTATAATGGCCCAGTTCAAGGTCAATGGTCCTGTTAAAATTTGTCTCCCACTGGTTTCAATTTAGGAAAACATGAAAATGCAGGCCTAAATCTGACTCCCTTCAATTATCTCTGATTTTGCTGATTGTGATGAGATATCAATGCACACTCAGATTTACCTATGTGTTGGTATCTTCTTCTGAATAAAATTTTCCTGAAAGGGACCGTTAGTCACAGTATGTAGAAACTGGCTTTGTGGAACCAGAATCTATAATCCTGATCCATCCTTTCCTATAAATTATGCCAATTCATAGAAGACTTAATCTTGGAGTGAGGAATGTTTGCATATGGATTTCTTTATAGCCAGTGGTGGGTGGATTAACAAGGTAAGAAGAAGACTTGAGTTCACCTTTTGACTGCAAGAGTGGTTTGGCTGCTGGAACATGCAAATGACTTTATATACCTGCTTTTACATTGATCAGTGTTCAGTCAAAAAGGGGCTCTGTCTGTATTCATGGCTGTTGTCACACTGTGAAGACATGTTCACTTCCCCAAACTACATTTCCATCTGTGGCATAACTGTTTTGAATCAGTTACACAGGGATGGATGCTGGCCTCAAAAAGAGTGAGCATGGAACCTGGGGCCTATTATAATTTGCAGGCTTTCACTGACTTCTTTGGATATAGGAAAATGACCATACTGCAAAAAGGCCAAGGTCTAGGACTTCAGGGCAGTCTTTCTTTTCAGGGTCTTCACATGTGATATCTGATAGCTAAATAGAGAAAGTTGCATTCTTGAAGATGAATCATTGCACCATACTTCTGGGCTGAAATGACAGACGTGCTGGCTATGGAGAGTTTGAAGATGCCTTTGGCAGAGAGCATAACACAAAGGGCTGATGGCATGACAACATACAGTCATACTGCAGACCCTGCCCTGCCACATGAACATCCAGAGAAACAAGCAGTTCCAGAGGGTTTCTTCATTTCAGAGAGCAGAGCACACAGAGTGGCACCAACAGTGGGAAGTGCCAGGGTTGACTGTCTTTAGCCTGTGGCTGAATGTGGGCAGAAAAGTTGCAGTCTTGTTCCAGAGGCTTCCTCACGTATTCCCATACTCCCAGGCATCTTGCTTGGCAAGGAATAGTCATGGTAGGGGAGCTGGGGTTTCATAGGAGGGCACTTATCATCTTCTCTCTGCAGTGCAGGGGATGAAGACAAACTGTTGTCTGGGTTGGTGTACTCACCAAACTGTGGGTGATCCCAATGTTGTGCAGAGCCTGTGTAGCTCAGGAACTCAGCTTTTTCTCAGTTTGGACAGGCAGCCTAGGGTGAGAACCAAGATTCCACTGTCATGGAACCTACAGAGACATGTCTGATGTGCTCAGGCCTCATAGCTGCCCCAGGGCTCTTGGAGCAGCAGGAAACTCTGGCCCACTCTCCATTCAATGCACACAAAAACTCAACATGAGGGAACAATTTCCCAGTAGGAGCTTGCTCCTTCCACTCTCACTGCTTCGCATGAACTCTTTACCCTGCTGTTTTTCACCACTCCAATGCCTGAGGCTGCACCTTCTCTCCTGGCTGCCACAGAGGACAGCAGCCCACAGGACACAGACTCCCTGGGGTACAGCAGGCTGCTGGTAGCTGCCCCACTCCTGCTGTGGGGGATGAGGAGGAGAAAGTTGCCCTTTTGGAGCCCAGCTCTTTCTGCCCTTCATACCAGCTGGCTCTGGCAAGAGCTCTAGGCCCCACCCTGCCTGAACGCAGTCCTGGATAACCTGAGATCTGTTCAGCAATGGCTGCAAGCAACCAGTGGAGGAAGGCTCTATAGTCCATCAGACACTCAAAGATACACCTGCTTTCTTTTCTCTCTCTCTGATGGACATTTGGGTCAAAGAAGCTGCACTTCCCCTTTTCCTTGCTTCAGCATGTTGTCTCCATGCTGCTGAAGGTATTCAGAAGGAAGCCATGCTGTAGCCTCACACCTGAGGATGTGCTACAGAGGGAAGAGAAGCGGGTGAGAGAATGTGAAAATTGTGATTGAAAGGCACCCAAACACAGCTGGCAGCTGCCCTCAGTCTGCCTCAGTCCTCAGGAGAGCTTCAAAGGTGGTGGAAATGACAACTTTCTGTGAACGCCCTTTGGCCTTGGTATTGGGACCGTACTAAATGGTTTCCAGGAGAAAGAAGTTTGGCAGGGTACCAAGGGGAGACGCAGTAAGCTTTGGTGGCAGCTCTGGGCCCACACCAAGCTGTTGTTCATCCTCACAGGTCAGTGCGGAAGGACAAGAGAGGACAAGAAGTGACTTTGAATCCTCCACTACTTGCTGCAGATCTCAAGGTGTGACTGCTCCTTTAGCTAGCCCATGGTAGTCAGGTTTTTTTGATGTCAGCCTTTAGTATGTCCTGTTTTTACTGTTTGACTACATTACTTCATACAACACTTACCCTTGGACTTCTTCCATAATTCTCTTCTCCTATGATTTTAGTATCTCTAACACTCATCTCTTGCAGTTCACAAGTTACAGGCATGTTCCTTTCTTCTTCCATCCAGCTTCTTTTCTTTAATAAAGTTTTCCTATTGGCTTCAACAGTTTTGCAGTAAACATCTGCAAACTTCCTATTGGCTTAAACATTTTTGCAGATGGAGAGGGAGCATCCTTGCTTTCAGAAGTCACAGATTTTTATTTCCAGTTGTGCTAGAAGTTCCCATTCTAGGCCTCTGGCCATAGCTTTTCCTGTGCAGTGTGGGGCACTGGTTCCTCTAGAACATATCGATCTCCAATGCTGACTCACTGGTGCCACACATTCTGCTCACCTGCCTCAGCAGGGCTTGAGCTTTCTACTGCTGAGGCTATTCCTCCAGTCTCAGGCTCAGGGTCACCCTGGGCTTTCTGTGTAGCTGGAGAAGTAGATGGGTGCTTTGAGGAGCTGAATCCTGCTCCTAGGACTCCATCTTGACAGAAGTGTCCCTTCTGCTGTTTCCAGCTCTGCAGATGGTACACACTCCATAGCTTCTGATTATACTGTCAGTAATATATGCATAACTGATAGAAAAATGGGTTCTGGAGGATGGTAGGTCTTATTATTCTTTGGATTTGTTTATAGTAAATACCTCTCTCATTCCTAGAATTATTGCTGTCATATTTAGTACTAAAATTACAGAATAAGTGGTGCAGCAAAGTATTTCTATGACATTCAAAAATAACAGGATACCAGACTCAAAAAACGTCAGTCTAAATATACTGAGTTGCAATGTTCCAGCAATTCAGTCCTTTGAATGTGCCTATTGCAATGGGACTTAATTGGACTGTGATGGGAGTAGGAAAAGGATGAACGTTATATCAGTGTATGGTGAAAGATAGTCTTGTAGCAGAGGGGTTGGTAGGACCTGTGAAGGTGAAAACTTATTTCCCTGCTCTGCTACAGATTACAAGTGCAAAATCAGACAAAGCAATGTAAAATACCATTGACTTTAGTGGCCTAAGCTAGAAGGGCTATTTCTGGAAAAAAGATGTAGCATTTTAAAGCATGAGCAGCCAGATGAATTGCTTTTACTTCACCTATTTGTACCTATTTTGAGGGTTCTCATCCACTCTTTTCCCTTTTTTTTCAAGGTTTTCCCTTGAAACCTCATCTTAACCTGCTGCTGAGACACTCCTCTTCCTTTTCACAGGGGTGTTTAGGTGCTGGAAAAGAGTCTTAAGAGGCAGGATGTTTTCAAAATAGAGGCCTTAATGCTGAATTCGAAGGCACAGATCAATAGCTGTTGAAAACTCAAGTTGCTGACATATTTTGCTGCTATTATCCTTCTCCACAGATTCCCACTAAGTGCCCAAGAGTGTCAAAAGAAGGATAATGTACTAAGCAAATCTCATTTTAGTTCTTTTGCATCATTCCCCTAACTGCTCCAATACTCTTCTAGGGAGTAGGCTAAGTCATATTAACCTGGACTTTTTTTTGGAAACAAACCTCAAAGAAAATGTTTGCAGGTCTGGCACAAGGAAATGTTTGTAATGCTGTTAGCAATTACATTTTATGAGATTATTCTCTGAAATAGGTGACTCAGACCTTTTGTTGGCTGTAGTTTTGGGACAAGACATGAATTCTAATTTCTCATGAGTTAGCCTGAATTCATGAATGGAAGAAAACGCTTGTCTGGTAGAGTTACAAACACACACACACACACACACGCACACACACACAGAGGCACTCCTCCCAGGAGTTGGTCTTCCAGAGGTCAAAAAGTCCCTTTAACTGTGTTCACAGGCATTGTCAGAGAGGGCTCTCTGTAAAACATTCTGTCTTTGTCCGAGGGTTTGGAGGGAGGTACTCTTTCTGTCAAATATATGTCAGCTAAATATATTTATTCTGATACTGTGTCTCGGTATGAAATCCTCTGTAAAGGCTATGATTTCTTTCTCAAAATGGGATTTACCACACTTCCATTTTCTGTATACCTTTGGATTACAAATTAAAGGAAGTTCGGGAAAATAATCTAAGCAAATTTGTCAGTTTTGTAGCTTGAAAGGATTCTATGCACTCCGAGACAGGTAAAAGTTGTAACTAAACATTTAATTTCACTCCATCTAGCCTTTCCATCCTTCAAGTCTCCCAAGGCAGCAGAGTAAATACAAAGGCAGTGTGGATAACACTGTTGCAAACAGCTGTGAAATGAGTCCACTGTGTATAGTACTAAACAATTCAAATGACCAGAACTGAATATTGTGTGCGAGCATCTGGTGGGCTGTGAGCTGTGGTTGTCTTATCATGCTCTTCCTTAATTTTTTCTACATGTGTAATCTGAGTCCTGTGCACTCTCTTGAACAAGGTGCTGTATCAGTTTGCGTTGCAGTTATCATGGTGAGGTTGTGGCCCTAATTTTGAGACCCCCATGCCATAAAAGTAGTGAAGATTAATAAGTCAGTAGTATTCCTGTCCTGGTCCTGTTTCTTTCCTTCCTGAAGCTAAAGCAGTCATGACCTAAATGTTTTTATCATTCGGGCAGATAACAAACTGGAAATTTAATAGAATGATAAGCTATTTCCAGAAATAAAGCAATTAATGTATTTTATGTTCTTTGATTATTTTTCCATTCTGTGGGCACATTGGGCTGGTAAAATCAGAAAGGTGGAGTCAGTCTTTGGGGATAAGGCAGGTTGTATTTCATTTTGCTTTTTTTCTAAATATTTCAAGGTTCTCAAAGGATTACTAGTTCACATTCTTATTGTGCATCTTTCTTAGGGTACAATAAGAAGATTGGGGAAGCAAAGTGAGCTTTAGAGGCAGCTAAAAAATTTGAATGCCTCCTTCCCGTCACTGATTATTTTACCTTGATGGGCAAGTCCAGCTATCCAGGTCTCTGCCTGGGAGGAACAACCCCATAGACCCTAGAAAAGCCCAGGGGCAAGGATGAGGGAAGGAGACAATCCTGGTCATATGCTAGAGTGAAAAAAAGTGAACAAAGAGCTGTTTGACTGAAGAAGAGTTCGTGTAAAATTACCTTCCCACATAATGGGATACAAATATTTCACTGGCTGCTTTTATTACGCTGAGCTGTACTTCTGGGAATTCAACAATTCCTCCATTTTTCAAAGATGGCTATACAGGTGGAAATGTCAGGCACAAGTTCAGTATTTTCCTAATTAGATGATTAGTAGCCAAGACTGCATGGAATTGGTGGGTGTGTGATCATGCAGTTTATGTACAAAAATATAACATCAGTTTTTCTGGAATTGCTTAGGCTTTTTTTAATTTTTTTTAATATTTTATGGGATTGCTAGTAGTCATCCACCTCACTTGATTAGTCCAACAACAGCCTAATTATTCCCTGCCAAAACAACACAAAAATACTACACTGGCATTCTTAGGAACACTCTGGATATCCATGTGCAAAATCTTGTAGTTCTTTGGGCCCTCTTATTTTTCATACTTTCCCTTTTTAGATTTTGCTTATGGATATAATTATCAAAATTGGCTCTGAAAAACAAGCAGGAGATTAGCTGTATATTTGAATGGTTTTATTCAATGAAGATCAATTTACTAATTTTTAAATTAATTTTCTTTACTGCTTCTAACCATTTGGAGAGGATCCATTATTATAAATGATTTAATCAAAGTACTGTATTATGAATGCTGTATTTAATTAGCAAAGATATCAGGTAAACTGTTATAGTATTTCATTATAATTATAAATCTACATATAGTTATATTAAAACTAGGAAGTCAGTAATCAGTATAGTACTGCAGCAATCTGCAATGTGTATCTGTTCTTATAAAAGATGTAATTTGAAGTAATATATGGTTTCAAGTTCTCAGATGACATAGATTAGTGAGGAACTGCAGGAGTTTGGACCAACAAAAATTTTTGCTGATGATCTGTTAAGGATTAAAATATTGGGAAAAAAGGGGAATTAAAACATGCTTCTTTCAAATTTAATTTAAATTTAATTTAACTAAGTTCATCAATAGTAATTAATAATGACCATGTCATGGTGACAAAGATTTAAACTAAGTAGTACTAACCACAGTTCAGAAATAGCCAATACTTTGAAAAAGGTGAAATCCACAACTGAAAAAACCACTCCAACTAACTTTAGCAATCTCCACAACTGCTCATGTTCATAATATTAAGTAAATAGATAAGTGCTTGCAGATTTGAGGCCTAAAAATGCTCTTGGCTAAATTCTATTCATCCTTTACAGTTTTTGTGGAACTCTTGCTGGGTTCTACTTCACTGAGTAGAGATTGGACCTTGTCACACAGTCTTCTTTATCAAAGTACAGTGACATTATGGACTACTTGCAAATAATCAGAATGCAAAAGCCAGACTAGGACTTCATCATAAAATTTGTTCTGTTCAAAGGAGAAGCCAAACATATTCCTGGAGAACGGATATGACTGGAGGTTTTACCTTCCAGGCTCACAGCTGGGGCACAGGTTAGTTTACGATTTCAAGAACTCAGAAACAGAGACGGTGTTACACACCACAACTCAGTCCAATGGCAAATGCACAAGTACAAGAGTTTTCTGTTACAGTCTGTTTAGCTAGGAAGTGCAGCTGTTTAGTAGTGTAACATATGTTTTCTTGTTTACATCAAAACAAATATACCCAAAGCTAGACTGATACAGGGGCTCCTGGGAGTGTACTTGACTGAAACTTGAAATGTAGTGACTGGTTCCAGAATGGATATTGGAGCTCTCTGGAGTACAGCTGTCAGTTAGCTGTGTTTGCCTTTCACTCTTTGCAACTTCTTGAGATAAATTAAATTTCTGAAAGGCAGGGGTTGGACTTCAAGAGAAAACTAAAGACTAAGAAAGATGAAAGCAGGTGAGAATTGACTTACTGATTCTTGGTATGGTAGCTCAGCTTTACACATGATTATTAGCAAACAAGAAACAAATTGATGTGTATCTTATTGGGTTCCTGTAATTCTCCTGAGATAGGGCCAGTTACAGAAGAAAATATATTGATGAGTTTATGTGCTAGAAAATTTTTGTCTAGTGTTTCACATAATTAAATTCTAACAGGATAAAAAAAAAAGTGCTGCTCCCTAGAGATACAGGTGGGTGCAAACTGCTAATATCTATGTATACTACACACCACTGACTGCAAGACAAGGCTCAAAGTAATTGGGTAGAAATTCTGATAAAGCTGTCTTCTCTCTGGATATTTGAGAAGACTTCCATATATCTATGATCAAATTATTGTCTCACACTTCATGACATAACCTCCACCATCCCAAACTCATTGAAGAAAAAGGACTGATTGAAGGAAATTAAATAATTCTTTGAAATTAAGTCCAAAACCTATGTAGATGTAGCACACATATTCTCTAGATGAAAACAATTCAAATAAGCAAGAAAGAGATATATTATAAGCCTGCTTTAGGGTATTCCTTCTCATGACATATCTTGAGAGATTTACCCCTGAAGGACATCATGTTGTCCTGTGTCATGCATGGCTCCCTGTGCATCTATGGGGAAAACTGGGAATGCAGAACCAGATTTCACTGAAGAATGCTAAGGTGGTTTATGTGTCTTGAGGGCAAACATCAAGTATTGGAACCTAATTCTGTGGTAAGAAAGGAACTAACACTGCTGATGGCTCAAGTCACAGTCTTGTCTGGTACCTGCTAGCAGGGGCTCACACCAGGTCTGTCTTGCAAAATCTTGCGCTTTGAAGCCTTGCACATTCATCCACAAGTTTCTTCAGATAACAGGCAACACTTTCACTTGGATTATGAGTAACACCTGCATAAAAATGGCACCCTTGGAATTGTAATGAAGTTAGAGCAATGCAGACCTCTGATCCTACTCAGATATAAACGCATAAACCCAGAACATGGGTTAAATACATAAACAAAAACATGAGGCTTGCCATACATTTTGTGGTAGTTTGTAATACACTGCTTATCTGTATGTCATAAAATCCTACCTGTGATTCAAATTTTAGACGTTTGTATATAGAGAGATGAGCAGCATGCTACAGATCAATACAGATACGTGTGAAGCAGTACATAGATTTTACCATATAGTACATAGATTTTTACCACAAGTTAGCAGCACAATCTTCGCTTCTGCTCTTGATCTGATCTGACAGAGTGAAAAAAGTTGCTCACAAACCATTCACATACTACAGATAGATCTCACAAGTGTGCTTGAAAGAATGTGCTACAATCAATGCCATGCACTTGCACCTGTCAACCACGAGATGAAAGTAAATCTGAAGACTGCCAATATCTTTATGTACAACTATTTTCCCAGCCACCATGACATTTTGTTCTGCTGTCTTATATCCTCTTCATCTGCAGCAAAGAGAGCTAGAAACAACTATTTTCAAAAAAGCAGAGCATTCAGTAAAGCCTGCCTACACATGCAGGCTGACTAAAGCGTGAGTTCTTTGGTCACAGTTTATTCTGAAACAAAGAGAGAGGCCACTTGAGTCTCAAGTAAAAATAGCAGTATTAAAAGGCAATTTAAGTCTTACATTTTTTTCTTTAATGTTTTGCTATCCAAATTTCATGAAATACAATCAGAAATAGCTTTCTTACTTTTTTATGTTACATCAAGTGCAGTCTCAATTGACTGACTGAAATGGAGTTGGAAATCAACAGAAGGCAATGCAAATTTATTTTTTCAGGTATTTTCAGCACCTTTTGAAGTTCAGCGTTATTGTTATGCTTTTCAAAGCTTCCATTCTTGCAAGGCAGTTCAAGAACGGAGCAACAGCAAGAAAGGTTCATAAGAAAGGATGATTTTTTAAACATATACTTTTAATAGTCTTTCAAACTTTGCTTTTCAGTCCCTGAAAATCCATCCAGCATCTTTCTAGTATTCAAGTGCCATATTCTAGAAACTGAATAATATCCATACCCCATACTTTCATAGTATAGTTCTCTGTAATAAACTGTTCCCCCAAAAGTTTCTAGCAAACCTTTCCAGACTGCAACCCTTCTCCAATAAAGACTGCCACAAGAAGGAAGTAAGTGTATGAGAACCAAACACCAGTTCTGGAGCCAGTCTTGCCAGCAGTTCTGTCTTGTACTTGATGCTGATTTAGCATATCAAGTTGCTTTTTTGTTGGACCTCACATTCCAGCCCCGAAAAATTGATGTAGAAGGTTTTGCTGTTTTTTCCAAGACTATAATCTGAACCATGCCTAGAAAAGTAGCGCTAAATTTCATGGCCTATAATATGTGCCTTGGTCTCCTGTCACTGTAGCAGCTTCCGCATGCCATGAGAAAGCTAGTGCCCTGGGACCCCTGCTGAAACTACTTCAGCTGCCATTTCCACCCTAAGAATGACTGGAAAGGCCTCAGCCAAATGGCCCCAAAATTTCCTCATAAAAGGAGAGTTGCAAATTGTTCCCATATTTAACCCAGAGGAAGGCAGAGATGTCTTCGAACTTGTCTTTGATCAGCAATTTTCATCCCTTTGCATAATTTGGCCTTCCTGAGAAACTTAATGCTATCAATGCCATGGTGCCCCTTTTCCATGTTGCAAATCCCAGTGTGTTCCTAATGCATTGTTGCTGAAAACAGACATATCTGGGAAAAGAAGGGTAAACTGCCACAAAACATACAAAATATAACTACAATGTAATGACTCTAACACCATTAAATAATAAAAAATGTACATTGGCAAGTCATGCATTTTTTGTATTTACATAAATTATCTGTAAAATTCTGGAATAATAGACCTTGTTAATGAATACTGAGGAATTTGGGCTGCTGTTTGTTTATTCCTGCAACACTCCTAAAAATATACTTGTAATGGAAATTGTTTCCACTAGGAAGATAGTAGGCCAGGTAAAAAGAATGAAAAATTCCTCAGCTCATAATTCTTCATGAGGATATTTGAAATCTTGGCTAGTAAGGCAGGTTCTGTGGTGTAGAGTCTTTTAAAAAAATAAACTGGCATTTTTACTGTAAGCAAGAAATTGTTGCTAAACCCTTTGAAAATAGTCTGGTGACACAATGCAATCTTTTTTTTCCATGCGTGATCTGTAAGTAGCTAATTTGAGGGATTTATAATCATTAAGCTACATTATATTAAATTGCTACAATTTAATTTTTCTTTTCTGAAAAACTGCGTATACACAAAAATGTAAATGTATTTCTAGTCTGAATCAGACATAACTGCTATTTCTAATGTTGCTTGGGGTTTTTGTATCAAAATGTTGTTTCTGATTCATAATTTTGAGGGACAGTGCCAATTTTTGAAGTAAAAGCATGCAGCAACATATGCATTTCAATAATGTTCTTATAGGGATAAGTTAATCAGGTTCAGAACATACTATTCACTAACAAAAAGAAAAGGGTAGAAAGACTGCATATCTTTGCTAAGCATAGGATGAAAGAGACTTTAAGATTCTGATCTGAGTCAGGACAGAATGACCACAAGTCCCCTACTGAGCATGTGCTAAACACAGGTCTTAGCCAGTCCTCATTGCTGCAGTTCTCATTGTTTCTATGAGTTATAAAATACTATTGAACAAATTTAGAGAGTCTGATTCTTGTGACTGCAGGACTGTACCATAGCAAGGCCAAATATGAGCCCTCAAATGGGGGAAATGTAGTTTTTTTCTCAAAATCTGTTTTACTCATTCACACTTTTGTAGCACATATTCACAGAGACACAAGATATGCGTGCCCGAGTCATGTGTTCAACACACAAACACCACAACCCAGGTTGTCTGTCCAGGCTTTCTTGATGTTGTTTGGAGGATAAGGGATGGAAGCCTTGAATCCTCCTCCCTTCTCCTTGCTGCTTCTTAGCTTGGAAACCTTCAGCACTATGTGTACATTGCTTTTTGTATGATTAGATGGGTCTCTTGTGGCTCCTACTCCATCACTGTCTTCTCACCACCATCTCTAAATGCACTGAGTCTTTACTACAGTCCGCTTGTAGTCTGCCTTTGTTTTAGTACATCCCTTCTTTCAGTCCGTCCTATGTTTCCTTGGTGCTGGGTGCCCTGAGAAGATGCACATTAATGACTTGGGATCTTGGTGACTCCTACACCTCTCCTGGAAATTGTCCATTCCAGTGCTTTTGAGCCTAGATATTCCCAATCATTCTCCATTCAAGTGACCTTAACATTTCTAGGACAGTTTATTCTTCAGTCCATCCTGAGTGGTTCTCAGGCTGCATTGCTGTGCAGTGGAGAGCAGTGGGCTGTAGGCAGGTCACTGGGTCTGGAGTTCAAACCCAATGTAGCAACATTTAAATTCACAAGAACAATAATGATTCAGATTAAAAGAAAGAAAAATTAAGTAGTCAGATGCTTTGCCTTCCCCAGTTGCCTTTCATAAGGATTTTCTCTTTGTGATTCAGCTAATAGTATCACAGTCCCAGGAGACTGCAATTAAGGACAGCAGGTAGTAGGTGGTTTTTACCTACTCACTGGAGTGACCTGCTGAGTTTGTCTTTGTTACCATAATAGGGAAGTTGTATACAACCTCACATGACTGTATTTCTAACCATGCAGGTGACACAGATTTTTGGGCTATTCTTTTGGCCAGAGTCTTTGACTTGGAGAAGCGCTAGTTTGATGTTATCATGACTTGTGATTTATAAATATTAGTTTGGAATGTACTAAAGCACCCTGAAGTATCAAGGAAGGGCAATGCTTGTAGTGCTTGTTGCTGTTTTTGCCCAGTAGAAGATCTTATGCAGTTTCATCATACCCATGATATGATGTTCATGGAACCAATGGAGAAATGCATAGATTATGTGAAAACAGATATTTAAATGCATTTTTTTATCACCCTAAAATAAAGATTTGCAAGAAAATGTGAACGAATCGTGTCCTACAAGTACCTGTTTTCTTGCTGAACGTGAAATGAAAGATGAGTGTATAACCCAGATATCACCTGGAAGCTATAGTGTTTTTACCATTCCCATTTTTAAAAAGAATATTAACATGAAAAGACCAGACCTTTCAAGTATCATTCAGAGAGCGACATTTAATATTCCTCAGCCCATCTCTTACCTTCAGGCATCCTTTGAGAGTGTGTTTGCAGAGAGAAGAGAAGATGCTGAGGAGGAAAGAACATGTTCTTATAATACTCTAAAAAGATGGGCACAAACTTATGAGCATAATAGTCTCAGCATAGTTGCTTTGTGTTCCAAATCTTAAATTGCTAGTAAGTGTTAACCCTTATTATGAGAACATAACAGCCACCAAAATAAAAGAATAATTTCCTTTTTTTACAATACTTTACTTTTCCTCTGAGAAATGTAGGCTTTGCCACCTGGACTTCAGATAAAGCAGCTGCTTTCTTTATTTGCTTACTATTGCAAATTATATCACTAGTGATAATCAGACCAGTTCTAAGAAGGGCTTTTATTGAAGGGGATTGTGCTCCTTCTAATATCTGATTACTCTGAATTTCTGAAGCACCAGAATAAAAGGAATGCTGCCTAGATGCTTCTTGTGTTTGTGCTGAGCTGACCTTTATCTCTTGAATAGTGGCATTTAAGCCAGTATGTCTTCTTGGCCACTAAAAGCCTCTTTAAGATGAGTCACAGTGTCAAAAATCAGACCGAGGGTCAGGTTTATTATGTTGATTAATCATCTTCATTAAGAATTAGGTTATACCTGCTCCCTTATCTCTGGGCAAGGACAACATCGGTCGTCTCACAGAGAGAGAACCTCTGGGATGCAGTAGTGACTCAGATTAACCATACCTGCCAGTCTAATTTGCTTGCTCTTGAGAAGGAATTTTTTGCAACCCTGAACACGAGTGGGTTTTTTCCCTCATCTTGGTCAGGACATCGCTGCTGATCAACTGAAATGCTCTAGCTGAGTCTCCAAGTTCCACACTCAGGTCTTTTACAAGGAAAAAGTTTAAATGTGTCTTTTCTGCCTGTGTCTGAGCAATGGTCTACCAACATCACCAGCATGACAAAAGGTAGAGCTCTAGGTTTTCAGAGGTGTCATTAAAAATGAAAGCAAATGAAAAAGTATTTAAAAGAGCAAGGGATATAAAAATCTTATTCATATTAGAGCCTCAAACATGTGCCAAAATCAAGTGTTGCCACACAGATTTTCCTGCCACTGAGATAATGGAACCTGGTGTGAGAGCCAAGTTTTGACACTAATTTGCATTACATTGCTGTTACAAATTTCTAGGCTATTCCATTTGCCAATTTTTTGCTTGCTATGAAACCAGTGCACTGACCTCCTGTTACGAATTCCAGTGCTAATTATGTCCCTGTCTCCTGTGCAATATCACAATAAGGGATGGGTAAAATAAAATCACCATTATTTTACGAGTAGGTAAATTCCTGGGCATTTGGCATAAAAATTATTTGGGATAGGATACATACCATAGGTGTGATACAGTAACCAAGATGTTGAATCTAGCACAATTTACATTTTCATTCTGAAAAAAAATTGGTTTATGCATTTCCTTTCCTGGCCAGGAAAACCCTCCAGTATATCATGAGTGGGTTATGACATGCTTAACATTTCCAGGGGAATGCAGAAACTGGTCTGGGAAACAGCAGTCTCCATGTACAGTTCCATTTCAGAGTTTGTATTTTAACCCCAAGGAAGATTTTTGATGACTGCTCATCATACATTTATTAACCATAGTATCATAGAAGGGTTTTGTTTGGAAGGGAACTTCCAAACTTCACGCAGTTTCACTCCCCTCTTTAGTCAGGGACACTGACTACACCAGGTTGCTCAGAGCCCCATCTAACCTGGCCTTGAACGCTTCCTAGGATGGGTCAACCTGAACACACATATTCTTAGTGAAATTAGGGTTTAATTAAGAGACAAGGCACATATAGATTAAGTACCTTAGCCTGGCTGTTTTTCTCTTGAGTTTAAAAAGTGGATGTCTGCAGCGCTAGTGTTGCCATGTATGGGAGTAACTCCCACTTACTTAGGGTAAAGGATGAGGATCTATCCTGTTATATTTTAAATTGTTCATGTTCTGTGTCTCCAAGGCAAGGATTCCATGTGGAACTGAAGGACTGGTTCTTTGTTAAAGGTTGCAGCATTGATTTCTTTATAAAGGCTTTGACATAGAACTGTGTAGCTTCTGAAGAGTACAATTTGGTTGGACAAATATACTGACACAAAACTGAATAAAACACATAAATGTATTTCATAAACCCATTGAAGCAAGATTTCTGTGATGGTCATTGACTTTAGCCTGGACATACAGCAAATACAGTCATCTGATTGATAACTGCATAACTACATTTATACATAAATTGATCTTGGGCTCTGACAGATGAATTAGAAAAAATGTTATTAAGAAAGAGCCTAATGAAAAAATGAATGTTTTTAGTAACTGTCTTCATCTCTCTTTGATCTGCTGCCAGAAGGATGTCCTCTCTGTTTTGGTCTGGGTCCCCTGTGAGTGAGAGGCTCCCTATCCCAGTTGCAGTGGCACCAATCCACATGGTGATCAGCCCAGGGTGGCCTCACTGTTTGCATTCACTTCCATGGCATGAGCAGCACATTTTTACTCTCCTTATAAAGCTCTTTCCTGGGAATGCTTATTATGAGAAGAAGCACTGAGTTGCTTCCATATAGGCATGAATTTATACCATACACAGATGCTCAGCCCTAGTGCTGGCTCCCAACTTGTCCATCACATGATGCAGGAAGAAACCAGATCAGGAGGCAAATTTTCTAGATGAAGAAAAGGAGAAGATACTCAATTGTTTCCCAAAAGTACTGGATTATCCTCTAGTCCTTGAGGCCCCTTATGATGTGCATCCTGTTTTCCTCCATGTATAAAGTAAGTAGGTGATCTGGGCCATTATTTCTCTTGCCAGCAGTAGGAAGGACTGCACACTAGAAATTGAGTCATTCTCATACAGTCCACACAAAGGAGACAAAATAATTTGGGTCAGGATTAGTAATTCACCCTTTGCTGTGCCAGCTCAGATCTGTTCTCACTACTCTGGTGGCTTGTCTGCACCTTTTACCAACAGAAGTCATTTCAGAGGAAGCAATGGTTACTCAATGGTAACCATCCTCCAAGAAAACAGTTTAAGTGGACCAGAGACATACAGAAAGATCTGTGCTGATTTTGTTGTTAATTTTGTGTCCAAAAGAGCAAGAGTCTTGCTGATGCCTGTGCCGTGCTCTGCAACTTATGCCAGAACCTCTGCATGCACAATGTAAACTGGATCCTTTCCTCTAGGATTAGCCCCAAATCTTTTCACAGTCATTCCCTGTGCTTTTCTCAGTCTTATCAAATAAAAATAAGGTTTTGTATAGTGTGAGACTGTTGAATCAAATAAGACCAGAATATTCACTACTTCTAAAGAGTATGCTGGAATTTTTTTTTCACAGAGGGATAGAAAACAGATTTTGCAATTCCTTACATTTCTTAAAATATAGAAATGCCATTTGTAACAGATGTTTAGTTAACTAAAAGATGATTATTTCATGATAATTTTAATATTCTTTGGTCTTAGTTTTAGGTTTGTTTTCAAAATTCATGATTATTTGTATTCTACCCCCTTTTTTGAGCAAATGTCCTTGTAAATGTACAAAAATTACTACTTTTCCCAACATCATTCCTTCCTCAGTCAAAATCTCTAGCTAGCACTGTGCCCCAATATCATATCCTGAAGTTGCTTTCCTTCTGTAGAAGAAATTGTGAAAACTTTAAGGCTGTTGCACTATGAAGGCTACATCTCTCTTTCATGCTCCATTCCAAGACTGCAAATTCCTTTCATTTTTCATTGTGGCTCAGATAATGAAGGAGATACTGCTCTTGTTTCAATATGAAAAACTTATTAACACTTCTCCACAGAGTACAGAAAGCTGCAATTCAGGTCTTAGGCTGACAAATATTACCTCGCTTCTGTTCCATGCATACTTAAAAAGGGGGTTATGCTTGTCTTGAGAATAATTTCCAAATCTGTAGATGCTAAAGACACTGCAGACCTCAACTGTTTCCCCTCATTCTGACAAAATAAATGGGAATTAAATGTTTGAGTGGTAATTTGCAGCTGTGCTAGCCAAGGACATTTGGCTGTGCTGTGCTTGAGAAAGTGTGAAGTTCCCCACATAGCTCTTTCCAGAATACAGAAAATTTTACATCTAGGGTCTAGTCCCCTCTTCATAATTTTGTTCTCTAACTGTATCAAGGATGTAAGATATACAGGTCTTACATGACAAAGACTGACAGGAGGAAAGTTGAGAAAACACTGTGTAAAGCATGAATTGACAAGGAAGCTCACAGATACCTATTTTAAAGTTTAGTCTCCTTGGGTGTACCTGTATGTGATGCCATTATGGCACACTGATGGAATTAACCTCTTTTTGGAATTCGTAAAAAAAAAGTATGCATTACTTGATCTGTGGGGAAAGAGAGAATGGCATATTATTTGGTGGGAAATATCTGTCACCATAGTGGAGAAGGAATTCTCCTGTCAGTATTCATAACTTCAAAGAACTACTGTGTACTCAAATCCTGTGTATTTTCTGCAAGACTGCAATTTTTATTACAATTGCACAAGCACTGCCTAATGTATTTTTATGCATCACAAAGAAAATGTTTATCTCTGAAAGTCCCTAAATAGCATTATAATGATGCAAATTTCAGTGATTTAAATCCTCAGATGTGTTTAGTGACCAGAATCTCTAGGCAGACTGCTGTATATAACCAAGATGTGTATCTCTGTCTGACTGTCTTTCCCAGGCTTTTTATTCTTTGAAAGTGCAGTTGCTATTAGGTTTACTTCAAGTGTGAAAATAATCTTTTGCTTCTATTTTCAATGGAATATAAAAATTTTACATAGTTTCAATAAGACATAAGCCTGAAGGCAGAAATGATAGTCCATACATATGAATTTAGAATGCTATAACTACAAGTACCAATACAGTGTGTTTGATGCTATTGTCTGATGAAACTTTATCAGTAAAGAATTTTATTAATTTCTACACTACCTTATTCCCATTTTAGTTTTTTGTTTATTTGTTTGGTTTTTTTCAATCTTAATCTTTAGTATTTTTTTTAATCTTAAAGCAGGTTAGGGAAGTTTTTTCATTATATTTTGCTAACTTATCTTCAAGTAAGGTGCAATGTTCTGTTCAAGTCATAGGTAGCAAAGTGAAAAAAAAGTACTCAATTTGTCTCCAGGAAAACAAAAAGAAACAGCTTATCTTCGGTGCTGGCATTAAAAATCATGACTGTTCTTTTTGGTATTACAGTGTCACAATCCATAGGCTTTTTTCATTCTGTCTCTTCAGAACAAAAATTTTTTTCTGTGTCTGACAGCTGATTTTGGTGAGCTACCAATACATGAGCTTGGCTTCTGAAACACAAATTTCAAGAAATAGCCCAATATTCATATAGACTCAGAACCCGCATACCTGGAGACTGCTTTATCCCATGATTTTAGCAAATTGTGGAATTTAAAATCTCTTTGGGCTTTAGAACAAATGTTGGTCTTTGTTGGAACTTCAGGTTGTGCAGACTATGGAAGGAGATTGGAGCAGGAAAGCAAACATGCCAGAGTGTGGTAGTAACAAGCCTGTATAAGGGTTTTGTTGAATTTTATAAGACTTGTATTTAGGCAGGGCAGTGAACTTATACCCAAGCCCTCATTATTAAATTTGACTTGAGCAAGGCATGGTTGTTTGTGTGGACAGTGCTGTGTGGCCCAGCTCAGAATTGCAATTAGCAGGGAGGATGTTTGAGCTAGAAATCCATGATGAATAAAGAGATTTGTCTTTTTGTCAGCTGTGCTCTCTGCAGGAGGCTGCCCTTCTCTTTGCAACAGCCTTCTTTTTCTCTGCTTTAAACTTCTTTTCATTGAAATCAATACCAAATGTTGACTTTGTTTGAACAGTACTATTGGCCCGAAGTAAGGTCAAAGTTAAATCTGAAAAAATATTGCTTACAACTTCAAAATTGATAGTAATTTAACAGTTGTTACATTTAATTTACATTTATGGGCCAGATGTTTATTCCTATTCCATCAGCAGTATATAATATCTTTAATGACTTTGTCCTGGAATTAAGCCTTGAAGCCACACTCAAAAATTGAGCTACTTCAAAGTATTTTTCATTTAAAAGTCAGTTTGAGTACATTGATTCCCAAGAAAATAAATAAAACAACAATTTCTCCCAGAAAATTTTGCCTATTTCAGATATTTTAGGTCTCACAGTCTGTATTTCACTATCTCAAGTTGTCATTTGTCATAAATGCTGCAATCCAATGCTTGAAGTCCCACACTGAAGAACCTGACATTAAATATAAAGCTGTCAAACAATCTTTTCCAAACCTCTTACTTGTATAATTAAAATCTCATGTGAGATATTTGTTTAGCTATAAACATCTGCTTGAACCACTGGCCTCTATCCTGGCACAAAAATTTCCAGTGAGACCCTGTTGCACCCAGTGCTAACAATATCACTTTTTTTTTTACAATGGTTAAGTCCTGTGCCAAAAGAAAGATACAGACTTGCTGCCTGAAAAGTCACAGTTCTTGTCTTCTAAACAATGGAGTACTACAAAATAAACATTTTTCCAAGGAACTTTCACTGCAACTGTTGGAAAAAGGACTCTTTGTTAAATAAAGATGGAGCACTGGTGAGTTTGCTAAGAAGGATCTATGCATTGGTGAGTATCCAGCACTGAGACCAGCTCCAAAACAATACCATCACTTCACTGTCTTTCCTTTGAAAATAAAAGCTGAAATTCAAATGCAGTGTAATGAGAGTTAAAATTACAGCACTAAGTATAGGTCATTGATTTTCAACACATCCAAACAGAATGAATTATTATAAAATTATTTCAAGGTCCCTTAATAGGCAAAGAAGGGTTTAAGTTCTTTTGTATATCTGCTGGTAACTCCTTAACTATCTCACCAGAGAAGAGCAATTTGACAGTTTTCCGATCAATAGCTATAGAGAGAAATTAAAATAAGGTGCACCTAGTAGAAACAAGAAACAAACCCTTTAAATAATTTTAAGCCATTACTTTTAGTGTAGAGAAAAGACTGTTACTGCTTTGTTCCGAAAGAGAGATAATAAGTTCCAATCTTTCAAGTAGAATCTTTATTTTCATCTCAGCTTTGCTTCATGTTTTTATCAGCAGCATTTGGTCAGAAGAAACAAACATTTTCTGGTCTTTCAGGTAGGAAATGTTAGTCAAGATTTGCTTGATATATATGGTACTTGTACCTTAAATGAGAACCTAAATTCATAAAATGAAAAATACAATAAAAATCAGTTACTTTTTTTGGTGAAGTCAAACAGCTAATTTTGTTATGGTACGTGACTAATACTTTTCTTGCAAGTGAGGGACTAAAATACGATTGTCTACGGTCAGAGTTCAGAGCTCTGGCACTATCCTAATGTACTTGGGTGTTTCCCCAGGAGCTCTTTTGTGCAGGCGGGACCCCTGATTGCAGCCTTTCCATACCAAGACAAAACACAGAGGACTTATTTCATGAACATATTTCAGTGTCTTTAGTTAAATGTCCTGCAGAATACTACTGAAGTTCTTCCACCCTGGCACACAGACAACTGACCACTGTCGACTCACTGTTGATCCCTTTGTAGGCAAAGAATTTAAGAAGGGAGGTGTCCCATCCAGTAATAGGAGAGAGAAGCCCACAACATACACATCCATTGACACCAGGTAAGAGACACCAGATGAAACTGATTCAGGATGTAGATGGCCTTCTGCTGCTGATCTGCTGCTTTGCCTCCAGAATGTCTGTGGATACATACATCAAAAGGGATAGCACTCATAATGTGGACTAGGGGTCACTCACTTCAGAAAGCTAACATAGGATACAGCACCCCTGTGTGCTATGCCTGCATCTCTTGAAATATGAACACTGTAAACTAGGTAAATGCTGCGTATTCGTCTTGAGAACAGGAGTATTGGCAGTGTCAGGATATAAGTTTGTGTTGCATCCTTTTGGCTGAATCATCAGATTGAGGAGTTGGTTCAGTATCTGTTAGCAGAAGTCCTCGTAGTAGCTGGGACCTGGTTTCAAGAACTCCAAGCATCTGCCGTCCCATCATCATCTTGTATGACTTATGCATCTGACTTTCCCTGCGGAAGTGAGTGTGTTGGCTTTAGCCCAGTCCTTTCTGATTAAGTAAAAGCAGCTCTTGGCAAGGATTCTACTTTATGTTTGAAGTCCTCTCCTGACTTCTGCAGTTTGTCAGCCAGAACGGAATAAGTGTTTTGTCTTTTATGCTGCCTTTCATGTCAAAGGTAATGTTCATAGTTCAGTTCATGCGCAGATTATTTTTTCCACATACGTTCTACTTGCCCCAGCAGAACTCATGAAAGTAAAGCCATGTTTGTGCTACTAATGATCAAAGACCAAGTTAATGATCTAGTTACAGATATCAAAACTTTTGAGTCAAAATCTAGATGCCACTGAGAAAAGTGATACCAAGAGCAGGATTCAAGATCTGCCTATTAGCTTAAATGCCATTGGAGTGTTGTACCAAAAGCTGGTTTCACTGGACATAGATCAGATCACACAAGAAGGAAATGGTCTAAAACCATATTATGCAAGTCAGGAAATTAGTTCATTATTTGATTATATCCCCTTATTCTAGTTCAAATATCAAGTAAGCAAACAAATCTAGTAGAATTATTCAATGGAGATGAATGGCTGGGCAAGAGTTAATGTAAAAATTCAAGGAGAACTGTTGTTGCATTATAGGACCAGTAAGGTTTTTCACATCCTCTCCCATTACTATCAGTATGATTACAGGAGATCGATGAAGAAATTATTGTCATAATTAAAACACTTCAAACCAGCAAAATCCATACATTTCGTTATTGTCATTGACCACTCCCCATATTTTGATGACACTGGAGTAAAAGTGGAGTTTCATGCATTTGATACTGCCCAGGAACCACAAAAAGTGAAAATTTGTTGTTTTATACCAGTTGCTGTAAATTAAAAGATACATAAAGGTATTCAGCAGCAGGTGCCCAATCCCCTGTCCAGCAGCTCCTCTGTCTGTGTGGCAAAGTGCAATTGCATGTTGGTGCTGGGATGCAGTGGGTGTCCAGATGCAGCTTGCTGGGGGGAGCATTTCTAAAGCTGTGCCTCAAACACGGCTGACCCAGATGGACGCATGGGCTGAGTCATTCTTTTCTTAGCAGCTGTTTGAACTGTACAATGTGAATGCATTTAATCCCTCTTATAGTGGTTCTTTCAGAACTCACTTTCCTAAGTAGCTTTGGTGAAGTTTTTCATTTGCTTGTTTGTTTTAGAGTGGTTTGTTTGGTTTGGTTTGGGTTTGGGGATTTTTGTTTGGTTGGTTTTCTTGCTGTTGGTATTTTTGCTGTTTCTTTTGAAGTATTTTCAAAGGGATTGTGGGATTCATGATTGATTGCAACTGAACCTGGATTACCAACTCTTTTCACTAAGAGGAAAAGTAAAGTTGAATGAGTTTGTCATGGTGTGATCCCTGAAGCAGAAACACATAACCAGAGTTCCAGAAACCTATCCTAATTCTATAAGAAAGGGCTGGGGATTTTGCAGACATAATAAAGCCAGCTAGATAGGATGTAAAGCTTTGAGATAAATTCCATCTGAGTGTTTTACTGAAACGATATGGGAAGCAGTTAGCACAATATTCACTGAAAGAAAACTAAATTAATATTGCACCAGATTTTCCATTTTATGCTGTGGAACTCTGTGCTATTATTATAGCATTATGACTATATTTAAAGAAGATAGAAATAGTATCTTCTGGGAAAAAAATGCAAGGGGGAAAAGAAGTAAAAGGTAGCAGGAAAATGCTAAATGTGGGGAAGGGAACTATGACTATAAGGTCTGGAAGAAGTTGTTTTAGGACATATAGGCACAGTGAAGCATTTATGCTATTGTGTCTTTGCTTGAACTGCACTATTAAACTGTGTTATTAGTTTTACAGTGGTGTCTTCCTCAATTGAAGAATTGCTTTTTCTTTCCCTTGTAGATATGTGAAGCACCTGCTCAAATGAGATCATTGAATGAGGCTACAAAAGTGGTGTTTTCCTGCACATACTAATAAAAAATGAATTCACAAGAACGCCCAATAATTAAAATATGAAGGGTGTTTTTTATCTTAATAAAGAAAAAATACACAGATGCTGTTTGCAGTCCACACAAATAAAATACATAGCTTTTGCATTGCATTTTTGTTTGTGTTTGTGCAATGTGTGAGCTATGTGATATGTAAAACCAGATTTTACTCTAAGAAACCAGAGCTGGGCCTCTCCCTTCCTTGGTGAAGCACTAAGTACAGTGCAGAAGATTCAAAATGCAGATATAACAAAAAACATTTTGATTGTTTAAGAAAAAAATATTCTTTAGGTGCTTTTTAATTTAGTGGTGTCTGAAAAACATACTTTATAGAAAGGTCAAGTGCTTCATCAGGATGAATGCTTGGCAAGTTTTAGGCAAAAGCTCCAAATTATGAACAAGCAAATAAAAGCCTGAGATCTTTCCATTACCAGAAGGCCAAAGGAGAACTAGAGGGGCAAAAGGCCTCAAGACATGATCTCTACACATCTCGTAATAGCCAGGCTGTGTTAAATTATCTACATCTTGAGATATTATACATCTCTGCACAAGCTTACACACATACCCATAGACACACACACATTTGGATTTAATGAGACAGTCAGGATGAGCAGCAAGGTCAGCTGAAGCTGCTGTTGAAAAGACTGTTCTGACTTCTTTCCAGAGCTTCAGAAATCTTTTCTGAATCTCAGTACTCATCCAAATATGCTTCCCTTTTGTCCTCTATCTGCTATATAAAGTACTTTCCATATGAAGGCACTTTGTCTGGCAATGTAATAATTTATGGAAAAGACTGTCTATTATTTTTCCAAATGAAGCTTTAGATCATGGATGGATATTTGAAGTTTTTAACATCACAGAGAGTCTAAAGTTTCAGGTTTTTTAATTTATTTCCAGTGAAATAAATACTAAAGTTGGCAACCTATGGTGTAACAGGAAAAATCTTGCTGAGAATTACAGACTACTTCCAGGGGTTTATTTTGAGAAGTCTTATAAATAGGCTGCTACACTGGAGGCATTTATTTTCTTGTTAAACTTTTGAATTTTTGATCCAGATTACTCTATGTCTCTGCAGCTAGATTTGGTAGGAAGATTTGGGGAAACCCCAAGTCCAGCTGTTACATAAACATCCAAGTTCCAGCTCTATATTCTAAACTAAGAACAGCCCCCTGGCACCTGCATGGGTCTGGAATGTGCTCCGAAAGGAAAACAGACTCTATGTTTTCTGCTGACTCAAAACTTGGAGACTTGTCATTAATGACTTCAGATGTCATTCTGGGGTTGGTTCTGAATTCTTTGGGTACTGGAGCCACAAACTAATTTCATCTGCCCCAGCAAAATAAAACCCTGCTAAAGACAGGCTTCAGCCAGTGTATATCAAGACTTTACCAAAAGCAAACCTTGGCACAAGGAAGCTTTGGAGTTAGTTTTGGCATCCTTAAGAAATGTGTTATAAGTGATCATAATTGGACTTTGACTGACTTACTTGAGAATTGTGGTGGCCCCAGAGGCTTCCAGTTCAAACAGTGGAGCAGGAGGGAGCCAGACCACATGATACTTTACCCCCAACCTGTCTCACTATCCCTGGCTAACAAGATGCTTTCAAGAGGCCCTGGTTCCCCACTGGTGCCCTGTCCAGCACAAAACTAGGCTACACCTTGTTTGTCTGACTAGAATGTCATATACAAAATAACGCATGAAAAGAGGACAAAATCAGATAAATGAATTTTAAAATAATAATAGTAATATCAAATGGGACAGTGACATTGCCAAGAGGCCAAAAAAAAAAAAATCAGTATACTATTTAATGGGCTCTGACGAGCCAACGTAAGTGACAAGAAATCATTCCCATTTTCCTTTTCAAGACATGTAGGTTGGCTTCCCAGTGCTGTCTCAGGGCTTCACTCAACATGTGTAATGGAAGAAGAAAAAGCCAGGCTCACAGAAGGGCATTTCTGCTGAAGGCAGTGAGAACCTTGTCACTTTGAAAGATCTGGCTCTGATCTTACCCCCCGCATGGTGGACAGCAAAAGCAAAATTAAAGCCTGTAGTGTCTGAGAGTCAGCCTAAACTCTTGTTGTTGTCCTCAGAATGCAGGATAGGAAGAGATCTTCAATAAATGCAGCTTAATAAAAGCAGAGCTTCACTAACTTCTCAAGAACTTATTCATGATGGTTCATCTTGGCAGGAAGATGCAAAGACTTACAGACCCAAAGACTCTGCTGTGCTCTTCCTGGGTCTGAAGGTTGTGGTAAAACAGTTTCTTTCTCCTTTGTACTAGCTTTCTCATGCTTCGCCATTTTTCTTTTCTTTCTCGTTTCTTTCTCTTCTCTTTTCTTTTCTTTCTCTTTTCTTTTCTTTTCTTTTCTTTTCTTTTCTTTTCTTTTCTTTTCTTTTCTTTTCTTTTCTTTTCTTTTCTTTTCTTTTCTTTTCTTTTCTTTTCTTTTCTTTTCTTTTCTTTTCTTTTCTTTTCTTTTCTTTTCTTTTCTTTTCTTTTCTTTTCTTTTCTTTTTCTTCATCCACTACTATCTGCCAAAAAATGAAACCTTTTACCATCAACCTGAATACTTGGGTTCCAATGAAACCTCTGTGATAAGTGGTTGGTCATTCATAACCACGTGTATTTAGGATCTGTGGAAAGTATTGCTGAGACTCTGAATCCCCCAAATGGTTATGAAAATTCTTCTGCTTATTAATATTTATAAGCAGAGGAGGAGATCACCAGAGCTTCAGTTTGCATGTCTGGCAGCCGATGTCCCTGAAAGGTCATCATTAATATTCACAGTGAGTAATGACCAACCTTTCAGCCCACAAGGCGCATTCACACATTTCAGCCACTATCTCTCTTAGCCATCTCCTGGTCTTACTTTCCAGCAAATACATTGTGACTCATCTGGGTTCAGCTGCTCCTCTGGGACACTTGGACGAACCCAGACTCCAAGCCTGGAACAATGTCTAGGACAAAGAACCAAGGCTTTTTATAAAATTTTCTTGGAGTGTATGAGTGAGTTACACCAATAATGACTTTTCTCACTGTTCAGGTGATTCCCATTCCCTCATCTGTATTCTTGGCTAACCCCCTCTAATTTACAGAAAAAAAGAGAAACTACAAAGAAAGCAGTAACCTTCTCTCTGCAGGTCTTGGCAAAGACCCATTTTACCCTTTATTTCAACCTAAGTACTGTGAACTTCACCTACCTAGTTATCATTGAAAGTACATCGCTTCATGTATGTTAGTCTGGAAGCCTTCCACAGAACTTTTAGTTGCTATTAGCTACCTCTTGGGTAAATGTCAGTTCATAGGACTTTACTGTATGTAAATTTCCCTATTGAACTTCTGAAGTGAATGTATAATGCCTCAGGGAGAAATGTGTAGATTTTGCCTGAATTGAAACTGGAAATTTAGACAGTTACATTCAATTTAACCTTTTATAGTAATGATGCCATAATTCCTGACAGGGACAACACAATATTCAAGCACTACCGCCATAATATTCAAATAATCTGTAATAATTGATGCAGATAGTCTTATTTTTACTGATTTACCAATTTTTCCTTATATCCCTATCACGACATTATTGTATCTTTATTCATCTTTAGATTAGATGTAAAAATAGTATAAAACGTGACAGCTTTGAGTCACTTTTCTACTCATTGTAGTGTTAGGTGTGATACAGAAGTGTCAGGGTTTCAGTACAGATAATAATTTAAGAGCAGAGGTAAAGCAAGATGTATCAGCAGAGGTAAAAATTCTTTATGTAAACCAACTGGTGTATCCTTAAAAGTTAATTGAGGCCTCAAGCATACAAAGCTTTCTCTAGAGACTGTTACAAGGGGGTTTGAATGTCCCAAAACTTGTCTCCTTCTATTACAGAATTTAAAATATCCTCATGATACCTTAGATACAACCCTTTAGATCAACAAAGATAAACTCTGACCTCAAATGAAAATCAAGATTTTTATTCATTATTAGCAAAACTGCTATAAAATTAGAACCAGACTCGAGAAAAATGCATTATTTCCATACAGGCTCATATTTCTGAGGTACAATTGAAACCTACAGCCAGCTGTAGCATGGGTTATTCTGCCTAGTGGGAACAAAATGCTCTAAATGTCTGTCATGTGCATTTGATTTAAAACAGTCTATTCACAGGATTTTTCACACTTTATATGACTTATATAAAAACATTGACATAATAAGAACTTATAAATTTTTTTTTTGGTTTTTTGCCTACTCTATAAAATATTCACTTGCTACAAATAATTTATAGGAATGTATGCTTAGATTAAAAAAAAGACCAGTGGGAGTTTGCCTGGGGAAGAACTGAATGGAAAACTGAGAGGGAACTGGCTAAAAATAAATATTAAATAGCTATTTTTCTTTGTAGTATGTACAAAAAGAAAAATTTTAGCAAAAAACTTAATATATGGAATCAAGAAAGTATTGACCAAAACAAGTATTGATCCAAGACGGAAGAATGTCATGTATGAGGTTACATTTCTCCAATTATTTGAAGATCCTTCCGATGTGATACAGAAAGAATTTGGTAATTGGAAAAATTACCTTACATTCACCTCTTATCCTGCAGTTTTTCTTGCTCCTCTCTAACTCTTTATGTGTGCTTCCAAGGTCCACCCAGGTCTGCCTTGTCATTTTATACTTGCTCCACTAAGCTCAAGTGTTTGTTAGAGTATTTTTAAATACATTGACATGTATGTTTGGTATGTAAGGTCTAGGCTATATATACATACAGTTGGGATGCTGTTCCACGCTAAACTTATAAGGCAACCATGTATATGGCTTTTTCCTTAACGCAAAAGTTTTAACTGAAACTGTGTAGTGTGTTTCAGTTTCTTTTGTAATGTATATTTAGCTCTACCCTCACTATTCTCCTTTTAAACTATACTAATATTATTAATGTTACTCACAAAGGCTATTTTTCAGGTGATAAGGACTGTGAAAGCTGCATTCCCTGTTAAAATATTTTATATAGAAAAAATAATTCTAAATTTCTGCTTGAATTTTGCAGCCTATGCAAAAAGTTTTAGTCTGACATAAATGTATGCAATTCTTTTGAAACTTTTGTTTTACAGCAGGGTAGTATTCATCCCAAGCTTTTGGCTGTGTCCAAGGTGCACTGTCTCCAAGATTAGATAATTGCATATTTTCTTATTGTACAATCACTGCTGCAAAGTCCTCCAAAAACTGCAAGCACTTTTGAAAAGACATTTCACAACTGGGCCCAAAAGGCTAAAATTACACTGTGCTACTGTCTGACATGCTAAACCAGAGATTCATAATGGTGTAGCAAAATGGCAAGGAAGTGTTCTGCTTTGAGGAGTGTTCAGTAATGAACTAGGCATTCCTGCGGTGTGGTTGCTCTCATCTGTTGAATGGTGGACAGGTGGCCAAAGCTGCTTCATTTAGTCCCACTGTTCAAGCACTCAAAATAGCAGGAATTCTCTGCTATAGATTTTATTCCTCTGTTTTGTTACACAGCTTTCCAGTTTTTTCTGCTTCTTTGTTCCACAGATTGGAAATATTTGACTTTAACATGGTAATGTTTCCTGGCACTTGGCAAGTTTTTTAAAATATTGCTGGTTTTATCTTGTTATCCATTACTGAAAGCAGAACTAGTAAAATCCTGAGTGTTGCTTCAAAATTCTAAGGTTTGCATTTAACCTCAGTATTTCAAATTTTAGTGTAAAAACTAAAAATTCAAGCCTTCACCATCAGGTATGAACATTGTGATGTGACTATTGTACCCTGGGCTGTGTCGAAAGTGGCGTGGTGAATAGATCAAGGGAGGGGTTTCTGCCCCTCTGCTTACTCTGATGAGACTCCACCTGGAGTGCTGCATCCAACTCTGCAACCCCCAGTGTCACATCCAGCTCTGCAACCCCCAGTGTCAGAAGAATATGGAGATGTTGGAATGCATCCAGACTATGAAGATAATCAGAGAGCTGGAGCTATCTCCTATGAAGACAAACTGAAAGAGCTGAAGGTCTTCATCCTCAAGAAGGAGAGAAAGCTCTAGGGAGACCTTATTGTAGCATTTCAGTAGCTAACAGGGTCTTACAAAAAAGATAGGGACAAAGATTTTACCAGGGTCTGTAGTCACAGGAAAAGATCAATGGTTTTAAACTGAAACAAGGTCTATATTCACTGTATATTAGGGGGATATTTTTACTTTGAGGGAGATGAAACCCTGGAACAAGTTGCCTAGATGTTTTGGATACCTTATTCCCCAAAGTGTTCAAGACCAGGCTGGATGGGACCCTGAGCAACTTGGGCTAGTGGAAGGTGTCCCTGCCCATGGCAGAGGGGTTTTGAACTAGATGATATTTAGAGGTCCCTTCCAGCCTGAGCCACTCTACGATACTTTTTGGATGCTAAGAGCCTGACATAATTCTTATGTGAGCAATCATTGTTTTGTAACAGTGAGATTATTTCAAGAGTGTATCCTTTGAACAGTGATAGAAGGCAATGAACTAATTTTCCAGAGTCACAGTGTGGTCCACTTTCTGTACTGCATTATGGCTGAAGTAAAAGTGTAATTGCATGTGTTGTTTCTTCTTTCACTGCAGAAGCATGAAAGTCGATTTTCTTTTAATTTTAATTCCACAATAGCTTAAATTGATCTATGCAGGGGCAGATGTGCTGTTATTACTCACCATCTCCTCCATCTCTAAACCCCTTCCTTTAACCACTGTCTGTATCACCAGAGCCTGTGGTGCAGAGGCATAAAACCTTGTCCCTCAGGCACTATTTATGGATATAACAGAATGATATTGCCAAATTCAGAAAAATGCAACTAGGTACAGAGGGTACCTTGTCTAGATGCCGAACTCCAGAATTGCTTGGTTTGCAACCCTTCACATAATGCTTTTAACACTTTGGGCTAAAATGCTTCATAGAAGACATTTGCAGTAAACTAAAACTAAGTTTTTTGAAACTAATTACACAGTCTGGTTTGTGTAATTATTCTGAACTTTGTCTGCCAACAAATCCACTGAAATACTTTGCTGGGCTCTTCCTGAAATTTTCTTTGCTTTTACTTGCCACCTCATAAAACCACTTGTCCAACAGCCAACAGGGTCATTAGCAATGTCTTCCTGAGCTCTGAAGAAGTAGGGATATTTTTGGCTACTGGGGTTATTTTGGCTACAATAAGCAGTAGGCATCACCCCCAATTTACAGCCAATAGAGGATGCAGGAGTACCACACCCACCTATTTCTACATGTAATACAAATGGGATTTCAGCCAGTGCTCAGCCAGATACCTCAGCACTCCCCTCCTAAGTTATGCCCTGGCAGGTAGTAGGAATCAGCTCCTCTAACTCCTTTGATGCTTTACTATATTTTGTTTCATAAAAAGTTCAGCCTTTCCTGAAAATCTTCTGGATAATTTGGCTTGTACATTTTTTAAGTCCTAGGAAAATAATTCTTATTCAAAGCATATTTCTTGGCTCTTTTTTTTTTTTTTTTTTTTTTTTTTTTTTTTTTTTTTTTTTCCCTTTTTTTTTCTTTTTCGAAGTATACTTGTCCCTGTTGTATTACCCAGTCTACGAACCACCATCTTCAGTTTCCTCACTGGTGTGTATGATCACATTGGCTGCTCAGATATGTAATGTGGGGGCTTAGAAAACTTTGTAATTATCTGAAAAATAGACACAGACAAGTCTGTAGCTACTTTCTTCCTATTTTTGTCTGGTTTATTGGAAAGGATTTGGTTAAAGGGAAACCTAAGGTAAAATAACTCCTTTTTGTTGACTGGTTTTAAATAGAAAAATGAAGTACCAAGTGTTGCAGCTCCCATGTAACCCAAATGAATCAATGAAGCAGAATTATTTGGTCATTTGCTCTGTGTAGTTCTGAAATTGCCCATTTGCCATGGCTGATAGTTTCAGTTTGTTAACATAGCACACACTCAAGATGCAGCTCACAATCTCCACCAGGCAAGCTAATGGAAACTGTGATCTGTTGCAATAACAACTGAGTAGTCATCACACAACTTAGCATTTGTGTCTCAAGACTCCCAGAATGAGTAAGATAAGCAGCAAATGTCCTAGATACCTGCAATCTTAATGTTACCACGTCTTTATGTGCCTGACATCAGAAATATAGGATTTGGAATTTTTATTTCTCAAGGGATTCCCATATGAAAAGGAAGGTTAGACAAAACGTGGAGGTACTGTACAAAGGTAATCCACAGGCAGTACAAGAGTAGAAGACAGTAGATACATCTTCTGCCTTGCCTGATCTCCCTGGACACTTGATTAGAGGCTGTAAGGAGACCTGTCTCTCTGCCTGGGACTGATAGTCACCAGTTTTCTGGTATATGAGAAATAACTGAGCAGCAATCATCATTTCTATTGGAAATGCCAGGAGATCCTGGTGCCACTTAAACCATATCAAGACTATTGTAGGCTAATGGCTAGAGAGTGTGCTGGGGAGATAGGAGGGAGCGGCTCTACTCCTATCTCAGGCATAGGGATTAAACTCCTGGCATTTCCTGTGCCTGTTGGGGTTATAACTACAATTCTGCTCTGCACAAGACCTGGGACTGTGGAAGTGTGATTTATGGCTCACCCCTGGCCCAAAGCAGTAGCCTAAATTAGGAACCCTCAAAACTATCTGCATGTTTGGCTACACACACAGACCTGCAACCTCCTCCCTTGATACAAACGCCTTAAACACTCAGCAGCAGGATCTGCTGGCTTGCCTGTGCCTTGCTCAGTGGTGTTTAACCAGTGTTTCCCAGTCCAGTGTTAATGCAGGCAGAGCAGGTTGGTGATTTGTGTGCTGAGTGGCAAGGCACTCCCCAGGAGGGTCTGCAAGCCTTATCTAGGTAAGAAGACATAGAGACCTTGTGGTTTGAGGTGTGTACCCAGCTAGCCACCCTGAGAAAGCTTCATGGGAAAGCTCTCAGAGGAACTTGCAGCCTAGTAGGTAGGTTGCAAGACAAGTTTCAAAGCTTTGAAGTATAATAAACACACTGAGAAAGAGATTTTTGCATCACACTTCTGCATTGAGCCACAACTCCTCAAATTCCTATTTTGAAAACCAATTTTAAAATCATTTTTTATCCAAAGGTATGTCAGCAGTATTGTGAAAGATGGCACTGCAGATTTAATCAGAGCAGAATAGTTTAAAAAAGTTTTTCCAGTTTTTCTTCTCTTCTTTCTTTCTTTCTTTCTTTCTTTCTTTCTTTCTTTCTTTCTTTCTTTCTTTCTTTCTTTCTTTCTTTCTTTCTTTCTCTCTCTCTCTCTCTCTCTCTTTCTCTCTTTCTCTCTCTTTCTCTCTCTTTCTCTCTTTCTCTCTCTCTTTATCTCTTTCTCTTTCTCTCTCTCTTTCTCTCTTTATCTCTTTCTCTTTTTCTCTCTTTCTTTCTCTTTCTTTCTCTTTCTTTCTCTTTCTTTCTCTTTCTTTCTCTTTCTTTCTCTTTCTTTCTCTTTCATTTCTTCAGAACCTGGCAGAGAATTGTTGGTCTACTGCCTTCTTTTAAATCTTCCTCTTATACCCTTCTTTCTGACTAAATTTGACTTCCCTTGTTGGCCTTGTGCAACTGGCTGTGCAGGGAGGGTTGTCCCACCTCTTGGGTAACCCAATGGAAATTGTAATTGAAGACCTGTTCAGCACAGTACCGCGCCTGTAGACATCTGGACAGAGACAAAAGAGATGTCATTGCTGAGTAGGATGCTGTGTTCATCCTCAGATAAGTTTCAGGTATAATCCCAAGGTGCCAGTAGTATTACTATTATAGCTGAAGCAGGGGGAATACCTTAGCACGCAATGAGCTGCATAAATGCTACATTTGTATTAGCAAGAAAGAACAACATTCTAGTTTTAATAACAGTCGGAGATGTCTTATGTAACTGTTATGAGCAACAGGGGCTGAAGAACAAATACAATCATCGAAACATACTGGGATTAATTGATTAATTTAGATTAATTGATTAATTGATTAATTGAATAATTTAGAATGGTTCTGGGAAGATTCAGACCCTAATAAGACTACTTTCTATTAGAGACAGATCCTCCGAGCCCCCTTTGCCATCTCTTTATGTTTTATGTAATCTCAGTGACACAACTGCAACAATCCCACTGGATCACATGTGCTACATTGAAGTGGAAGTACCACACCTTCATTACATTTTGACATTACAAATTTCTGCTTTAGATGAGGACAACATTTCATTTCCCCTCTGAAAATGGGTCCCCTTCCAGACCATTTAAAGATAAGAAAATCTGTTACAAGGCTGCTACTGAGACAAATGTTACACAAGTCATTGTGTTGTTCACTCTGTGTCAACTAGACTAAGCATCCAAGTCCCTGTGCCTTTCTCCCATTAAATTTATGGGTTTTAATTGTATAGGGTGCTCACAGGATTGTCTGTCCAGGTAGAAAACACTTAACTTCTAGTTTTTAAGCCATCTGAAAAATGAAGGTGTGTGAGTGTTCACTGTGTTACTGTGACTGAAGGTGATCACAGCCACATGTTGCTCAGCACATACACCATGAGTGGTCTGTGAGACATCAGAAGGCACAGTGTGTATTGACAAAAGCTGCATTTCTCACTTTAATGCAGAACTTAAGATTTTATAAAACTTAAAATGATATGTTAATGCAAAGAGCTTTGCTTGCTTGAACTCCCACAACTGAGAAGCAATAGGATCATACCTGGTTTCCCCTGGATACTTTTTCCAGATAGGCTGGGTAAGTGTTGATGTAGGAAAAACCCAGAAAACCAGGAAGTTGCTTATCCAGTTCCCTTCAAACCTGTGTAGTCATGTTCATGCTCTGCCTCCTCAGTACTTTTGCTGAAGCAGTCATGCCTGATGGCCTGAGGCTTACAGTGCTGTGTGTCTACCCACAGCCCAGCCACTCACTGCATTATGGAGCGTGTAATCCCACAGTGTTGTTCCCAGTTTCTCTTTTCCTGCCACACGTGCTTGTTCACCTGACTAGAGATTACTGAAACTCTGGCATTCCATAGCCCCATAAACATGAAATTTGAACTGCTATTACACTTATTTGCAAACTGCCTTTTTCTGGGTTTTGCAAGTCAGGTTTAAAATATCCAGATTGTTCACGGGTCTGCAGCTCTATATTAGATTAGAAGCAGCTGAAAAAGGACAACTAAGGTAGCCTCAGCTGGCAGAGACACAGGGCTTAACCTGAATCTGATGCTGGTGACCCAGTAACATGGAGCTGTACCTCACATCGTCTGTACTCACCACCAGAGATTCACAGAGGTGGCTAAATTTAAAGCGTACCAACCTCCAATTAGATCAAACTTGAGAACATGTAAGGCGGGGGATGCTCAAAAAACCACACACACAGAGTCCAGTCTAAGTCTAAAAATATGCTCATACACAAAGACAAGGAATTTACCGTAACAGGAAAAGTCCAATAATGCTTTTATTTTTATTGTTTAATTCCCAGAAGGGTCATCTGCAACGCATCTCTCCAAGAGGACTCCACAATGAAAAAAACAACCCAGAGTTGCTTCTTGCTCATCATCCTTCTAACTGTAAGTACAAGAAAACTGAACTGCTCATGACACCTGCCATATTTAAACTTGTGGTGATGTTGAGAAAAAAATGAGTACCATGTTATACTTGTTATACTGCACAGGTGAAGGAATGAGTTTCCTTATTAATAAATTTCAAAAGAAGATTAATAAGATTATCTAATAAAAGTTTGAACTTGAAAATATTGTTCCTTGAAGAGACAGAACTGCAAGTCTGAAGAAGGTTATGCATGTGACCTTTTATTTCTGTGTTTTACAGGCTACAACATATCATGGGAACATGTGTGTTTGAAAACTGCCCTTAATGTTGTTCTGTGAGACAAACTGAATTAAGTAGTGATGGATTTTCACTGTTTATAGTTGATCTGCTATTAGGAAAGCAACCGAAGCGAGAAATAGTCATATAAAAATATTTATTAGTTCAAATGCTATTTTCAACTGTTTCATATCAGCACTACATTTATTTTAATGTATGCAACATGGTTGAGTAATTGTGGTTCTAAACATGTAGTAAATTCATTTCTGCCTGACTAAATACCTCTCACATAAATTGAATCCTTTTGCTGATCTCTGCTTGTGAAACCTTAAATTACTAGTGATCACCATAAAATCATAGACATTACAGGCAGTCAGAATTGAGAATATTGCCCAGAGCCTAAGTTACAGAATGATCAGCATATGTCTGAAAGATGCTAGTGGGAACAAGCACCTCACTACCCTGGTGTGGTACAAGTAATTTGCATGATATCTGCCACCATATTCCCCATATAGCTCTAGCTCTGTGTTCCTGAAAAAAGTTTTCTTCTTTCTTTCTTCTTTCCTCTTTCTTCTTTCTTCTTTCTTCTTTCTTCTTTCTTCTTTCTTCTTTCTTCTTTCTTCTTTCTTCTTTCTTCTTTCTTCTTTCTTCTTTCTTCTTTCTTCTTTTGCCTTTCTTCTTTCTTCTTTCTTCTTTCTTCTTCCTTCATCCTTATCCTGTTTTGTTTGTTATCTCCTCCTGCCCCTCTGCTTCTCATCTTCTCTTTTAACATCTGAATGTGAAATATCTCTGTGCACCTCCTCATCAAATCCCATGTTGTAGAAGCAGAAGAAACATGTTGGAGAAAATATGTTGGAGATCATAAGCAACTCCTCTACCTGGTTTACTCATTGGGTTGCACCTTTCCTCTCAGCCTAGCAGAGCTTGTCCACAGCACTGTTTGCCACTTAAATTTATATAGATAAAAAAGGAAAGGAAAGTAGAGAACAGTAAGAAAATGAGGCAAAGAAGGAGGTAAAAAGGAGGAGATAAAAAGAAAACCTCCTAGAAGGAGGTAAAAAGAAAACAATTAAATGAGATCATGGAGAATCCAGGAGAACAGCAAATAACATATTACTTTGGTAAAATATTGAATTCATGGTTCAGGATTAGGACCCTCCATCAAAAAGAGCTAAAGAGATAGAGAAAGAATTGAAGAGAGTGAATATATTCCTGCTAACTTGGTCCCAAAAGAATTTTTCCAGAATTTGTTAATGACTTGAGGAATCATCTCCATGCTTGAGAGAATCCTTCTACCCTGAGGTATACTGGAGTGTTCTGGAATTTGTGACCATTTGGGTTGGTTGTTCTACCTATCCTACAATGGTGCGTGTGACAATGCACTGGCCATGAAGTCACCCATGGTCAGAAGTGTCTGTAACAAAGAACCTGAGCGAGACAAGCTTCCTTCTGGTTTGAATCCTGTCTGATCTGCACAGCTTGACAGGGGTCTTAGTAAAGAACAGAGATTCTTCCTATAAAAGCCACAGTCAAATGGAGAAACAGATCCAGCTTATTTTGGTTCCAGTCAAGTGACAGGACTGTAAATATTCTGATAACTAAAATTGACAACCGCACTTCTGAGCACTTGAGGTGCTTTGACCTACAGCATGGGTTTGTAGGTCAGCCCTGAAGAGCTGATCCTTTCTCTGTTGTCCCCAGATCTTTTAAATCTCTCACGCATGACAGCATGTGTGCAATGTTGGTCTGTGCTCATTCCTGCAGCATTCCAGGGCTAGGATTTCTTTTAAAAACTCTTCAGTGGGATCTGCATCTGCATTAATTTTAAATATCTTTGCATCAAAGGGCACTTCATATTCCGACCTCAATGGATAACTTAACTTACATTTTCATGCTTCCAATCTCTATGTGCTTTCTTTCCTCCTGCAGAAGGCATACTGTGCTCTACTTTGACATTTCTTAAGTTAATTTCCCTTTTGGTAAGAAAGAAGCCATGGTCAGAGAAGTAGACCACAAACAAGTTTTGTCTCCTTCATGAAACTTATCCAGAATGCTGCTGTTAGATCAAATATGAAAAATATTTTGCCTCTTCCATTTTTTCCAAAAATTTCCCCATCTGTAAATGGTAGAAGCCATTCATTTCTTTCCATTTTATTTATGGCTTGTAATGAGTAAAGGATATCTCTCTTTCAAAAAGACTGTTCCCACTCTGTTGATTCTTCAAATCACTCCTTTGTTCCAAGAACTGTGAGACATGTCAACCACTGTCTGAGGCTGAAGAAAATGTAGTAATTAAGGTGATTTGTGACATAGGCAGGAGCGATCTCCCATCCCTTTCCTCTACCCACCCTTCAAAGCACCCTCTAGATCTCCCTTCTTTGATGACTTTGATGGTTTTCTGTCATCCTCTCATTTGTTACCTGCACTCCCAGTTGGTCACTGCAAGTTGTTGCAAAGCAACACAACCCTTTAAGCTCCTTGTTTTCTCCTGTGGGCTCCAGCCTCTCTGTATGTGCTATTTCGCCCACTGTAAGGTGGTTCCCCTGTGGTGGTCACCCCTATTGAGAAGGGGAGAATTTTACCTTAAATCTCTTTTCTTAGTGTAGCTGTGATTCCCTAACACAATCTCAGAGCTGGAGCACACCCTGCCCTCTGTACAGTGTTAGTGCTTTGCAGAAGAGTTCTTCAGATTCTTCCCGTATCTCTCCTTCAATGTTTTGTCACAGACCTGACTTACTTGGTGTGCACAGGCACTTCCTCCCCACCACCTCCTTTAGATTTGTCACCAAGGGGTTTTGGTACCTTCTGATAGAAACCAACTCTTTTATATATGTAATTTTTTGAATAGAATAAATAACACTTCCATGTGCAGATCCATAATAACTTGTCTTTGCCAAAAAAAAACTTAAGTGCCAGTAGTTCCAAGACTAATTGAGAAATAAAAGAAATTCCTTATTTTCTTCCTCTTTGATGAATTCCCTTGCTTTCTGATGCACAATAATGCCTCATCATATAATCCTCTACTATAAAAAAGGAATTTCATTAGAAAAATAAATTGTTCATTATGTCATAGTTCACTTTATGCTGATGGTCTCTAGATTTTTTTAATTATTAAGAGCCACAGAATGTGACTGAGATTTGTTTCCTCAAATACGTGAGCCCTGCTATGCTGGATCATGTCCTCAATGCATGTTTCTCTTCACAAGAAAGATGGAGCATCAGCACAATGTGCCCAGCAGCATCAAATGTTGAGAATGAGGAAGAAAAAGAAGGTTTGGGTCTCTTTCCTGTGTGACCCATTAATTTTTCAGGACATTGATGGAAGAGATTTGTATTCTTTGCTTTATTTTGTCAAGTAAGAACTGTGCCTACAAATGGCCCTGGAAATGAGGATTGATGAAGTGTTTTTTCCCACATACTCTGATTTTGTATCCTGAGCCAACCACAACATGCATAGTAAGGACTAAATGGATGCTGCAGCTGAAGGCCACTAAACCAATATTGTATTTTAAAATAAATTCATTCTGAGCAAAAAAACAAATTGTGCACATTCACAAAGTCCAAATCTGTTAAATTGTTACCAAGCCTCAGTCACAAAGATATGCAGACTCTGGTACTTCTTTCTGACTCTTGAAAGACTCGTAAATAATTCCTGTTCACAAAACATTGAAAAATAATTATATGAAATTCTAAATGTAATTTTCAGTAACTGCACGAAGTGGTGTGTTTTGGAATACAGTTGTGGTAGGGTGGGTTCAAGCCTCCACAACCCATCAGTCAAGCACTTGCCACCGTGATGGGGGAGCTGCCCATGGTCCACCTGTTTGATCCTCACAGCTGGGAGGGCAGCACACACTGGTGGAGCGGTGTGGCCACGAATTCTGCTGGGCTCCTGCTCAACTCGGTGGCTCTCACCGTGCATCTCTGAAACCCATGCCTGTGTAGGTACTGTGAGAACAAGCATCTCTTCCAGCACCTGGTCCAGAGCAGATCCCCCACAGACCAGAAGGGCTGCTGAAGATCTGTCACAGCCTCCTTTGTCTCACTTCTGAGCCTTCTCACTGTCTGGCACCTCTGGCAGCCCAGGATCTTCCCCAGCCTTGGATGGTGAGATCCCCCTGGGTCTCATCACCTTCGCCCATGCCTTTGGAAGCTGTTGTTCTGCATACACACTTCCCTGTGTAATTATTTATGGGTTGCTTCATACTGTAAGTATGTGCACTCACAAGTTCTGAACCTGTTCTCACACAAGGGAAGCTCTGGAAAGCAAACTGCTGATATTTTAAGATGGTAAGAATTAATGTGAGAATTTGAGAGTCAGACTGCTCATCATTTCCCAAGAAATAGGAATGCTGTATTTCATTCTATTCACCCAGTTTCAGGGATGATCAGGAAATTTTGACTACATCTTTGCTTTTTTAAAAAACAAGGCTGTTGCTATGCAGCTGATTGCAGTAAAGAGGCCTCTCACAAGAGGATAATTGGGGCTGCAAGAAAATATCCATGAAGTGTTCTGGATTAGCCCACAGTTTTCATCAGGCTAAAATGAAAGTAAAACTTCTTCATGTAAGCAAATCTTGTAGAAATGGAAAAGAACTGTAAGATTTGTGACTTTCTTTCCATACCAGTAACCTTGCCTTCATCTACTGCAACTGATAATCTCATGCTTGTTTAAACAGCTGCCAAAATCTGCCATGTTAGTCATATGGGATCTCACTGAGATAATTACCATTCTGCTCCAACAGTGATAGAATATGGGAAAATTCTAACATTCAGTGATTAAGTAAAACATGTAATGTTGTAGTATTTCCCCAAAGATATTGCCTGCTACTTCCTAGCACACTTGTGATGGATATAAATGATTATGTTTACTGAATATCATATGCTAATGACCTTCTTAAGTTATCACAGTTGTTTTCTTACTGTACCAACACTAGCAGTTGTGCAAAGTAGTTCAAACATAATCAAAGTATGAGAGGGGCTCTGCAACTTGTCTTAATCATGCTGAGCTCTTGGTCTAAAATGTGATGTATTGAAGAACAGGAGTTTAATGATCCACAAAGAGATGACTGCACACAGCAGTTTTAAAAGAATCATACCAAGTGAATGCTTGAACTGTTGAAATCAATAACAAACAGAGCATCCAGAATTTCTTCTAGTATGAGCTCACCAATAATTGTTGCTGAATTGCTAAATTTAGTGGAAGGAGGGGGACAAAAGACAGCTACGAGTGCCTTCTTTTCCTAAATGTCATGTACGGCAACTGTTAGTTACCTGCAAGCTCCTTGATGGCAAATGAAAAATATTTGGGAATGCTTGTTCATCATGTCCAATATTTTGTGGGGAAAAACATGAAAGAATTTTATGTTTACTTTATCTAGATTCTCCCTTGCAGAAACGGGCACAGTGTTGCACAGGTTAACAGCAGTTTCTCTTATAGAAACCAGGGCACCGTTTGTTCATTCCTATATAGTTTAATAATGAAACTAAATTGTTTCTCAGAATCCTTTATTCATTCTAGGTATAAAGTGAACTTCAGCATTCCCAGCAGCCTGTTATTTCTCTTTGTAATGATAATTCACTTTCTTATATCAGTAATTTGTCACGTGGTGGCTTGGTGGTCGTATGTATGACGTCATTTACTTGGACTTTTAGGAGTGACATCATATGTACGGCTGCTAAACTGCTGCATGGGACATCACTTAAACTGTTTTCTTCTGAAGAATTCAGTGCATTTTCAAGTAATGGTCACATTGATTATTGTGAATTATTTATTTCTTCTTAATAAAGAATGTTTCTAAATGAATGAGGCATTCCTTTATTGTATGAATGTCATCTATATTTCCATCTGAAGTATCTGATGAATGGATGGGAAGACTTTTTAATGTGCAGTAATGGACTCTGTACATTTAAAATTTGTTCCATATTTTGCAGGTGCAATATTTGTAGGTAGTTGGCAGGTGAAGATTAATTGACTTTGGCTTCTCTGTGGTATAACTGTGTCTTTTGAGTCTTAACTTCTAAAATACATTGATGTAACAATTAAAACATAGTAGCAGAGGTGAGTCAAAATCATGAACTCCATGAGAGCTTATACAAACACTGATACACAGATACTCATGGGACATTCCCAGCCTCTCCCATTAACATGATACACACTAAGCTTTCCCTCCCATATAGCAATATCAAGCTCCTGTTATTTCTGAAAAGGGAATAATGACCAAGAGATGTCTTCCTGCCCCATTTGCCTTTTTCTGACCCATATAGTAAGGAGTGAGGAAGACTAAAATAAATAATGACATCTGACATCACAAACTGCATCAAAATTTTTGTCTGACTGAACTGCAGTTACATAGAGGCTGCATCATCAGCCCACTGGAACGACTTTGGGAGGTCAGGCTTTAAGTTCTGGGTGGTGGACATGGGATTCTCTAATGCATAGTGAAAACCCAGTATTTCAAACAGGGATATGACCACGTCCAGCAAGCCACAAAATTAGTATTCCATTAATCTGCTGAAGTGGTAATCTGACTTTAAGGCAGAAGAAAACTGTGTTCAAGTTTCCAAGGCCAGCTTTTGAAATCTAGGCAAACAAAAATGAGGAATAGCAATCAAAGGAAAGAGTAGATTTAAAGGGCATATCACAGATGAACAATCCCAGTGACATACCTATGTATAACCACTTAATTTGATTTCACACACAAGCTATTCAATTACATAAAAAGTGCCCAGAAAGATTTTTGGGCAATTGACTTTGAAAATCTGAGTCATTCTGTTTAGTAGAAAGAAAAAGAAGAAAAATAACTAAGAGAATAAAAAAGAAAAAATATAATTTAAGAGACAATTATAATTATAATTCCAACTTTTATCCAACTTGCTTTCGTTTTACTGGAGGCCATTATGTGATTTCCACTATGATTTTTAGTGATAGTACTCATCCATATTTTTAATTTTTCTGACTGAATTCCTGGCCTAAATATGGGCAATAGAAGTTTTGCTGGCAATTTCAGCTGCTCCATGTGTAGGGGCAGTAGCATGGGCCTCCTGGTTTCATGGCTGAGCATTTTTACATAATTTTGTACACAATCCAAGACATTTAATCTATCCATCACCACAGGTACTCTCTACCTCCAAGCATCAAAGTATTCTCATTAAACTGTACCCAATAAAAGTTGACTTAAGGAGTTACACACTACAAGCAATGAGACTATCTATCAGAGTAAGGTGACTTTAGTGTCCAAACTGTATTTCATCCCTCAAAACCATCATCCCACACATGGGTGTGTTCTCAAACTGGCCCAGAATCACAGAAAAATTATCAAGAAGAAAGACATTGCCACAGAAGTCCTCCAAGCTTCCTGTGATGAAACTGTTATTTCTGTCTTGAATACAGACAGGTTGGAACTGGGGTATTATTCAAAATAAGAATGGGAAAAATTAGCATGCAATATTTATTAATCATTTCAGAGAAGCACCAGAGGCTGTGTCATGGACATGGACATGAAGGGCTCAGACAAAGCTGAGGTTGTCTGAAGAACCTCATCTGCACTTTTCTGTGCTTCCTGTGTGGATCTGGGATTTTGCTTGACTGGTTTTCAAATGATTCTTGGGGACTACAGCTGCTCCTCTTAGTCTTTTTAAAACTAAGGGATCTGTGACATTTGGCTTTGCATCTGTATTTCCTGTTCTGACTTTCTAGATAACTAATTTTTTCACTTGGATGGTCAGATGAAATGTTCCAAATGGCTTCATTGTCCAAGTATATCTTGGGGGAGGAGTTGGGGGGAGGGGGAGGGTGATGTATACATACATCTAAAATTTATATAAAATTATCTCTGCCAGAAAATATTTTCATTCTTATTCCTCCTATTTTATTTCAAGCACCTGATTAAGTAAAACAAGACTGACTGCCTCCACATACTCCAGCTACCAGGTGTATACAGTTGAAAATGTCTGTGTCAAGAGATGAGATGAGATTAGAAAAACATAATTGATTTGATATAAGAGTATAAAAAGATTAAACTGACATGGTTTGGTACAGAAGTATCAGGAAAAAAGTAATGGCCTTTTTTTCAGTGAAGTCAAACACACTGTTTTGCTGTGTATTTTACCAAAATATTTTACTGTGCAAATGGGGGAAAAATAACATATTGATGGAATACAATTGCCTGTGATGTGAAATAAAAAATGGCAGCAAAATGTAAGACATAAGCTGGTATTTGAACTTTCAAACCTGTCATGTTCTCAGTTCAAACAACTACAAATGCATGCCTAAACATCTCTGTATTAGCATTTGCTGCTAAAAAGGTCAAGTTTGTGTGTCATGTGTGTTTATGAGAGTCCTAGATTTTAAAGCAGCCTGCAAGTGAATCTGAATGTGTTTGTGATGACTTTCATACTGTTTAGTATGGAGAAAACAGAGGGTCATGCTGGGAAAGTGCTACAGCAATGTTGGTTTTGGGTGGGGAAGCAGAGGAATTCATCCTTTACTGTCATCTTCAAGCAGAGAAGAGTCATGATACAGGACTGAGGCAGAACAGAACAAACTAAATCTCCATGCTTTCATTTCCACTCACAGACTTTGGTGGTACAAGACAGGAAGGGAAGGAGGGATGGAGGGATGGAAGGATAGAGGGAGGGAGGGAGGGAGGGAGGGAGGGAGGGAGGGAGGGAGGGAGGGAGGGAGGGAGGGAGGGAAGGCAAAAAACATAATTGTCCTCTCCAGCTGAGATCTTTGCTTTCCAGCAGCAATGATCCTTTCCTTCAACAGGCAGGCAGTTCAGAATGGGATAATTCAGAAGATGCCACTAGACCAAAGGGGACCTTACTATTTAGACTATCAAATTTAGGGAGTCTGCTTGGGTACTTAACTAGGAGATAAGGTCAGGTATCGAGGTTTAAACTCTATGCTGTGTTACTATGACCTTAACTGTTGCAGAAGCTCAAAGCAGGTGACACAAAACATGAAATAATCAGTTCAAAGCAATGGCTGTGACACTACGGTATCTTTCTGCACTGTCTAGAGATAAATCAGCACAAATGAGCAGAAATGCATGGGTGTAACTTTGGGAAGATAGAAAATTCTCTTGCAAACGCTAAATTAAATGAAAAAATTGAAGACTTTATCAAGTGTTTAATGATCTTCTCTTCACCAAGAAAAATGGCTTGGTTAAAATCTTATGTTTTCATGAGGTAAACTAATAAAATTCAGCATTTACTTTGTAAGTGGTGCGAGGCCTATCATAATGATATACATATGTGTAAATAAAAGGCTTCAAGAATGCATAATAGAAGTTTCTGGTCCCCACTGTTTTTTTTTTAAATGTAATCCTCTTTGTTTATTCAGTTGTACTAACAGCTTTTCCTTTCCATACAGAGAATTGTTCCAAGTCTTTCTTCTACTGTAAATTATACTGATCCTACATTAGAGCCTGTAGTAACTGAGAATTCAGTCATACGGCAGAAGATAATAGATTCACAGTTCAAATGTTATGAGAGGATGAACAGAGCCCCTCCATACAAGAAAAAAGGTAAAAAGGGTTTTTTAAAAATCTGTATTCTGCCGTGTGTGGTTATATAACTATGAAGAAATATTTTCTTCTCTATACTAACCCCTAGTCTTCCTCAGGGCGCAGTTTCCTTTCCACAAGAAGTAATCAAATTCACACTTACTTAGCATCCTCCTAAGTGCATAGAAAGGAAAAAGCCTGGAAGGAGCCCAGGGAATGAACAGCTCTTCCTTCCTCTGTTACCTACATTTCTGGCTCAATGCTTTGCTGCTTGAATCTCTCTTGTTCTTGCTTGGGAAATAGCATTTGCCTGAACCTCTCAGCAAGGTCACACCTGATAGTGAATCTTAAATATAAGTGCTGTTCTGTTTGCTCCACTCACTGTTTCAATTTTTTGCCATTTGTGTATTGACTGCTGGGTGTTGTGCTCTGTACCAGCACAAGGTCCATGTATTCTGTATTCAGCAGCAACAATAGGAAAAAAGAGGTTTATAAAAGAGGTTTATTAAACATCTTTATTGAATATGAGACATATATGAAGATAAATAAAAAGGGAAATGACAAATAATAGTGGCGCTGCAATTGCATGATATAAAGCAGCATTTCTGCTCGGGGCTGAGAGTTCTGGTCACTTTTTTCTCACAGAAGATATGAATGAAGATATAATGAGCTAAAGAAAAAATATCACAGGTAGTGTGAGACCTATGCAAGTAAACAACAGGAACTGAGGACACAGTTTAAAGGAGAAATATATTTTAAAAAATTAACAGAAATACCTAACCTAACAGGGATGTTGGGATAAGGTGGGATTTTTGTAATACAGAAATGAAGACATTTCTACAGCTCTTTATCTTAAAGATTTTTCTGGGTTCTGTGAGACTCAAAGAAGAGTTACGTGTTAAGGTAATTAGGTCTTGATGCAGAAATATTTTGGAATGAATATAGAGATTCCCACTGCTTAAAAAATTTTTAATTCTGGTGAACAATGGGGAATACCCACAAGCAGTTAAAAAGCATTATTGTGTAGAAGGAATGATGTTTCAGGCATAAATAAGCCTTTAATAGCTGGACTTGCAGGGGAAATAACTTACTGTTTCTTGTTATATTACTCTTTTAGTCTTCAGCTCTAGAAACAGTTATATTTTCTATCCATTGGCAGTAACCACAGTAACCACTGTATTCACCATTCTTTTGCACTTTGCTTGTGTGATAAATTGCAAAGGGCAGGTTTTTCAGCATTGGCTGGGAATTCATATGTGTCAAGACATGAATTCCTAGTAGTGCTCTCAAGGTCAGTGTTGTCAGGAGAACAGCGGGGAAGTGCCTGCATTCCTTCAGCTGGCAGCTAGATTTAAGTGATGCCACTGGGGGCTGTTCATAGCAACATGCACTTAATTCATTTATGACTCAGAATGAGGATAATGAGTGACTACAGAATGGTGCCAGCACCACTGAAGTTGTGTTCTGAACTGAAGACATAGTAAAATGAGGAGTTCAGGCACATGGAAACACATGACCACCCCTCCAGAACAGCAGTGTGTGTGTGTATGTGTGTGTGTATATCTGTATGTGTGTATAGAATACATAGATAGATTGATAGATGTATAGACAGATGATAAATGTACTCATATATATATCCTGATAATTACCTTGGAAGACAAGCCCAAGATGCATAGATTGACCTATGTGATTATCTTTCTTTATCAGGCCAGGCAAATGATTTAAAGTTTTAAAACCAGATATTCCCTCCAATTCCATTTCACACTACTTTTCGAAAACAAGCTCAAGTTGCAATCATTTTCTCTTCTTCTTTTTCTTTGATATTACAAAAATATTCCTGAAAGTTTTTCAGGTATATTTCAAAGATATAGAAGTACATGACAATGCTTGAAGGAAAGATAACAAATTGCTGATATGATGATTGGTTAATTAAGCGAACAAGTAACATTAGTATATTTAACTTGATAACTGAAAAATATAGGCACATGAAATCATAGCTAATGAAGAAAAAGTGTACATAAAAAATTCTTTTCTGAACAAAATCTAATCTGGAAAAAATTAATTTTGAAATTTTTATGCGTTTTATTTTTAATCAACAGCTACTTGACTTACAGTTATTGTTGTAGATTGGAACAATCCAGATATCTTTTTACAGCTTTCTTGCTTCAGTATGAAGGTTTATCTGCGGATAGTTTCTAAAGCTCTAGAAGCAACTAACTACTCATATGTTAATAACTTTCTGTGGTTATTAGGTGCCTTCTATTATGATTCTTTTAAAAACAACCTCCATTTTAATACTTCCTAAGGCCCAGAGTAAAAAAAAAATAAAAAAAAATCTAAGATCTATCTTCTCACTCTATTTCACTTTAAGCTGATGGTCTTGGTGATAAATACTTTTTCCCCAACACAAACTGGTTTTGAATGGAAAATAACCTGGAAGTGTAGTGGGGGATAATGTGTTTCTTGTATAAATCCACAATGAGTAATATTACACGTTACAGTAAACAGTCTTAGAGAACAATTTCTGAAGACCATGGCATGGACAATCTCTGTAACATGGATCAGCCATGAGCTGTGTTCTGCTTCCTGGCATTGCTGCTGTTTGGGGGCTGGGAACATCCCACAGCCTCAACAGCACCAGCTTCCCAGACAGGGCACGAGAGGACAGGACCACAGCATGCCTACCTAGACAGCATCAGCAGGCAGAATCTGCCTGTCCCAGATCAGCCTTGCACCTGCTTCCTTGGATTTCTAGTTACATCACCAATCTCTGGTGTTGAACACGGTAACAGCCTTACAGGGACCTGTCTCTGCAAATGTTGATTTTAGCTGGGATGTCTCCACAAATGCTTCCTACCTTTACATTTCGAACGCCTGATTTTCAGACCTACTGAGCAGCAAAAGGTGAAATGAAAAGTGGCTACCTCCCAGGTCTTTGGGTACCACTAGTGTACATGCTTAGACCTGATAGAAAGAGGATCAAGAAGAGAAATTTGTAGGATTGGACCCTACATTAAAAGGTCAGTTCAACATGCTTTTAAACATATATTTCTGGTAAAATGAACACCACTACCATCAGGTCAGTAAAAGCAAGTACCTTATAGCACCTGAATGCCACTCAAAGTGTAACAATAACAAAGGGATGTACTACAAAAAAGAAAACTTGATTGTCTGCAGGCAGCCATAGTCCTCAAGAGGCTAGAACCGAGCCATTCAGGAGAGACTGTTATGTGGAATTAACTCTTGCAATCCTCTTAAATGTCCAGGTCTGTTCTGCAATCGGACATGGGATGGCTGGTTGTGCTGGGATGACACACCTGCTGGAAGGCTTACTGCTCAGAATTGTCCAGATTATTTTCCAGACTTCGATCCAACTGGTACAGTATTTAATTTTATCATTTTATCTTTCAAAGGATATTTTCAAAACATTTGTGCCATTGAGTGGATGTGTTTAATCTGGTGGCATTTTTGTAGCACTGAGAAATCTCAGAAAGTTTGGTTGGTATTAAAGCACATCAAGCTTTTGGGTTTCACAATTTACATATTTTAGTTTTAAAAATATTTTATATGTATTTATATTTATGTAAATATAACCCACGGATTTATGGAACCTAGTTCATGAAAATGTCAGCTTCTGAATTACAACATCGAAATATTCTTAGCATCTCATTCTAAGTTTTTATAATGAAGAGAAGATGCTTATGTGCTTGAAGTATGTATCAGTATGTTCTTTGTTCAGTTTTTATTGGAAAATACAATTTTATGGAAGAAGATGAGCAGAAATAATGTCTCTGATTTTCAATTCTTAGCTAAATTATTCATACAAATACTAGAAGCAGACTGAGATAAGTAATTGAGGAATGTTTAAAAGGAAAACTGAAAAATCAATGGAAGTATTTCTAAATAGATATGAGGAAATATTAAACACAAATTTAACTCTGAAAAGAGTACAGTTTGAAGAGAGACAAAATTGTCTGTCTCATGCTCAGTAGATGTAGCTTATAGGTGGTGCTTGTTGCCACAGTGTGCTAAATTCCACATAGTCACAATGCACCAATTGCAGTTAAAATCTATGAAATTACACATTTGGGAGGGAGGGTGCACAAATCTGAAAATTTTTCAACAAGCTTAACCCAAAATGCATATGCCCAACTGGAAATGAAGGAAAGAGACTATTGCAAAGCTGTGAGTTAATTATCCAGCACCATTAGCTAAAATTGTTGATTTTCTTGAGCTTATTGCTTATTTAGAAACTGAGAAGTTTGCAGATTGGATCAAGCCCCGTATACATTTTGCTGTATCCCATTTACAGTAGCAGCCAGATTGATTGTTAATTCTGTTCTTTATAAATCAAGCGGTTCATAATTACAGAATTTGCACAGCAAGTTTCAAATTTCCTATGTCAGACCCAACCTCACCTCCATTCAATCTTTGGTGAAGGAATGCCCCTCTTTCTAGTGGAAGTAGGCATTGGACAGGATGGATTGAAGGAAATCTGTTAGCTCAGGAATCCTGTGCTTGGAAAGTGAGCTCATGTGGCAATGTCACTATCCACTTCCTGTGGAAATACCCCACAAATCTTTACCTCAATTTACATCCCTGAATCAAACAAAGACCACCAAAAATCACAAGGTCTTGTCTTTTGTGCCCTTTCTTCACAAGACTTGACCTCTTTTCTGTACAGTTTTGTAGTTTTCAAGGAGTCTTGGAGCAGGGTCATGCTCATGGCTCATCATTGGAGCACCTGTGGACAGCAGACTGAGAAGCTGAGACCCTCAGCTGCAGGACTGCCTTTCACTCAGGTCTCCCTCTCTGTAGACCAGTGCTTCAACCATTAGACTCTTTGCTCAAAAGATTCCAAAAGAGCATTTTAGAAGAATTGGCCCAGTTTGGTTCAGTTCCCAGACAGAAGTGCCCCCATACAGGAGAGAGGCTGAGGCTCTGGATCCTGAGGTTGCACAAGCTTTTTCCTGCACACGTTAGAAATGCCTTTAGGATGTGGTCTGTACCTTCTGCTTCAGACCCCATTTTCCTTATTATATCCTTCCCACATAGCAACAGCCCTCTTTATGGGCAGAAAGATTTACTACAGGTCTTTTGCTTCCTCTGTTTCTATGGTTTTCAAGGAAGAAAAAAAATATGTGGCACTAACAGTCTTAGTTTATGTATACTCCATGCAATGTGCAGCTCGTAATTGCAAAGGTGGGTGTTGGGCAGCCTTGTGATCACAGAAGTTTCCCCATGATTAAAGGTCCTTATCCTTCATAGATGGGGGTGATTTTAGAGACACTTTCCTACTTGCTCCCCAGCCACCTATTCTCAGCTTTTTCTCTTGTCTGTCTCCAGTGACTTGTTCTGAACTAATTGCTCTGCTACAGCAGCACTCTTCAAAGTAACACTTGAAGCCATCCATGGAGAAGCATCTCACTCCACTTACTAATGCTTATTAACACCAAGGCCTGTGGCTTGTACACTGATTGCAAATCACTCCTTAATGTACAAATGCTTGTCATGAAGTCCGGCCCACAATGTGTGCACACTGCAGTTACTCTTTCTGGAAATATTTAGAAGTTGAAATTCGGGAATTTTTTAGTATTCCTGTTCTCTGTACACAGCCGTAGGAAGAAAAGCCTCCTCCAGTAATTAATTTCCTACTGTTGTCTCTGCTGTCCTCTTTAGGAAAATTACCTGCAGTCCTCTGGACCCAGTCTTTTCCTCTGGCACATTCCTCTTCTCATCAGCACCTCTGTCAGCCTCTTTACCTGCATCCTGGTCAGTCAAGTGCGTTTCCCAGTTTTGGCAGCAGCTCAGCGTCTACTGGTTGAGCCTGAGTTGCTTTCCTAGAGCTGCTGTTGAGTAACCCAGCAGGTGTTACAGATGTGGCATCAAACCAGTGGGTAGTCAGCCAGTGGCTTTACTGGTGGCTGGCTGTCATACTGAGACCTAATAAAGCAGGAGGGAGACAAGAAATAGGGAGCTGTCTACAAGTCTGTCAGCTGCTAATGAAAGTGGCTGCCACTAACAGGTGGCCAAAACACAGACTGAACTGTCCTGAGAAGTCTGTCAGGTTTTGTGTCACAAGTCATTATTTCCTTTGGTACCTTATTCATGTTAAACAAAATAGAGCCGGTTTTCTGCTGAGAAACAGAAACTTCATCCTAAAAAATATCAATTTTCCATGAAGAAAACTGTAGTGACTGTCAGATTTCTTCCCCATTGAGTCTCTGATATCCAAGTACCTCAGCATATATTTTAGGCATGCAAGTAACCCCATGGATTTCTGAAACAAGTATTTCATGCTATGTTGTTTTGGGCTGCACCAAGATCTGCAGAACCACTGTGTATCAGCTAATTGATGGCTATGCCACTTCATTAACTGGCCATGTATAGTTTTGAGACCTGCAATAAAACAATGTTTTTCCTTTTTTTTTTTTTTTGGCTTTGATACTTGCATCATTCATAACTGGAAAAGTGAAACATTATTGTCAGGATAGTATTGAATCCTCCTCCTGTCTGTTTCTGTGGGTGCCAAATGCCAGCCCTCTGTATCTGATCCCCAACAACAGTCAGCATTGATGCCAAGAAATTGAAACTAAACAAGGTGAAATCATACTCTGAAGAAAAGAACACAGAAACAAAGTGAAGGAGAACATGCTCAGTGCTCTGCTCATTTTCTTTCTGACAACTTCACAGTTAGCTACCAAGTGTAGTCCCACTTATTTCACTGAACTTAGATCAGCTCTTACTAGACAGGAATCTGTTTTCTGAAAGAAGCAATCTCCTTCTCGCAGTGCACATCTTGCACAATGTGATAATGCATAAAAACAAATCAATTTGTAAGGAAAAAATGGCAAGACCTACTGCTTTAATGCCAGTGACAGCAGGAAATTCATTCTCTCATCCATTTCTGGCTGTGAAGCTCTGAGAAGGGCTATTTTATATGCTCCTCTTCAGGCAACATGCAATTCTATTGGATAATATTTTGTATTCCTATTTAAGACAGGTTTATCTTTGGTATAATCCCTCTGAAATGGTTCTAGGTCACACTGAAATTGGTAGAAGTTTAGTTTATGAGGAACTCAGTATGTAATTCATGATGGCAATATTCTTACTAATGGAAGAAAAAAAATACATTGTGGATATAACAGCCTTCTAGCAAGGCACGTTTGCCAAGGGTAACAGGAGGAGCTGAGCCTTACCCTGTGCCACCTGTGGGCTGTTGGGTTTGTGGCAGGGGAGTCTTACATTACCCACCTCACTGTCCCTGTACAGTGCATTTAGTCAGGATTATTTTGGTGCAGTCATATAGCAAGGGAGCTGAATGTGGAAGGGTTTTTTTGTGGCAGACACCCCTTTTCATCTCAGTTTCACTCTCTACTTTTTGGCAGAAAGCAGTGTTTAAGAGCAGTATCCACTCCACTTTGTGAACCAAAGGTGCATTTGCAAAAATTTCCCCTCAGTTCTCTGCTTTGTTTGGTTTCTGTCTTTAGTCCCTTTTGTAAGCTAAACTCGTAATTCTTCATGTAGCTCCAGGAGCAGAGTTTTTAGAAGTGCAATTTGGAAGAAAATCCATGTGCATCCATAAGCAATTAGATGATGATTAATCAGATGATGATTAATGTGTTGCTGCCTCTTACAATGGAAGAACATGAAGGAACAGCTTTGCCTTCCTGCTCTGACACTGGGAGACCCCTTCTCTTGCTGCCACAAAATCCAAATTTTGGCTGAATTTAACTAAAATAAACAACTCTGGATTTCTTCTGGTCCTATTCTCTTGTCTGGAAGTGATATAATTTAGACAATTATAAAAATGACAAATCTGAACTCTTCCCATCTGCTTCTTTCTCCATACCATTCTGTATATTTCTTTCCTGCTCCTTAGCAAGTTCAATAGCTGTGTTTTAAAAATCAATTCCTACCCCCATACTGCCCAGTATGACTCTCACACAGATTCTAGTTCTGCTGACAAAGACATTCTGAAGACAGTGATAATCCTTCATTTACCAGGACACTTTCATTGAAGTTTTCTAAGGTCTCCATTGCATTATATGAGATTTTTTTCATTTTTGAAAAAGTTTCTTCCAGAATGTTTTACTGAAGATGTAGATAAATCAGATGTGCAATATCAACTATTCCTTCATCTGCAAAACTAGGCACTGCACAGATCCATCCAAACAATGACAAAGAATCCATTGTCTGGTATGCGCTGAGCATGACTGCAACAGGAGATAACTTCTTTGTTCTTCCATCTTATAACTCAGAAATAAACAAAAAACTGATGTTGGCTCCTTTAACATGTACTAGCTATAGCTCTGGTGTAATTGTGAAAAGTCTGATTGATAAAGCTATAATTTTGTTCCAGAGATATTAAGATATTCATTACATATAGATGACTGAGGGTTTTTAAATGAGCATATGATTCATAAAAGCACTCTTAGTGACACAAACAATACACATGTTAATAATTGCTACTGGTTAATCTTTCAAGACACTTCGCTGTTCCCACAAAACTTCCCTTGTGGATGAGATTGCTCTTATCCATTCTGCCTAAACAGCTCTAGAAGTGTCTATCTTTCTCAGTTACCAGCAGAGATTCTGCACAACTGCCTATGAATTATGTAACTTTAAGGTTCCTACAGTCAGGTGAGATCAGTCCAATGTGATGTCACTGTCCTTCCACTTTGAATAATGCAATGCCCAAGTGATGCCCCATCCAAGCTGATAGGGTACAGATAGAACCTAAAAAATTGGTGTTTACACAGTATTTTCATACTCTCAAACCCCAAACTTCCATTTTGCCTTGCTAATGTTTTCTTACCCATCCTTGCACATGTGCATTTCTTCAGACTTTACCATATTCTTCTGGTCAGCACAAAGAACCAACACATGCCCAGGTTCAATACCCCCACCTGCTACTGGGCCATTCTAGAATAACTTGCAGCAGAACAGTGGTTGGATTGCAGCTTTGTTTCTGTATAATAGAATAGATTTAGAAGAGATATTTGACCTGTTTGAGTCACTGGGATGGACAATAAAGAGTGCTTATTCCCCAGTTGTGTGTTCTCACAAGAGATCCATGGAACATCAGCAGTTTCAGAGTAGGATCAGTTTTTAGTAGGATCAGTGTTTGTCTGGCTTTAAGGAAAAAGTATGAGGGGAAAGGTTTGTCTCTAACTTACAGAGGCCACATATACTCTGGCAGAGTTCCTACCTAGGCACTGAAGTACAGAGGTGATGGATGACATTGCCATATGTACTCTGTAGCAGATTAACAAAAGCCGTGCACTTTGCAGAGCGCATGGGATAATCAGTGCAGCGCTTGCACACTGTGTTCCCTGGTAGCATAACCATTAATCTTTCATCTGTGACTAAAAACTTTTTCTAGTTTTTGATAGCATCTGGCAATGAGTAAAAGGAAACATTGCTACATGGGCAGTCTGAGATTATCTCCAAGCTGCAGCTATGGAAGGCTCAAATAACATGTGCTGTTCCTCTTGGTATTGTTGATGCACGTATTGACTTTTAACAAGTCCCCAAAAGCAATGATTTGGTAATAATTTCAAAAATACACTGTGTTCTGGATGATTATATTTTTTTTTTTCTGCAAAGGCACTATATAACATATATTTCTATTCACAGTAAAATAACTCAGTCTGTACTATCCTTACCTTACCCATATGATCAGTTCCTTTCTTTAGGCTTTAGGAATTTGAATCTTACAAATTAATAGAACCATAGAATCATCAGATGAAGAAAAGTAAGTGGGAATGCTAACCACAAAAAATGGAATTGTGTATGTTCAAATGGCTATGGGCTCTGTAAAAGTGTATTTACTGGAAATGCTGATAAGCTAAGTATAAAGCCAATCAAATTATAGAGCTAGAAAAGGCCAAGGAAATTCAAGATAAACTTTTCAGACCATTTTAAAAGTCAGACTTAAAAACCATGTTTTTCATAAGTCTCTGTGTCACTTCCTAAGAAAACATCGAATAATTGTTTATTATTTCATAAGTTTATGATCTTATCCTGTCTTTGTTACTTGGGCAAACATTCCAATGACTCCCAGGTGGCTAATGCTTGAGGGAAGGCCATAGGAACTGGTCCAAAACTCAACATGTGAAAAGGAGTGACCGTCTGCACTTCAGCATCCAGGGTATCCCCAGCAGGAGTGTGAGCCTGACAGGGCGGATACAGACAGCACACACCTGCAGCTCCAGGCATCCCACAGAGCTGGGTGCTGCTGAAACCCCCACTGTCCCCCCATCACAGCAAAAGTACGTGCAGAGGAGCACGAGCCTGGAGCGTGATCCATATGGCAGAGCTTTCTGGAAGGAACCAGAGCCACTTGTGGCAAAGGAACCAACACCAGAGACGCCTGTGCAGAGGCCAAAGACACATCAGATTGTTTAAACAAAGAACTCGGAAGCCATCTTAAATTAAACTGGACACACAGGACTAGCGCCAAAATGTTTGTGAGGCTGCTTTTCTCTGTGCCTGTATGCTGTGCAGGCCCTGAGGACAGCGAGAAATGCTCCTGCTCTGCATGTCAGGGTTCTGCCAGTGGGGAGGTTGGGCAAGATTTTCCACTCCTCTGCAACAGAGAGAGCACTGGGCTGGGGGTGTTGGCATCTCCAGCACACAGGCTTTTGTTTATACACTACTGACTGCCCCTTATCTCTACAGTATTTTTAACTCATTTAACCCTGATACTTGAAACCCTGCACTCTTCCTTCAGGTCTGGCATCAGCACCTGTGGTTATTTTCTCTTCCATAAGCTGCTGTCAACAGCCTCTTTAAATGGTTTATTATCAGCTAAATATTGCATCTGAATGGAGGCTGAGATATATACCCTAGTGGATGCAGTGCAAAAGGAGACAACTAAACAAGTTTGCCACCAGATAAGTCTCAGAAAAAAACCAAAACAACAAAACAGCGAGAAGTATGTTAATTACACAGGTTGAAAATCATTTGGATTTTGTTACACAGACATTTTATTTCCAAACAAAGAAATTCTTTTAGATGGCTTTTTAAATTTATAATACGCTTATGTTAAAATAACTGTTATTGCCATTTATCATCAGAGAGGGCTTCAAAATATTGTGATGAAACTGGAAATTGGTTCCGCCATCCTGAGAGCAACCGGACTTGGTCCAACTACACCCTGTGCAACTCTTTCACTTCTGAAAAATTGAAGGTATGCTGAAGTTAAAGAGGCAGTGGTTGTTTGGCAATGTTTCGGGCTGAGCTAGAAATAATACATGTGAGAGAAACCATAATAGCTCTATCTTTCAGCTTTATTTGTTGCACAAGATTTAAATAACATTGTTCTTCTGATTTTAGCTCCTCCAAATTATTTAATGAGTGTTCAAAACCTCAATATCAGTTTGCTGTGGGGTGGATAATTTAGTGGTAATTCATGTGACAAGTTTTGCAGTATTTTTCAGATGCATTTTTAGTTTGTATAATTTTCCCTGATTGACAACAGTCATAAAATAATATTTTAGAGTCTCAATTTTGCTTTCTGTAACAATAAAAATTCCAAGATATTGATGTCTTCTCTGCAGGGCTAGTAATATTAATATAAGTCAAAATTATTTTTCTTGAGCGAAGAGTATTACCCTGTACTCATACTCTTTGAAAATAAATATTTATGAAGGTACCATTAATCCAGAAAATCTTACAAGCATGAACACATTTAACTTTAACTTTTACTGAAGAAATCGAGACTATTTACAATAATAAATTAAGCATTTGGATCAATATTTCCAAAATCAAGGTGTTAAACTGAAAGAGAAGAACTAAATATAAAAGCACCAAAAGAAATAAGGAGAGAGAAATCTGAGAAAAGCTTTTAAAAAATTAAGTTAGGGAAGCTCATAAAAATAAATTTATTTCTCAAATGCAAGTGGAGCTCCAGGAAAATCTGATTACAGATTTGTGACAGAATAATTTGTGACTGTTTGGAATAGTGAAAGGAAAATATTTAAGAAGTGATTTGATTTGGGGTTTGTGTTGGAGGACCTCTTCTTATGCAGCCAAAAAGCAGTATGAAGGTGTATTTAATAGTAACTCAGCCCAAAGGGCCTTGGAAAGGTCTGTTGGACCAGGCGGGAGGTGAAGTCTAATGGTTTTTCCAGCATGAAAAACCATCATGGTAAAATAAGGCTCACCTATGAGAGAAGGCAAGAATAATAGTAACAATATGAGCTTACAGAGGCATTACATGGAAGCACAATAAATATATGATTTTCCAGATTTTGGCACATGTAAGGAGGCAAAAAATGTGGTTCTGTTACCTATTATCCATGCCTTCCAGAGGAAGAAATTTGAACATCATTCACACAGAGAACAGATAGAATACAAAGAAAACTTATGTGCACATCATGATTTTTCTGAAATTAAAAGTTATGGAAAATATAGAAATAATTTATCTTTACAGAAATGCCAAGTTAGATTATGACCTTTCAACCAAGTCTTCAGTAAACAGAAATGTGCTTCATTTGTAGACTATTTCCACTTACCTACACATAATATAATCAACTGAGTCAAAGGCATTAGTTTCAAAGAATTCTCTTTCCTCAAGTGAAGAATTCTAGAGGAATGAGGAAGAACATTTAGGTTTTCTAAATCCAGGATAAATAAATCTGAACAAACAAAAAAAATTTAATGAGTCAGCATGTTATATAAGCCCTATGTGTCAGAAGGACATGACAGGTGGCAGTTCAAGGACTGCAGAAATTAGTAAAAGTGCTCATTATTAGTTTGAAGTTAACTGCAGGTACCAATATGCTATACTTTTGAGACAGATCATTGAAAGGAAAAAATTGTAGCCAGTTCTTGAAAATGTAATGATAGACCATACGCTTTGTTAGCTGACATTTCAGTCCATTTTGATGTGTCATCATTGTTATACCTGAAAGGCTTTTATAAGAATTTGGCATAGTAAATTTGCTGGATGCAATCGAAAAAGCAATTGCCGAGTTCCAAATATACAATTATTTAAGCGCTTGAGAACAGAAAGTCAGATAGACAGAATAACCAAGAATCCTTCAGGGTGTGCATAAACTTGCATGTAGCTATCTGGAGATCTTTCCTACTTCTAGCTATTTCAGGCCATAGGTTGTATAAAATATATGTAGAAAAAAATACTTTAGAACAGGTCATATGTAAATTAAATTCAGGCTTTAAGAATATATCCATTTAATGTCATGAATAAACCCAGCAATCATGTAGTCACGCGTACACAGGTAAACCTCTCCCACTATTCTGTATTGGAGAAAATTGCCTCATCTTCTCCACACTCAGGTCTGTGCTCACTGGGTTTGCTGATGCTCTCACAACAAGTTATCAAGCTCACTAACAATGCTGTGGTTAGTCTTTGTGAAGGAGAACTAGGAGACCTGGGGTATTTTCAGTAAATATGCATAGCTTTCCATAACTTGGTGAATGGTATTTACACTCAGATCGTGTCCCTTCTACATGGTCAGATCAGTGTAAATGTGAGTCTGGTTTAAATCTGGATCAGGCTACCATCACCTAGGTTAATGAATGCAGAAGCTTATTTGAAAGCTGTAAAATCTCTTGAGACCAAATTTTATAAGATGTGCACCTTTACTAAGTGGAATTGCTTTGCTTTCTGATATGTGTTTGTATTTGCTGTCAAGGGAAAGTTTAAAATCACTTGGAAACACCAAAAACGTGGGAGTGTCTAAACTTTGGGCTATAAAAGCAATTAATCTAATCACTGAGAAGAGGAAAATTGCTCATGTATAGCAAAAGAAGAATGAATGAAGTAAAGCTGAAAAGAAAATAAACCCAGCAGAGGAACTAAGACTTCCAGTCTTTTTTCCCAGAGAGGCTGCTAACGTCTCCTTGCTTTCAGAAAGCAGGCAGTGGTGAAGCCTGGCATGGTATTTAGCCTCCTTCACTCACTCCTCTGACAGATGGCTGATGCTTAAGAGCTTGACTGAGACCAAAGTGTGACATTTAAATACTTCAACCATCTGAAGCCTAGGTGTGGTCCTGCAATTTTATTTTACAACTGGCATAAAAAATATGGATCAGCCTCTCTTAGATTTCACTGCCACAAGTCATAGTGAAAGCCCAATTATCTGCCTGTGGGTTTGGATTCACAGCACTGTCAGACCACTGAGTTGCCCAGCACCAAGGTTCACACTAGTGTGAACCAGAATTTGTCTCAGGGTGTGCTGTTCTTGTGTGGTGTGCCTTGAGGATAATGTTCTCCTCATCTGCTGCTTCCACGACTCTGAGGGCCTTGGTCATAAGCCCCCTCTGACATCTCCTCTCCAAAAGGGAGAATCCCAGCCTTTGTACCCACAGAAACTCAACTTCAGCTGTTTTAGTTGCCTTTTTCCACCTTTCCTTGCCCTTCTGTGTTCATGGGGTATGGAGACCAGAAGCACATATATATTTAAGGTTTGTGCTGTAAATTTCAAATATATGTTGTTGTTCTACCATCAGTGCCTTTTTATCATAATATTTTGCTGGCTCTTTAGCTATATTACACAGTAAGCCAATGTTTCAAAGAATTGGCCTGGATGACTCCAAGATGTCCTTCCGGAGTTTGGTTTCCAGTCCTAAGTTAAGAATTGTGTAGAGAGGATTTGGATCACTTGTCCTAGGTCTATCAGCCCACTTTTTTCTGTATTAAAGCTCAGATGGCATCTTCTTGTCCCCTCAGTTAAATGAGGTGCTTTGTGAGCACCTCACTATTATCTGGAAGACCTAAATATCACCTGGAAATTTAGAATTTTCTCTGGATCAGGTCATTGATGAATACATTGAACAAAAACTCAACCCTAATACAAGTCCTGAGGGCAGTTAAATACTGACTCATCTCCAAAAGTGACCATTAAGCTTTTGATCCCTGTTGTTTAAGCTGCTTTCAACCCATGAAAGTCTTCTACCAATCCTGCAGCAATCTATTTTATTTTATATATGTATGTTTTTTGGTGGGTTTTTTGGGGTTTTTTTTGCATATATGTGAAAACCTGTCATGGGCATCTTAAAAATCTAAATGTATTACATCTCCTGCACTGTCCTAGAGCTTGGGAAAGTTAGTGAGACAGTATGAGCAAGGATCTCACCAGTTACTTCAGCATATCAGGAGCAGGTCCACATATGTAAGAAACACTTATCATCATGAATCATGCTATTTAATAGATTGCTATTATTAAAAAATATTAAAAAATAATGTTTGAAAAGAAAAAAAATACAAAATGGGAGGTTGATTTTTTAGATTCTTCCTTAATGAGAAAACAAACGAAATGCCTGCAAATTATTCATGCTTGCCTTTTCTTTTTGTTAAATTGCAGATGGCGTTCATACTTTATTATATGGCGATCGTTGGCCATGCTTTGTCTATAACATCCCTGTTGATTTCCTTGGCAATTTTCTTCTATTTCAAGTAAGTGTTTCTTACATACACTCTCTCTGCTTTTCCTGAGGCACCTCAACAAAAGGAAATTTTGGAAGGTTTCATGGCAGTGAGAAGCAGCTCGTCTGAGTGTCTTTTTATATAATCCTGATAAAGAAGTCTGAGCACAAGCTCCTCTCACCAATGGGACCCCTCCCCGTGAGATGTAGCCAAGATCATGTTTTTATGTTTGTCAGGACTGGTGTGAAAGTGCAGCCAATGGGGAAATGGTGCAGCTGAGGATGCAGTAAAATCTTTCATTTCCCTATTGCCTTATGTTCCTTGAAGAGCATGTCCAGAGCTTGCCAGGCACCGTGACTGTACGGGGCAGTGGCTGGGACCTCCAAGCTCCTCAAGAACAGGACTACCTGCATCTGAGGCTGAAGGACTGAGCTATTGAACTGAGTAGGGGCTTGCAGGACTCAGCCCTAAGAGTAAATCTGGCACTAGTGTGAAGCCTGTTGTCCTCATTAAAAGGAAAAACAGGGATGTGCTGTATCAGAATTTTAAAGGAGACTAAACTGATATTCACTGAAAACACTACAGCTACTGTATGGCAGCTTAACTAGAGCATCTCAAGCTTGTCCTTTAGTGAACCTGTCTATTGTCGATTAGGTTTCTCTGCCTCAACTGTCAAACAGGAGGAGTAGTAAAAGGTCAAGACCCCAACATCACCCCCACAAAGAATAAGACTAGGAAACATAGGAAAATTAAATGGTTAGACTTTTCATAGGTTATAAGATTCTGTAAGATTGCAAACTCCAAATAGGTGAATTCTGGTAATTTCCAAAGAGGCAATTTGATGAGTGCCTGTGATAACATGTCTTAATCAGATACAGTGATAGCTAGAAACTCTGCCAGATGGACTGATGAATTCCCTTCCCATCTAAGCAGATAAATAGCACAAAACCACAGCCACAGTAATATTTTGAGAAAACTGGAAAGAGCAGAGTTTCATCTGATTTGGAACCCCATACTCTGGTCTGAGTTCTTTGGGACAATAAAGAGAGGATCTGGTCAAATTAGGTATGCTAAATGGACCAGCAAGGTGACTCTTTGCAGCGAGGCAGGGTCAGCCTGTCTGACTCACTCTGAGCTCTGAGTCATGAACAACGCATGATCTTCACTGGTCCCAGGCTGCACTGAGGGACTGGTCTTTGCAGCAACCTTCCAGACAGTAACACACCTCCTCCTCTCTTTCCTCCTCCGCTTCTCCTTCCCCTTCCATGAGTAAGCCATGACACAAAGGTTACAGGGAGAAGACAGAAAGGAATTAAACCAAAGTGCTTCATAATGGGAGGGACAAAGAAGAAACCAAACTACAATCATAGGAAAGTGAGAATGAAGTGATGTGGGAGCAGGGCTCATGTAACCTTCAGCTGTTTTCTATCATCTGGCTATGACAGCAATAGATTGTTTGACCTTCAGCTGAAGGGAAGCTGTCAATCAGACAGTCCATCAGATAGCAAGAGATTATTTCAGGACTGTATAATAGCCTTTGACTTCAGAGGCAGTTTGCAGGGATTGCAGTTTCCCACATAAAAGTTTTTGCTGGAGGAGATTTATTTTCAGTTCACTTTTGGGTATTAAGATTCATAATATAATGATCTGGCATCACAGATGTTGCAGTGCTTTCAGAAGAGAATAATGAATCAATAGTGATGAGCGTTACTAAGCAATGCTAACTCATAACAGGGGACAGTATCAATAAAGTGGAGTGTCCAACAGCTTCATGCATTGTCACATTATTGCAAGATTTCTATAATTGCAGAGTGAGACTCTGTTATATTATTTAATAAAACACAAAAGAAAAGAGGTACTCCTACCTCCAAATCACTTCCAACTGAATTATTAAAACAAAGACATTTATGTAAAGACAGATGGAGAGTACAACAAATCTATATTAGTCAGAATAATAGATGTTGTGTTATGAATGCACCTGCCGTCTAATTGCTGCCAAAGCTTTTAAAAGGAGTTGAAGGGTAACGGATGAAACAACATTTTGTGAAATTTTTTGGGAGTTTTCCCCAGGGGCAAGGGAGAACATGGTGCAGAGCATGAAAATAATTTGATAATTAAACAATGGGGGAGGAGAAGAAAATAAGTGTCTAGGCGTGAAAATCAGTATTCTCAGTATTCATACATGAGAAAATGACAGACTCACAGTGCAGTTCTAGGAGGAAAATATTCTGATTGTAATAGAAAAGTAGAGATAAGAACTGTAAAGTAAGGGTGACTGTCAGTAGGTAAGAGAACCTATCTCTGAAAAAGGAAATGTAGGAGGCAGAGCCAATGTGAAACACAGGAGAGCCACAGGAAACATAGGAGACTCTGAATGATTAGTTACATGAAAAGGGACAGGAAGGGCCTAAAACAGGTCAGAGAAGGAGAAGATTGCAAAAGATTGTCAAAAACAGCAGAAAAGATGAATCAAGTAAGGGTTTGGTTACACTTTCTCCTCTTGGTGCAGACCAAGTCCAGCAGGTGTTGGTGCCATTGTGAAGGCAAACACTGAAGGTCAAATTAGAAAGTGAGAGTATGGAAATAAATGCTAATATTACTGGTGGATCTTTAACATTAAATCTGTAATCAAGGAAAAAGGGGAATACTGAGGGAAACGGAGGAGAAAGTAAAACTAAGAGAGGAAGGCAGGCAGGGAAAGGAGGCTGGGCAGCACACAAAGGCAACGTGTATTGAAGGACAGGCCAATTTAATAGATGAATAGGACTGCCAAAAGTCAAGCAGAGCAATGAGGAAGGACAGGAATGAGAGCTGAGACACATCTACCTGAGTGAGATTATCACAAAAGACTCTCTGTAGCAGAAACCACATAGAAAGGCACCTGGAGAGACAAAGGTCTGCATTTCTGTGGCCAGGAGCTGAAGAGATTGTTCCCAGTAATAAGGATATTTTTATTTCTTGGGAACAGAACTGATGTCACACCAGTCCTGTTCCCAGGGCTGCAAAAGAAAGACAGATAGTGACAAGCATGTCATAGTGTCCCAAAAAAAGTGGGGTTAAGGGACATAGGCAAAGTGTTGTAGTGGAGTATGGGGAGAAAGGAAGACTCAGGACTGAATAAATATCACCAGAGCTTAGGAGCAGAAAAGGAACATCAAACTAGATTTGTGACAGGAACAAATACAAGTGGAGTAAGCACAAGAGCATAGTGTAGCAAAAATAGCTCCAAAGAATGTCCTACAATTACCAATAGCCTGTCCTACAGTGAATCAAGCAGAAGGTTCATGAACCCAGCCCTGTATCTGGTGCTCAATATTTGCCAATAGCTGATGCTAAAGGAAGGCTATAAAATCAGGGCCAAGTGTACAGAGATATTCTCATTCCTAGCCACCAGGATCTGCATCCCACGGACATCCTAAACCAAAGATGCTGACTTGATAAATAAGGAGGTCAAAAGAGGTCATAAGCTTTGCTGGATGCTGATAGTCATAACCAGAAAGATGAGCTCGAGCTAAAGGAAGAATTACATGCAATGACTTGGAAAGTAGGTGTAAGGAAAACAAAGAAAAAATGGCAGGTGACCAAGGGGCTAAAGAAGGGAAATAAATCAAGGAAGCAAGCAAAATAAGCAGAAAAGTGTTCAATTGGCTAGATTGGCTCTCTTTTTGAAGAGAGTGCATCCTGCATTGGCCTCCACATGCAGAGGAGAAGAAAGCCACCGCCTGTGCTCCATTCCAGACTGCAAAAGATTCCTAGTGCTGAAATTACCCCAGCAAGAGACCATTATGTCTTAGCTGTTCTTTACCTAGCAGTTTTGCCTCCTTGCTCTCAGTGACCACTGGACAGCATTGCATTATCTAACAGCTCCATGACTGCCTTTCTGCAATCACCCTCTGTCATTCTGGTGCTATGCTCTGGGCCATGGAGAGCTGCAGGGGCCTTTTTCTCTGCCTCAGGGATGTATGAGGAGGTGACATGAGGATTTGGGCATGAATTAGAAAGGGGAGATGGTTCAGGTCTGAAACTGAAGTCATGATTTGGTTTCACAATAATTCTAAAAACTTACCTTGTGAAACTCTGCTACCCACAATAGCATAAATCCTACCCTCCCCAAAACCAGATTTCAAGAGATTTCTTCTCCTTCTGAGCAGAAAAACTACCTCCTCTGTTTTGGGATCTCTGTTGGAGTTAGAAATTTGCAGAATACCAACCCAAATCCCCCTGTAATTTAAGGAGATTCCTGTCCAAATTCCCATCCTGTCTCACTACTGATTCCTGAAGCAGAAAATTATTTTCATCTGAGTATTTGAGAGACTGTGTCTCCAGGGAACAGCTACTTATAAAGCAGTATTCCTCATATTCATTATTTGTATCACGTGCATTCAAAAATTCTCAGGGTTCTGCTTCACCACTTAATATCTCAAGTACCATGAATTAAAGGAAGACATCAAGAGCTAAGAATGTAGATGGATAGGTATTTACAACACGGTCTAAAAAGCATGTGGTGCTAAACAGGTGTAAAAACAAACCCAAAGTTTTTCAGAGGTTATGGCTGCAATGCAAGGCATGTATTTTCCAATTATGCCTTGCCAAAAGACATTCTTGAGAGACTGTTGCCAGAAAGAACTTGTTAAAGTGACATCAGAGGAAAAATACTAATTTATGACATGTGTTACATATTTTTCAGGAGCCTCAGCTGTCAAAGGATAACACTGCATAAGAATTTGTTTTTTTCCTATGTGCTGAACTCCATGTTCACAATTGCCCACCTCATTGCTGTCGTCCCTAACCCAGGCCTTGTAAAAAGGGATCCTGTAAGTACTGCATGACTCCTCTCCATCCTAACACCCAAGTAAAATCACTGTGGCCATGCCAAAACCAAGAATTCCCATTCCTCAGCTAATGATAGCCATCTGAGAAAACACATACAGAGGGTGCAGATTCTGAGAATTTCGCTCAAACTCGCTCTGATCTTTCACCAAACAATAAAAATCTTTGAATCTTGTGCAAGCACCAGACTTGCTCCAGCCAACGCATCCATACAAGTATGTGTCAGACCTCCACTGCTCCTGGCAATAATTACCTGATGATTCCCAACAAAGCCCCTGAAGTGATAGATGCCTTAAGCGACTGCCTGTCCTTCTGCACATGCACACACACTGGGGAGGGACAAGATGGAAAGGGAGATGGCTTGTTTCAATATAAGGCACAAAAAGGGGTACTTGCTGCATTTTTTAATTTGGGAGGCGGTAAATCATAGCTTTGGTTACTTTCACTGCTCTTAGGTAGTGATACAAATTGTGCCAGCCCCTCAGCTGATAAATATGTATGGCAGATCTCAGTCATCCAGATCTGATCTTGCTCCCTAACCTAGCAATCACATTGTGCTCAGTCCTTGCAACAGCCCCAGCCAATGTGAAATTAATGCAAACATGGTAATTTCAAGTTTCATTTTAACACTAATCAGCTTGTAGTCTAATAAGATCGTTCAATTGTTATTCAACTATTTATCTACCTCTAATTTCATGAAAGGAATCAAACGTCTCCACCCGATATTATCTGATCACATGTGTGTCTCTCAAATGTGTGCTGATTAGGTAAGTTAATTAAAGCAGAAAATACATAGCCTAAAGAAAACATCGCCACTCTCAGAGACCATCTGGAGATTAAAAAGTAGAGAAGCAGAAGAATAATTTAAAAATCACACATTTTGTTTCTCCTCATTGCATAGCATCATGTGTAGATAGCCTGTGCAAGAGAGGCAATGAAAATACACTTGATATTTGAAGATAAAAAGCTGGGAGATGATATCAGGCACCTAAATTGGAGTAAAGTATTACCTCAGGGTTAAGAATGATACTTTCTGACAGCACAAATAAATTATCTGAAATACTTTAAACTAAAAACTGAGGGCATGGGAAGGAGTCCTGTGTTCTAAGATTTCATTTAAAAACTGTATCTAGTCCCTTTTGGCCTGGTCTTTATTGGAAATGAGATCTCAACACCAGTGAAGTCAAAGGTTCCCATAGAGCCACGTAGCCACAGAACAGGGTCCAGCCCATGAGAATCACCTGATGAAATACCCAACCTCCACTGCTAGGCCACAAACAGTGTAAAAGTGAAACCAGTGGTTACCTCTGGAGCCCATGGAGTCCCAAAACGGTGCAGAGGTTCTTGTACCACACTCAGCTCTCAGGCCTCTGCTCAGAATATGAAGAGGAGCCTAAATGCTCTATATCGTCATGGCTGCAGCTATTGGCTAAATAGATGTTTTGATGAGCAAAGCCCTTGTTTTGCAATTTCTCCTACGAAACCAAATTTGCATGTCTTTGACTCAGCAGTGAAAGGCTGTCTACAGACAAGGTACAAAACTTGGGGTCGGAAGATCTGGGGTCTCTCATTTTTTGTCCCACCATCAAGTACAGGATGAGGGTACACTCACTCCTTGATCTTGCCTCATTCTATATTTACCTCCCCAAAAACCAAAAAAAAGAATAAAAAGGAGGTGAGGTGACCTGCTAATATGTTCAGTCTTCCAACCTTACTAGAAACTGCATCCTGTTACCTTAGTAACATAATAAAACTAAGTTTGTGATTGGAAAAATAAAATTAGCAGACAGGAGCACATTTTTGACATGTGATGAAATCACAGAAAATCTCTAGATGAATATATGAAGACTCAGAGGATTTATGTTTAAAATGCAAAAACAAATATAAAAATTCCTGTAATATTTTTATGCTGATGCCTATTAACAGAGCAAATGAAAGCGTTACAGCTTGGGTTTTTTTCTATTCCTACTGCACCCTCTGTTTTAATAAGTCCATTTGAAGATTACTGCTTCCGACTTCCTCGAGTTTGCTGCACTTATCCGCTTTCTACACACGCATCTTTGGAGCTTCACAGGCTCATGTATGTATGGTTCTCACCTTTAGTATAAGAAGAAATACTGATGTGTATAAATTGAATTTCAAGCAATCATTGATACCACTCGTGGCAGCCATTACAGAGATGAAGTTGCTGGTATTTATTCTGCAAAATAATAAATGTGTTTCCACCCCAATAGTTCCCGCTTTTTTTTTTCCTACCTAAAATTTCACAATAGTTTTTAAATGTGAAATGCCATGGGAAAATACTTTCAGTGATTCATATTTTATGAGGATATCAACAAATCCATATAATTTTGAAAGAAGAAGGAATGATCTCTGAAATAACAAGGAGAGCAAGACAGGAAATTCCTTCCTAACACTAAGACACCACTGTTCTCCCGGTGACCCAGGGAGAAACGACATGAAACAATCTAAAGCATCATTTACACGTGGAGAGTCTGTACCACATGCTTACTCACATTGCTGCTAAGAGTTAAATCCTTTGATGATCATTCTGCTAATGTAAAATGGTAAGTCAAGCCACTTTTATAATAAACTAAATTTTCTTACTTACTTCATGTTTTCTGCTTATACAATTTCTCTCTCTCTCTCTCTCTTTCTGTCAAATTTGTCTGGATCTGAAACCATGGAAAAGAAAGATCTGAGTCCAGGAGGACATACAAGAAATGAAGAATCAATGGACAAGGTTCAAAATCAAAATAAACAGGACACATTTAGGGATACTTACTTACATACACTGACAATTTTGACTGTTGTATCTGAACTAGGAACTGCATTAATTACTCTATTACTGGAACTGCACTTATGGGAAGAGATATCATCTATCACCTTCCTAAATGAGACTGATCTACAGTAGAAGGGTGATCTGTGGATAGCACATTATGTTGTCCTTTAAAACCTCCAGAAACATAAATAAAACTCTTGCTGCCAAATCTCTCAGTATAGTCTTACACATCAGATCTGTTTTTTTCATTTTCTGTATTCCACAAGAGTAATAATTTTAATACTCAGTACTGATGGGTGTAAAAAGATGCTACAGTTAATGCCTGAAGGGGCAGCTCTGCCAGTGAGAAACTGAGCAATTCATCAGCTCCATGGGCATCATATAAATACATTTTTAGGTGGGGCTAACTTTGATCACAAATTAGTAATGTCTCAGTAATTAGAACCTCTTCCACAAAAGCTTTTAGAGATCTTACATTTTTTTTCTCTTTCACGTTCTCGTAGAAATTTCTCTTCTTCCTGCAGGTTCTTCTGTGGCCTCTTCACCTTTAATGTGGTAGTTTCACCCTTGCTTCTGTCATTGTCTGGTGTGAAAGTCTATATTTGGATTGCAGTTTTATAGAGGCCGTAGCAAGGGCCAGTGCTCCACTAGTAGCTCCCAGCAGTCCTGTGTGTGGTCTCATGCTTGGCCGTGTTATGTCAGAGAGTAAGGACACAGCATCCATTCAGGTACACTCCAATCTCAATGTCCAGTCCCATCTCACTGCCACACAGCTTCTTTAAGCTTAATGTAAAAACTATCTGTACACCCTCTTGTATGGGCTCAGTAGCAGACGTGGTATGGAAGAACCCAAACTAATCCCTGTTTTATTACATGTAGCATGATTTCATTTCCTCCTGGCAGCATCTGTAACTAACACAGCCCTTGAACATGGAGGGTAAGAGGATGGAGGCTGTTTTTCCCTCTTTGTGTAGTAAATATATTTTAAAGATCCTGGGCTAGTTTACCACTCCAGCTGATGGTGTAACATGCACTCTGTGTCTCTGGCAGGAGCATGTGGACCCTTTCCCTTTGCAAGCATTTCACTAACTTGCTGACACTGTGGGCACGAGGTGGGAGGACAAGGGGCACTTGGTTGTCTGTACTTCCCAAAACACATCTCCTGGAACAAGCAAACCTTCTAACCAGTAAGATGCTTCCATTCAACACTATTAGTTAGACCAAGAGAGCACAAAGGCTGGTGCCCAGTAACATTAAAGTTTTCTAAGCAAGGCCATGGTAGTAGCAACTAAAAATTTTAGCTTCATTGTGGACACTAGAACACTACAAATAATCTCTCTAATAACAAATTAAAGTGAAAACCATGACTGCCCAATTGTGCTAGGTTTTCCTCCCTACCACAGTTACAGCAAAACTGTAGAAATAAAACAATGAACTTTGTGGACAGATGACAATTGTAAAAGAACAGTTACTGTGATTTATGGGGTTCCATTATTGGTATTTCCTGATTCCCAAAGGAATAGAGAGGCAATGCAAGACAAGAAAGCAAAGGAGATTTGCAGCTTTTGAGAAAGAGTATCAATCTGGGTATTTTTTACCATATAAATGTTATCTTTTCACCTCTTCTTGCTTTCATTTCCTGCTGATCTAGCCTGGCAGAGCATGAGGGGTTTAAAACATAATTTTATCAAATGTGGTGCTCGTAAATTATACCAGTGAGGACAAATGGCATAAGTGCTGCTCCATGTGATTTATTTTCCTTAGTACTCCCAGCAGTCCTCCTCATGGAGCAGACCTCCCTGGAAAGAGCAAAGGTGGATATCCACAAAGGAAAGGGGTGCTTCAATCTTCTGAGTTGTTTTACGTATTATACTTGGGGTAGAGCTTCAGGAGGTGCCATTCTTGTTAAATAATTGGATCGTTTTTTTAATGTGACTATTTCCACAATTTTCCTGTCACTCTCAAAGCATCTCTAAAGTCTTTTATCTTAGTACATCTGTTCCTCCATCCTGCTTCCATTAGGTTACTTATGGGAGCCTCAGCAGCCAGTTTAGCCAAGAGGTGACAGAGAGCCTGGGCAATTGTGCGATCAATAGAATGAGAGTAAGAACAGGAAGATTTGGCACTAATGTTGAAGGTTAGAAGAGAGAAGTTGTCCTCACTCAGAAGAATTTCTGAATTGAACAATGCACCATATCACGTTGCTGAGGTTCACAGTTGTGGCTGAGCCCACAAGGTGCAAGCAAGAACAGTTCCTGATGTTCATGTGCCTAGCAGAGGAGTGACCACAGGAGGTGACAGGGAATCGAAATTCCCACTCTGTCTCTGCTCTCATCCACAAAGAAAGGGAGGGATGATAGCTTTCATGTAGCCCAATTCAAAGGTTTTTGTATCAAAACAACTCAGACTCTATCAGATCCTGTGGATGGCCTCTTATTTAGGAGCCTGAATGCCATTTCCTCCAGAAATGTGTTTCCAGAAAGGACATTGCAATACAAAATGAATTGTTGCCTGGAAGCTGAAGGCATCAAATTCCAGGCCTCATTCTCAGGTTTTCTGTCTGCATCTTTTCTGCTCAGGTGAGGTAGACCTGCACTTCAATACCCAGTACAAGTCCAAACTTCAGGTGTAAATAGCTGAAAAGTCAGATTTACCCTGTCATTCTGCCTAGTCATCATGCATCTGCCCCATTTCTGGACCCTGAAGCTCTGCCATTGTGGCAGTGAGAAGTGAGCATTCCCAGCACAGTTGTTCCCAAAATCACTAGAATCTCAGCGTCCCAGTTCTTGCTGTCATCAGCTGCTGTTCTCTTGTTTAGCCACAGTGGCCATTTACAGCCATGAGGCTGTTGAAGCAAAGCACACGCTGGCTTTATGCAAAATGAGTGAATCCATTCCAGATTTTCTGAAATTCATGACATGTCTCCAGAATTGCTGCTCAAGAAAGGTGTGCTTATTTTACCCTCAGATCTGAGCTGTAGCAGTCTCTGAATTTGTCTTTCACAGTATGGAACTGTGTTTGGCTCAGATGCCTTACTGATGCTTTTTTCATTTTTCCTTTTGGTCTTCCTAAGAGATGGGAGAGATGACAAAGTGAAGATGATGTAAAAATTTAGGATACTACTTGGGGGGCCATACGTTTCAGTCAATTGCACTGTCTGCGATGCATCTGAGAGCCTGAAAGTTAAATAGATTATGTCGTTAGCTCCTAAGAACACAGGCACAGGAACATGTGAAGTAGCCACTCCTTAAATGTCTGATTAACAAGTGCAGATGCTAACAGTTGCCTTTTTGTGGATTCTGTGTTACACTGTATGGACATGACACACCCTAATGAACTTCTGTTTTACACAAGGCCTCCCACATTCATAGAACATTTAAGCAGCTCAGGTCTTGATATTTCTCTGTGAGTATAAAGTGATTATGTCTAGAAACATTCAAGGTGTCTTTCCAAGTTTTCCTCGCAATATGCCTTTAAAAGGGTTTACCTGGAATGTGAAAAACTTGAGTATGAATTCCCCAAAAAGAATTTTCAAAATCCTTCAAAACATGGATTCTTTGAAAAAGAATTGCCCCCAGAAGGACAGTACCATAAAATTTTCAAAACACAATACTGTCCCTGATACCATGCTGCCACAGTTGTTTTTCTCACTGGGATTTGTCTGATTAAATGGCTGTGCTTCCTGTAGAGGCAGCTGTATCTGGATCCAAGACAATTTACCTCACTCTAAAGCAGGTGGCTAAAACAGGTCAGGTGAATTAAATGTAGAGGGCTCATTCCTCTCCAGGGACTACATCATCCTGCACATCTATACCATGAAGTCGGGCATGCCCCTCAATGACTGCTGTACAGACCAGCAGTATTGCCCATTTTCAGCCATGCCCCTGATACCCTGTGTTTCTTGAAGGTATCTAAGACCAAATAGAAGTAGCCTGAATCAGAAGAGAAAAAAATGAAAGGACATCAAAGTGCTTTTACAGATGACAGGCAAACATGTGGAATAAGTGTATGGAAGAAGAAACAATAATAACTTTTAGCAGCAGTTAAACGTCAAGAGACTTGGGTTAGTTATGTAGACGACCTTTAAATTTAGTTGGCAGAATAAGCTATTTGCCAATAACAGGTCAGTTGTTTGGATAATTGAGCTCCTTTGCTCATCATCTCACCTCTGAGCAGCTTACACTTGCATACATCCAATTGACTGACTTCGGAATTTTCTGGAATCCCCTCAGCCCAACATCCTTTGAAGGGTTGGCAGCTCTACCTAGCAGCAGGTCACCCCAGGAAAGATACTGGAGGAGCACCTGAGTACATCTAAAGAATTAAAGCACCTGTAAACATTTAAGGTCAGATGTCTTACATTTGGACACCTGCTTTGTAAACACATACAGGTGACTGAGTCCCCCCATGCTAAAGACAGACAAAGTTATATTCAGGGTACTAACTATCTGGCTTATTTTAGACATATCCTTTAGTATAATTTTTACTATAATCTCCATCATCCCTATAATTATCTTTTGTTTACAGGAGAGACAGATTGGGTGTCTATATTTAGTATCACAAATCCTAGTTTATCATTAGAAAACTCTTGGAGCATCTAACTGAATCGTGCGTGGATGTATCTGTTATATAACATATATATATGTTATCAAATCTATATGTGTACCTAGTCCCCAGGAAATGCTTTTGCAGGTCTAGATTTTGCACCTCAAACATAAGGTAGGTTCACTTGGCTGTTAGATATACTCCATGTAAAGTTAAACTACTCTGGCTCAGGGCTCAATGCCCAAAACTCAGCTATTCCTGAGTACAGATTTGAGTAACCTCTGTCCTGTCCTGTCCTGTCCTGTCCTCTGGTACATGGTGGCTCTTGCTCTGGTGTCATGGTAGAGGACAGGTGCCTGGAATAGCTGGAGTTCTAAACCCTTTTTATCAGGGACTGCCTTCCTCCACTGGGAGAAGGTGGCAGCAGATCCTGTCCAAATGAGCAGCAAGTTGCACTATCTTGTGCTATTTTTTTACACAGCCCTGTCCTTGTTTTCTCTCCCTCTTTGCTGGCCTCTCTGCACTCCTCCATCAGTCAGGCTCATATATGTAATGGCTCCCTGAAAAAGTACCACTCCCTGGCAACCAGAAACAAAGTTGATAAAACCCCTTGGGACTGCTGAGGCTGTTTTGCTTTACCTCACACCCTGTGTCACACTTGCCACAGTGCATCCTGCAGGTGAGGAGCCAGTGGTCACTGCATGCTGAGACAGTACCAGATGCACTGTGAGAACCCCTCTGGCCCTGCAGAGCTCAAAGTTTCAGTCCAGGGAGAACTATTGCTACAGCAGCCAGGACTCAGGTATGTGCAGATGTAGCCTTATTAATTCCTGTCCAGAATGTGTAAATCTGGGCTGGCTGCTTTGCTATAGCATCGACATGGACACATGTGCTGTTAAGAATATTCCTTGTTGTTTAATTTCATATTTTGCTGTCTTGTAACACAAAACCTAGGAGCCCTCTGAGCAACTGTGTACATTTCATTCTGTAAGTGGTTTAAAAGTATATTAAAACATTAATCTTCTTCCAAACCCCAGTATGCCAAGTTTCTGACTGGAACACAGTTTAATGGATGACTCATTGCAGATACATTGTATAATGGTGTGATGTTCTGATAGCCAGTGATTTACAGCTACAATACTTAGCACAGCCTTGCTTTGGAAAGTCCTTTTATTGCTTATTTGTGTAACATATGGATACTTGGAATTTAAGAATATTTTCATGAAATAGTGTTCTAATAGTCAGGAAAAAACCCACCATTTTTTAAGGTAGAGCAGTAATCAAACTTGAAGCTACTCCTTTAAAATGCTATGTTTAGAATTTTTGAGCATATATTTTATTGCCTTCAAACTGAATTTGAATAAATCATATCTGGCCTCCATGGCAAGCTGTAATCTCTTTGAGGAGGGTCCTTTGCTGCCATGCACTGGGGAGGTTTCCCAGAGGTGAAGAGGAACTAGAATAGTAGGTCAAATATGTTTATTTCCCTTCAAACAAAGAATTGTACAGATGTAGTGATGGCTCATATAATTGGCTTGGTTTAAAATCCATAACCTTGGCTGACCTGTACTCAGCAATTTATTTGAAATGTCAGTGGGGGGCATTTCAATGGATAGTGAGCACTGGAGAAGAGATATATCATTACACACACTGAGGGGCTTTCCCACACTTGTTTTCCATAGGGCAGGCTCTCTGGAGGTGACAAGGACTGATGTAAAATGCAGACCTCCCAACCTGAGTTCCTTTACCCGGGAAAGCAGTGCAGGAATGGGCACACTGTACAACTTTACTGTGCCAAAACACAGTCGAGCCTTTTGCTCCTACTGAATTACTAGGACAAGCTCCTCAAACAATTAGCAGGTTCTTTTCATATCAAATTTTGTTATTATCACTGAAAGTGTAGTTCTGGGCTTTATGTAGTTCAAGAGTTTTATCTTGACTTGCCCCGATGAGTAGTGATGGTAATTAATGGTGCAGTTTTCTGTCCATAAACTATTAACCAACAACCAAGGAGAGCCTTAACAGAGAAATGACAAGCACACGTTATCAGAGGCTGTTGGATTAGTGGAGGAGAGCACTATGCCAATTACATGATTGTGCAATTGCAAGGTCCTGCCTAGGCAGATGGACCTTTGGGACTCCCTTGGCAGGACTGGAACATTAAGAGTGTTTATAATACGCCAATATACCCTGCAAAATATCACAGACGCCTTTTCTATCTCTTTCTTGTAAAAGGAGAGTAAATTGTTTTATTTCTCCTCTGGGAAATGTTCCAGAATCCTTTTGAAGTGCTTTTGTTGCATGCTGCATCTGTGGTGTTTACAAGAGTTCCATAACTCTCTGCAAGATTTGTGAGTGAGAAGAATATGACTGATTGTATTCTTATTGATCACTTCTGCCCCTGAGTAATTAGACAACAATCTAAAGTCATTGCAGATTGATTTTATGAGGAAGGAGAATTAGAAATAGTGGACCTTTTTTCTTGGATGCTGTCACGCAGATCTGGAAGGAACTTTTCTTGGTTTATGCGCCCATCAATGCAATGCAAACATGTGGCCAGAGGCAGCCTCCTTACGCACAGATTGAGTTTCTTTCCACATTGCATTCTGCCAAAAGAGGTTCATTCTTGGACGTTCTTGCAGAAGCACAAAAGGAGCTGCTGTTTTAGGTGGTTACCTGACTTTGAGGGCTGGTAATTTTCCCTGAGAATTTTTTTTAATTCCCCCTGCTATAGTCATCAACAGGAGAGTGCAGGACAGTGCAAGACAGTGCAGGACGGTGCTGTCTGTTTCCAGGCTGTCAAAAACTGGAGCATTTGTTCAGGAGACAGGCACACCAACCTGAGCAACTGTCATGGGGCCACGCTAGGAAGGATCTGCTATTTTCTCTCAGCCTGTGCTGTTCATGAATTAAAATCCACTAGCTTCAGTCACCTGCACACCTGCAGACTGAAAAGCTCATGACTTTTAACTCCTCTTCAGAGTGTGAAGGTGTTGCAATAATCCATTCCTGGATTTCACTGTGCTGCATATTGTACAAGACACAACAAGGACAGAGCCGCTGCCTCAAAGAACTTACAACAAAACTTTTGTCTTCATCAGAAAATAAGCTCCCTACACATGGTTTTTTATCTCAAAGTCAACAGTCATAAAATCCTAGAATCACGGAATGGTTTGGTTGGAAGGGACCTTAAAGACCATCTCACTCCAACAGCCCTGCTGTGGGCAGTGACACTTTCCCTCAGACCAGGTTACTCAGAGCCCCACCCAAAGTGGTCTTGAAAACTTCGAGGTATATGGAGTCTACAACACTCTGGGCAACTTGTTCCAGTGCCTCAACAACCTTACAGTAAAAATATCTGTCTTTATAAGTTATAGATATCAGTCTTTATAGATTATAGCAAAGATTCATAAATTATAGTAAAGGAAACAATCAGTTATCAAGCATTGAACAGGTGGAATATTTCCTTCTGCATCATCTTGCAGTTTTATTTTACTTGTTTCTGTAAGAATAAACAATATATAAAACCTACTATTGTTGCAATCTTCTCAATTAAAATTATTATACACCAAGGTGTTGGTTGCATTTGTCAAGTTTTATTTTTACCAATCCAATTCTTATCAGTAAAAGGTCCTCTTTTACTGAAAAATCTCTTTTACTTGCTCTGACCAAAGAAAAACAGTTTCTTTATTGCAGGAAAATATTTCCATTGCATCCCTCAGCCACAGCTGAAACACGCTGCATTTCTTACCTCATCCAAAGCAGATTGATTCTTTTCCCCTTTGAATAATATGAATTTGACATCTTATCTCAATGCACTGTTGTGCTTAAACTCCTTATAATAATTTTTTCAGATAAATTCTTGAATTAATGTTATGTGTTTGAAAGTACAATCATAGCAATCCTTTATGCTTTGCCAAGGGTTTACTTACTTCTCTAACTTATTACATCAGAAGTGACTACGTTCCTCAAGAGTCGTGTTGTCTGCATGTCCATTGCTCTAAAGGACAAGTAAAAGATTTCATTTTTGAAGCCACAAGTCATCGTTCAAATGGAGGGTACACAAAAGAAAGAAATGTTGGGAAATGAAGCAAATGGAGCTTTGCTCTGCAGCTGCCAGGGAATGTTTTTTCTGTGTGTGCATTTGTTTGAGCTCCAGATACAAGTGCCAGCAAAGACTGACTTCGTTCTAGAGGAAGGTACATTCCGTCAGTCTGTGCTCAGAAGGCTGGTGAGTAGTGCACACAGATGGCAAAAAGAATCAAGAATCCTCCATAGTGACCTTCCCTTCAGTAGGACAGTATGAAACAGGGAAAGAATTAAGTAAAAATGACAGATTTGAGAAGTACCATGGATTTTATTGCAGGACTCACCATATGTGCTCAGGTCCCCTTTGCCTGCCAAGCTGAAGGCAAAGTTGTTCCGAGAGCCCAGGTGGCTGGGTGGAGCGCTGGGACAATTTGGCCCTGGCAAGAACAGGACCAGCCTGTGTGCAACATGCAGGCACCCTGAGTCACTACCAATAAAGCCATCAGGAAAATGATGTCTTGAGCCCTCAGGTGACCCCCCTGACCTGCAGCTCCTCCTTGGAGACCTCCACAAGGGGACACAGTGCTGGCCCAGACACAGAAAAGTGCTGTGATGGCTCAGGAAGTTTGCTCACATTTTAAAGGCCTGGGTGGCTGGCTGATGCCAGGGAAGGTGCCACCTGAATCTGTGGGCAGACTGAGGGAAGTGCCTGTCAAGTAAGGTAGCCCTTGTAGGGATGAGTGATCAATAAGGGGAGAACAGAGAAAAGTAAGCCACCAGCTAGGAGTCTGCATTGAGTGTGGACTAGGAAACAAGGCAATAAACATATTGACCCAGACCTGTGGAAAACAGTCCAGGAACTGTTAATATAAGATGTAAGAGCCTTAATGAACACTTTTGCCCACAGAAAAAGGAGAAAATACATCTTCCCTTATCATTTGTTTTGGTGGTAGTGGTAGTGGTAGTTGGTTGGGTTCAGTATATAACCCTTTTTGGACACGCTTTTAAGAATTGTTCAACAGTCCATTCTGTCCTGCATGGTAAAAAGAAAACATGAATTACCAGGAAATAAAAATCAGTTCTTCACACTAATCTTGTCAGAATCCTATATCCTAACCTATCAATAAACCTATATTTTCATGGACACCAACCTGCACTGCAAATATTGAAACAGAACTAAATACACGTTTGGGCAACTGGGAATGTTCTTCAGCAACAGTAGGTTGTGGAAAAGATTTTCTGATCCAGAGGGTCAGTCCAGACAAATGCAAAACAAGCAGTCTGCTGCATCTGCTGAACTGTAATAGTGTCTCTTGAAAGAGACAAGTAAATCCTAATGACATCTTGTACAGCTCAGGTAGTCAGCTTGGAAAACAATTGCAGAAGTTAAGGGAAAGAAGTATTCTTCTGTGGCCACAGATGGTGACTGTTCCTTTGCTATGACTGCTATGACCTCAGATTTCCAGGTAGCCTGTGGTGCTCCCCAGAAGCAGTGGGTCTCTGTGAGCACAGCAATGCCTGCTCACTCCTCCTGGCCCTCCTGCGTTGTGGTGACAATGAAGTCCAGGTGGAGGTCCTCACTGCCCTCCCTAAGAAAAGAAAATGGATATGAAGAAGAGGAGCAGCATTGTCTCTCATCAGTTGGCACTCTAATAGTGGACAAAACATCGTTCCCTCCATCATCTGCCCATTGCTTCCCAGAAATTTGTAGCCACAATCCGTGGTCAAGGTCTACGTCTGCAACCTCCACTGAATCATGCATGAGAACCACTTCACCAGCTCTATTTAGCGCCACATGTCAATTTTTTATTTCATCAAAACAGAGCAAAGCTGTCACCTCACAAAGCAACAAAGGCTCCCTGGTACCCTACAAAAAGAATCTTTGCTGCCACCAAAACTTGCACTTGCATGAAATTCCAAAGGAATTCATTCAGAGCTGGGGGCTGTTTAAAACATAAATGACTCTGGCTTAGAAGAGAGACCTAAATAAAAACTTAGAGAAGTTTGATCAAAAGGAAGTCACCCAAACTGTAGCTCGATGTTACTGTCTTTTTCACAGCCCTCCTTTGACCTCTAGAACAAGTTGTTTGTTTCAGTTCTAAAAACCCATCAAATTACTGAGTTTTGAAAGAATTTTTTTATTTTGCGGTATTTTTTGGAGCGTTTTTATCATAATCCTACTTCGTGAGGGCTTTAATTTAGTTTAATTAATTTAATTTAATTCTTTTAGTTCATCTCATTTAAAATCCCTCTCACTGACTGGTGCTGAAAAAAAAACCCCAAAAAACAGAAAGAGCTGGGATTTTTTTCACCTTTCTTATAGCCTAGCAGCAACGTTTGTCTTTGCCTACTTAAATGCAGAATGCTGGTCAAGTGTATGACTTTCTCTCATTTATCTAACAGGTAGGCTGCAAAGTGCTGCAATTCTTTCATCAGTACATGCTGGGCTGCAACTACTTCTGGATGCTCTGCGAGGGCATTTATCTCCACACGCTGATCGTGGTGGCAGTGTTTGCCGAAGAGCAGCGTTTGCACTGGTATTACCTCTTGGGCTGGGGTATGTATGCTACCATTTGTGGAAAGATGGTCAGTATGTCCAGATTTTTGAATTCTTCTACCACTTATGTACCACTTATGATCTAGTTTATATCATTACATCATAGCTTCAGACTGAGTTCTTGGAGCCTAAATTTGAGTGAATATAATTACATGGGCTTAGAAGCTTACAAAAAGCAGCACAAAAAACTACTTTTTATTTTCTGCATCTTGGGTTTGCAGAAGGAAATGCCTAAGCTCTGTTAAGAAAAGCTATGGGAGAAAATATATTTTTAATCAAGCATATGTCTTTTCGGGAAAAAAAAAAAAAAGTTGTTTATTTTTGTCCCATATATCCAAAAATGTGAATGTGTGACTGTACCTATAAAGTATAATTTTCCTGGAATCAAGAGGAAAGATCATTATCTGTGCCTTACAAGGTGAAGCAAACACAGCATACAAAAAGAGGAACAGGAATTTCTCTGGAAGTGAATCCTGTATCAGATATATTTTGGCACATGTTGTTTTAAAGGAAAAAAATAGATTTTACTTACTAAGTAGATAATGGGTTTGCTGTCAGGACTGGTTTTGTCCGACAGCATGTGGTCACATGCATATTCCCCAAAGAACCATGACTAGGTCTGGTTCTTCATCTCCAAATATGCAATCTCTTCTCTTTTCACTAAGGGACCCCTAGCCTTTTTAATGGGTAGCAGCAGATATTTTTCCTTTGGACTATCTGGCCCAATAAAAGACCATATAAATATAATCAGTAAATTACAATGAAGTATCTTCTACATTTAAATCTCTATTTTAAATCCAGTCCACATCAGTGTTGACAGAAAAATCAATATCAAGAGCTTTTTTCCAATTTGGCAACCATGAATCTGTGGCCTCATTCCAATTTCTCGTAAGGCAGTTCCCCTGTTTTGAATCCACTGGTGCAGCAAAGCAGCAAATGATGGATCTTTATCCACTGTCCCACTGTACACAGGGATGTTCCTGCAATCCCTGTCTGAAGAAGATACAATTTATTCTGTATTTGCCATCCTCTTTGGTGAAGTTGTACTTTTTCAAGATTATTTCGTTTACAGCAGGAAAATTGAAAAATAGTCCTATTGCTTAAACCAATAAGGTTAAGAATTTTTAGATTAGATTAATGGATAATTAGATAACTAGGTAATTAAATCAGAGGAAAATGGCCCAGTTTATATATTTCTGAAGAAATTTAAAAACACTGTCTTCAAACACAAGTTAGACATCCAATATTTGATCCCACATGGCCTGTAATGGCATAGTTATCCCCTATTTGGATTTTCCTTTTAAAGTCTGGTAATTTACTTTTCTCTTATACAAAGCTTAGTGCTCTCTGGATACCTACTTTCGATACCAAGAAAATTCACATGATTTTCTAGTTCATATAGTTAATAGTGCCAGATAGCAGTCTCCAGGCATGTAATAATTTGTCTTTGGTGTTTCTTGTTTATTGAGTTTTTGTTAATGAGAACACCAGCATGGACTCTTTTCTTATGAGAATGGCATATTTTCTAAGACAAGAGGCACTTGTAATGCTTTTGGAATTAAAAGTATGTGAAACATTATCAGCTCTTAAATAAAGGCAACCTTCCTGAAGAACCCTAAATCAAGTAAGAATCTCTGGACTTTGCCAATCCAAATAGCTGAGTCCTCCTGGAGCAAGCTGCTGTGCTATCACAAAAATCTCAGAGCTCAGAATATTTGAATAGAAAAAGTCTCACAGGGGTGTGAAACAGCAACCCAATGTGATGAGCCATTTTAAACATTTGCTTCTAGACAAAGCTTTTTCATGTCTTGCAGAACAAGGCTTCCCAAAATAGTATCACTCCATATCCAATTATGCAAGAGGGATATGGTCATAGACTTTTTTTTTTTTCCTGCTGGTGATATTCAATTTAGGCAGTGCAATTTAATGTACCTGTGACATCCAGCCTGCAAGGAAAGCTAACGAGCCAGCTATAGTAGTGCTGAGAATGACACCAGGAGCATGGTGGGGAATTCAGTGAAGTTACCTGATAAGACACACCTCAATAATTGCAGAGTTGCCCCAAAAATGAAGAGGATAGTGGCTGTGGTAATAGGTAGCTGATATCTTGAGAAGAAAAAAGTTATTAAAAATGGACATAACTCTTGACAATGCATCTGCAGCCTTTTTTATGAAACTAAATTAATACTTCCCCCCCCACCCAAAAAAAAAAAAAAAGAAAAAAAAAAGAAAAAAAGAGTAGTGGTTAGCACCTCCTAACTAAAGTAGAAATGCTATTAATAGCAAAATGATCTGATTACAACTAACTGCTGACCTCTTAAGTTTGCATGAATCATTATGATTCCACTGATTCCGGAAGCAGTAGTAACACAATCTAACTTTAAACATACATCTATGTTAATCAGTGGACAGAGATACATTTCTCCAAAGGGCAATACAGGCGAACCAGAGCAGGCTGTGCCCTGAATTACAATTCAAGAAATCAAGGCAAATGTCCAAGATGAAGTTACTCATTATTCATTGTTATGCAAGAAGATCTGCCCTACTTCATTTGGAAAAACCACTAATGACATTTGTAAAAACTTTATAAAAAAATTAAAATCTGAGCAAATATAAAACCATCTACAAAATGTTTGAGGTGATTGAATGGAATCTGACATGGGCAGATGTATTTCAAGGCTGATGCCATCAGTTGACCCCTTCTCTGGGAACTGCTGCTGGGGATGTCATTTCTTATTCATGATTGTTTCACTGGATCAGGAAATCACCATTAGGCAGGTCAAGAAAACAGTATCAACTGTGCGCAACAGAACAGTTCACTCTGGCTGCTTCAGACCGCTTCACCCACATAGAAGTGGAAAGGGAATAATTTATTTGGACAGTGCTGAAACTGAGTGCCTTCGAAGCTGTACTGGGAATACTGACCGTTTTGCCACTTTATGCTGTAATGGACCTGGCATGACCTAAAGGGATATGTCACATCTGTCCCTGGGATGGCTGGGGACCTTCTCTACATTATTCACTGCTCACCATGTGTAGATGGGACTCTGTAGTGATACATGTAACCACGACCCCACAGTCTTTGATGCTCCACTTCTCCTTAACTCTCTGCTTTTTGGCCCTTTACAAGACCAACATTTAGCCCTGGAAGAGCCCATCCAGCCTGCAGCTGGAAATCTGAGCTTTAGAGAGTCATGACCTTCTTAGCCTGTAACTAGCCAATGAAGACTTTCTACTGCATTCTTGAGATTTACTTTTGAGTTTGTTGAGCCAAATATCTAATTTCTAATGCATTTAGCAGATGAAAAAAAAGCTCTCTTTACATCATGTTGCGTGTTCTACTTGCAATACTGTAGGACGCAGTTTTCAGCTGAAGAAGTTTTGTTATTATAGAAAGGCCCCTTAAAAATTGCATTTCAATCTGTCAACAAAACTGGCCCAGACTTGCTCCATTTCCCAATCAAAACTGTTTTCTCAAGCTGTCAATCCCTGAGGTCATAAACTCCTTTCTTTTTATTCTGAGATTTTTTTTTTTCTGTGCATCATAACCCAAAAAGCCAATTCTGCAGCCAGAGGCCAAGGCATAATTTTCTAAAAAACATATAAAGGAGAAGGCAATCCAGTTTGTTCTCTCACAGCTGCATTGTCCTCCCAAAGTAAATTGCAATGAGAACGCGCTTTTTTTCCTTTTTTTTTTTCTTTTTTTTTTTTTTTTTTTTTTTTTTTTTTGGTAGAGTAAATAGCTATTGCTTAAAGATACCTGTAAACATAAGAGTGTCCTGTTTATGTATCTTTGGACCTTATTCTCACTCCCGACAATATGGCTATGGATCCTCCATCTCTTCTAAACATTTTTATGAAACCACTAACATGTGAAAAAAACAAGAGCTGTGCTCTTTCAATCCTTCTGTGATTAATCATGGAATCGATAGGATATTTTCACACATTTTCATTTATAATTATAGAATAGCCAAAGCTCAGTAGAAAGGTCTGTGTTTCATAGACACCAGGCAGCAGTAGCACCAAAGGTGTGCACCAAGCTCTGGGCACAGGACAGACAAGGCAGCAGATCCTGTCCAGCTGTGTGTATGTGCAAGGCGGTACAAACTGAGGTCAGCACTGTGGTGCAGGCTCCCCAGTTCCAGGTTTCTAGCCTTTCAGAGAGGGATATGACATTTAAGCACGCTGAAGGGAAAGGAAAAGGAGTGGACCACACTGTTACTGTCAGTGTCAGGCTGGAAAGAAAAACTTGAACTTTCTGCTTTGTTAAGAATGACATGTTGCTAAGCCCAGTGCAAATTTGCTCCCATCAGCTCCTCGTCAAAGCCTCCTCTGAGGTGTCACAAATAAGTCAGGATATGTGGATTGATGGTATTCACAGCTCTTCTCCCTGTTGAAATAAAGCTGCCTGGAGTGGGCTTGGCTGCAAAGACGCTGAGAACCTACAGAAGATATCACAAATTCCCATCCCCCAAAAACCTCCTGGCTCTAAACACTTTCTCATGCCACTGGCTCTAAAAGAGAAAGTCTGCTCTCTGTTTCTTATTGCTCCATAATCTGGCATGCAAGTCAATGTGCCTCTCTCTTGCTCAACAGTTATTTACATGATTTTAGCAAATGTCCCTGGTTTCCTAAGGGAAGACTCCTCTGAGAACAGAATGATCCCTCTGAGAACAGAAAGATCCCTACATCCTTCCCACACTGCCTGCTCACACCCTTCCCTGCAAAAGCCACAGCAGTGCAGGGGGCCCTAGCAGCAGCTTTAAGACACCCCAGGAGAGCATGATCTGTGAGTTTTGCTTCTCCTTTTGGCTTGCCTTGAATTTTAATCCCTTTTGCATCTCACCATTGAGATGTTGCCAGAATCTGGGTGTGATGGAATAAGTTCCTTCATGAATGATGTGATTTCACATCCATATGTTTTGTGAAGAAGAGACTTATTAATGTATGACACACATGAAATTCAAGCTAACAAATACCAAGACTGATCTATAACTTTAATCATTTCAGGGTTCCCTTTAGTGCCAGCATCCATTCATGCAGTTGCAAGAGCCAGATACTTCAATGACAAGTGAGTAGCATGTCTGTTTTTGAAGGAATTTAGCATTATTTAACTGTGCTGCAAATTTTATTCAAGTTAATAACAAATGTTAATGCTGTATTTCTCCTCCAGCTGCTGGATGAGTGTTGACACACACTTGCTTTATATTGTTCATGGACCTGTAATGGCAGCTTTATTGGTAAGAATATTGTTTGCTATCAACAATATATCAGTATGATTATTTTAGAAATACTGCTAACCTGAACAAAATAGAAACTTCTGTACTATAAGTATTTTGGTCAAAACTCAGAAGTAACTAGAGGTTTTCTCTACTCAGTGTTACAAAGGACAGGCTTAAAACACCTTTTTCCAGTGGGGCTTGAGATGAATACACTGCATTTATGTGACAACAATCATTTAACTGTGCCTTAGCTGGGCTGAGCTGGTTGCTCACCATGGGTTTTCCTGGTCACTGAGCTGGTGTGGTCCAAAGGTAGGGAGCTAAAAGAGTTCCAGGGAAAGAACTGGACTGGGCTGTCTGAGTCGCAGGACAAGATTCAAAGTGCAGCTTGGCAATGTGCATACATACAACATCTGGTATGCCAGTCATGTAGTCGGGCATGGTAACCCTGACCTTCCTGACAGGTGCAGAAAGGGTTTTATTCAACCCAAGCCCCAAGCTTATCTCCTTGTGTCGCCCAAGATGCACTTTTATCTTTTTATCTGCCTTTTACTTGCAAACACCTGCATGGACATTTCTGCAATGATTGCCTCAAACAATAGCACAATGAGTACTGGGAACCTCTTTGAATTAGCAACTTTTCATATAATAGCTGAAAAAATAAAAAATCTTCCTACCCTTTCTGGAGAAGCAGTCTTAACATAAGCTATGTGAAATAGCCCATCTTTCCCTGCCTTATAGGAAGACTGTTCATCCCAAAGAATCGCATTTATTGTGGGTTTATTGGTTCAATCTTGACAGTATCTGCTATTGCAATGCCAATTACCATCTGAGAGAGGCCATTTATCCTTTATTTTTGTCACCATGATCCCAGTCTGTTCCTCTTGGCCACAAAGAAAAAAGAAGCAACTATTATGAAAAAAGGGCAATCTTTAGCTGTTTTCAAAATAAGACATTATTCTTACAATTTCTGTATTGTGCTTTTGTCATTTCCAATCTTATTTTTTCTTATGAAGATGTCAATGTCTACAGTATGTCCTGCTTGATCTGCTACAAAAAAATCCCATAGTGGCAGATTGATTCAGAAGAGTTGAGGGATTTTAACTTTGTAAATTCTTTCTTTGACTTTTCACAGTTACTTTCAGAAAACCTAAAAGTGAAGGTTAAGCAGGGTGAGCGAAGTCAAAATAGGATGGAGAATAAGGTTTAGATTTAATGTTGAATGGGACTTCAGAAGTAATTTATTATCCCTCTTTTCTAGTACAGTACAAATGTGAAACAGATGAAAGGTCCCTCGGTGTAGTTTAGAAGTGATGAAATGTTTTACCAGAGATTGCTAATTCACTGTTCTGAAAAAAATCAACTGAAATTTCTGGTATATAGATGTGATTTGAGCTCTGAAGTATCTATGGAAATTATACAACTTACACACTAATTTCAAAAAATTAACAGGGAAAAGAAAGTCTATTAAAGTTCCAAAGTGTCAGTGCCTGATTTTACTGCGGCAGAGCGGAAAAGAGTGATCTGGGTACACTGGAGACCAAGGGGGTATGTGATGCCAGGGATGTATGTCCACAGGCTCACCACTGAGCTCATTATCTGCCCTCGTTCTTCCTGCAGGCTCTCAGCACATTCCACAGGGAGCTCTCTGTGAAGCCAGAGTCGAGGGCAGGTTATTCTATGCTGAGATCAGATTTCCAGAATTAACTGAGTAGAGGAGATGCTGAACTACTTGATAGCACTGATCATAAGGTTCAGGGGCAAACTTTTCTGGTGTCTGGCGTTTCTGCCTTGAGACAGCAACTGTTCCCTGTTCCCTGTGGGTAGAATACCACAGGGTCCCTGCAGTCTGGTGGAGGCAAAGGGTGGCCTAGGTTTTCCTCAAGAACAGCCTTACACCCCTGCTCACAGACAAGCCTGAAGCATTAGTCCATGGAGCATATTCCTCAGGGAAATTGTGTGCTCCCATAGGTCCCATGTGCTCAGGGACATGCTGGAGTTTGTCTCACCTGGCAAGATAGCTCGGCAACTGTCAGACTCGGGACAGAGACATGGTTATTTCTAGGAGACAATTTGTCCCGTTTAAACTTCAGATATAAAAATACTATTTAGTGTTCCCCGGAAACCCTGAATTTGCCTACATCAATGTCAAAACATCCAGTGCATCCTAGAACTGACCCCTACCTGCCTGGAGCACACATTCAGGCTCCAAAGCATGTAGAGCTGCTTAACAGATCTTTCCTGAAAATATTCAAGGTACTTTCCAAGACCTGACTGCCAAGGAGCTGCCCATCATGAGATACAATAAAGCTAGAAAACTACACTTTATTGCCATTTAAGTGCTTTGTATTTTTATTTTGAGTATCTGTTTAATTTCAATGCTTTCACCTACAGTAGCTTTGTTTTTCCAGGTCAATTTTTTCTTTTTGCTTAACATTGTCCGAGTTTTGGTGACAAAGCTGAGAGATACCCACCGTGCTGAGTCCAACATGTATATGAAAGCTGTCAGAGCCACTTTAATCCTGGTGCCCTTACTAGGAATTCAGTTTGTTATTATTCCCTGGAGACCAGAAAACCGACTTGCTGGAGAAATATATGATTACATCATGCATATACTAATGCATTACCAGGTACGTAGCACCTTCATTGTAGTTGAATTGTTTGATGTTTAGCTAATTTACTCAAAGATGCTGTTACCGGGGTTTTGCCCTGAAGCTGAAAATAACTGGGTTTTCAGGTTTTTTCCAACCATTTCACAGTATTGGACTATCTGTATTTACCCAAGCAGCACCACTTCGTAAAGAACAGAGACAAGATAGGGGAAACAATGTAATAAGTCACCAAAATTATCAATTTAAACTATTTCTAAACCATGGTGAGAAAACTGAGTTCACAGAGGGCTTTTATGTTCCAGCACAACTTCTGCTCAAGTGCTCAAATTGACTGAAACTAGTGCTGTGACCTTAATATTAAAATAAGCAGTGTTTCCAAACTGTTGTTCGGAGGGAATGCCGACACACAAAAAAAAAGAAAGAGACAACTAAGCTTCATTTGGGATTTAGAATTCCATTGTTAGGCAGTTTAAATTATCAGACTGACATTTTGATTTCAAAAATGCTTTGAAAATACAACATTGTTCAGTAAGTCTAGTTTATTTTCTTTTGGAAGCAAAACAAGCCAAGCCAAGATGAATGCTGGGTTATCTGGTTGACTGATTGGAATATATCCAGTCCTATGTTGACTAGTAAAGGCAGTTTTTCAATGCATTTGTGAGTAGTGGTCAACATGAGTGAGTAGGGTGACCTACTTCTTGCTTCCATTCATATGGAAGGTAAGTGAAGAAATTATTTTAATGCTTTAATGAGAAAACAGCTTAAAAAATCAATAGTGCTTTTTCCTTAAATGATATGATAAATAATGCATCCTGTCATATTATATATACTGCTTATCATCCTTATTCCTTCAAAACTGTGGGTGTTCCTGCTGCTGCCTGGATAGAATAACTGAAGTTATAGGTCTGCTTTTGAAGGGTATGACATCTTATATTACAGTTCTGCTTAAAAGGAATGACAGCCTTGTTACTTCTATTGTTGCCTGTATTGTTACTTTTTCATTTACAAGAGCTATAAAGAAATATCTCCAAATTAGTCTTTTGGTGACAAATTATTTGATTACAATTCTAACAAGCTAGGATAAGACAGAGTGTTACAATAATCACTTTACTCTTAAAATATCCTTTAAATCCTGTGCAGTTGTTGGAGAATTGCAAAACCAAATATAATTGTCTTAATTTAAAATTCTAATTGTCATCATTATGCAATAGAAAGTCACCAAACTGAGGTTAAAATGGAGGCTGCATTGATGAAGGGGGTTGGGTGAGGGAGGGATCCAAGGCAGGAAAGTTTCATCCCTGATGGTTTCCTTCTGCTCACACAGAGCTCTTGACACCTCTGCAGTCCAATCTCATTGTTCTTCCTGCTGGAATTCGGCCTTTTAGAGGAGCTGTGCAGTTGTCCTGCTGACTGCAGCTGACTGCAGTCCTCCCTTTTCCACTTAGACTGGATTTTTAATTGTAACCTAAAATAAACATTCTTAATCCTTTCCCTAACATTTCTTGTATGCATGTTTAAGATCGATTGCCAGCTGTTTAATCACTCCTCTGGTGTTCATTTTCTTCTAGGGCTGGTTCTGTAATTAGCAGATAGTGTATTAGTTTGTGTAATGACTGTGTTTCCCTGCTAGCTATTTTGCTCCCATGACCCACAGCACAGGCAGCCTATGCAGACACCAGCAAGAATCTGGAGTTTTGCAGCTCATGGCATGTCAGTCGAATACAAGCAGGCATGCTGGGAAATATTACCAATCTTTGTTTGATGCAAAATGTTATACATTCTTCATTTCTGCACTGGTTAAATGAGAAAAGGTTATGCCTTTTCAGGAACGGAAAGAGAGACAGGTTTTCACAGTACATGACTTTCTTTTGGTGAATGTGAAGAATTGATGTGTTAGTTATATAATTCGTGTACACAGAAATGGTGCAAACAAGCACTGCAGTCTATTGTAAAACTCAGAGGATTGAAGATAAGAAAGAATTTGTTCACCAAAAAAATGTAATGCTATTTCTTTCAGAAAATGGTTTTTTCCAGTTAGAAAACAGCACAGCAGTATTTTATTTTATTTTATTTTATTTTATTTTATTTTATTTTATTTTATTTTATTTTATTTTATTTTATTTTATTTATCACCAAGGTAGGTTTCCTCTGCTGAAGTCACTTCTGAATAATAGCAGAAGTCTGGTTTTGATCTGTCCCACTTGTTTTGTGATGGCATCATCAATGCTCACCATTTTAAGCAGAAGTGGTTGTTCAAATATGGCTCTATGAACAATTCACAAACACTGAATGTCTACTGCATGTGTCTTTCACGTAATAGACCTGATTCTTTTTAAGAGATCCAAAGAACAGACACATAAATGATAAAAAAAAGTAAGGCTGGCTTTTGTGCTGCAAATGGGAATGCATATACTTTTCCAGACCAGCTAGCCAACTTCCCATTAATCCTCTAAATGTAGAGGTTCATATCTCTTCTCATCATCACCAATATCAGCTCTTTAGTCTCCAGAATGCTGAAATGAAAAGTACACCAGGCAAGAGAAAGTCATTTCACCCATTATATTGTGGTATAACCCCAGCTGGCGACCCAGCCCATCGGAGCCCCTCACTCGCTCCCTGCACTGGCATGGAGGACAGAACTGGAAGGCTAAAAGTGAAAACAGGGAAAACTCAAGGGTTGAGATAAAGAGAGTTTAGTAGACAAAGCAAAAGCCACATATGCAAGCAAAGCAAAATACAAAATTCATTCTCACCTTCTCATGGCCAGGCAGTTGCTCAGCAGTCCTCAGCGATGTAGGGCTCCATCACATGCAGAAAATTACCTGGAACAAAAAACCCCAGCACTCTAGACATCCCCCTTTTTCTTCTTCTCCCACTTTATATGCTGATCATGATGCTATATGATCTGGAATATTCCTTGGATCAGCTGGATTCAGCTGTCCTGACTCTGTCCCCTCTCAACTCCTTGTGCACTCGCAACCCACTCAAGTTGGTGAGAGATGAAAAGCAACAAAGGCCTTGAGTTTTAGAGGCCCTGATCAGCCATAGCTAAAACATCCCTGCATTATCAACACTGTATCCAGCCCACATCCACGGCAGGGCCCCATACTAGCTACTATGAAGAAAATTAACTCTACCCTACACAAAATCAGCGCACTTTAATTGGAATGACATGCATGGGTTGGAATGCTGTAGATGCATTGATGAACACACATAGCTATCTTATTTCACAGAGCTCCTAAATTAGGCACCACAAAGCAAACATTTGCACTCCACGAGAGCCAGTGAGTTTCAGATCTACCTTAAAGGACCTGATTTTCAAAACTTGGTAGGTGATGCTGAAAGCACATGAAAGATGCAAAAGTTCCTCAGGTTGTAAAGCACTAGGGTACTGGATATGCCAGCTCCTTGCACACCCCTGGCATGAAAACACATCTGTCAAAAGCCTGAAAACCCCATCACGCTTCCCAGTGAAAACAAAATGGTACGGCTGGGCAAAGGGTATGCCTCTAGTGCAGGAGTGGAGCAGAAACATCCTTTAGTCCTTCACGTAGCTGCATTCAGGTCTCCATTCCAAGACAGGGCAAGAGAGGTGTTGCTTGTGCCTGATGACCTGGCAGAGCCTCCTGCACCTCTACTGGTGCTGGGGCTGGAGCTGATGCTTCCTTCACCCTTGGAACCACTGAAAATCTTTTGAGAAGCCCCCAGGTTGTAAAGAGATTGGAGTGCTGTGCTTCCATCAGAGGTTCTGCTACCGAGGATCACTACCCCAGCTTCTGATTTCTGACATTTGTCCATAACAAACGCCTCACAAGAAAATGGAAGAGTAGAAAATTAGCTACATAATGCATCAGTTAGTCCCACATATTGATACAGTCCTTCCAGAGCTCTCAAACCAACCCAGGGATGAACAAGTCACAGCTTTAAAGCTCCCTACACCAACTGTCCCTTCCTGTCTCCAGCACCTTCAAGCAAGGTTTTTAGAGGCCATCAGGTTGCATAAAATGGCACTGTCACTGGGCCAAGGAGGAGAGAGCCATAGAGGTCTGTGAGGGAGGGGTGGAGGAACAGCTCCTGAATCAACAGCAATACACAAGCAGCTAAAGCTACTCTTCTCAATACCTTGGTGTCTGAGGCTCTAAATGTGTCTACCTCTAACGAGAAATTAAAATGCTATTCAGCATAAGGACCTTGGTTTTTATTAGAAAATTAAAAGGGTTTTTTCTGCTGAACAGGGAATAATCACTGTCTTTTTCTCCACAAGTGAGATCCCTTTTGTGCCACTCAGCAGCTTCCAAGCAGCACCCTCAGGACGGCAGCACCCACCCTGACAGGCAGGAAGATGCAGCTCAGAGGTGCCTGTTCTGGCACAAGGATATTTTGAATCTTTTAGGCCTAGGTTTAGACTGCATGTGTATCCACACTGCCTCCAAGTTTTAATTTCAGCTTTCTATGCAGCCTTATCTAGAATGAAATTAGCCAATTTAAAAGTAGTCTGTTAAAAATAGTGAGAATTTTTGATGCATTTTAGAAGGTATTCATTCCATCTGTTTCTCAGTTTAAAAGGAAATAAATATCCTCTGTAATGCCAAACCAGGCAGAAATATTTTCTCCTTCTGTTCAAACTTAAGGTTATAGGACTGCTTTTGACAGGATAAATTTTTTCTTTATTTTCTGGTTTTTTGGTTTTGGGGTTTTTTTTCTCTTTGAATTTAAAGAGTCGTTTAAAAACTTCTTAATATTTTGACCCAATTAAGGTTAGGGAAAATATTTTTTTGTAGGCTGGATATAATAAAGTGGCATTTTTATGTGAAAATTTCATGCAAAAAATGACAGTAATGAAACCCCCATAGAGACCAGGAGAAGAAGCAAAGCAGGAGCTTTAGCTGATGGGATGTCTCTATCATTTTACAGCAGGTGGGCTGCTGTCTTCAGCCCTCCTCATGACAATCTCCCCACCACAGTGGCAACAGAAAGTGCACAGACATGTTCTGTGCTTTGCTTACTTTTTTCATGTAACATAAATTAACAATTCATGATCCAGTTATTTACCTCAGAGGTGCTGTGTGAGTGTGCCGTGAATGAAGGTGATGAGAAATGCACTGCTGTTTTTCTCAAAACTTTTTAAAATGAGAGAGGTAAAATGGGATGCACTTCTATGAACAACCTCAGCCATGCTTTTCTTTTTTTTTTTTTTCTGTCCATTCAGCTCCACAAGTGAGAAGTGAATGGACATGGAAGAAAATCTGCAGAGAGAATCAAAAACTGATTTTTATATTATGACCGCCTGTACATTATCTTCTACCATCAATAATGAATATATAACCCCACTAAAATCTTAACAGCATCACAGTGTATAGTTGGTTAGGGCAGAAACTAGGGCCCTGGACATGGTCAGGAACAGCGGGAATAAGTATATCTATATATGCTTTCTTGGTTTAATGGACACATAAGCTAAATAAAAAAAATAAAAGGAGGTATGAGAAACCTACATAAATTTATTTCTTTTTAACCCGAGCAAATGACTCAAACTTCTCTTCAAGACACTCATGTCTTCTAGGAGAGTGAGATAAAAATTAAATACCTGTCAAGCAAAGAATTTACTTAGACCAGTATAGTCACTTAAACACTGGAAAAAACTCACTACAGTGTTAATAAGGTATGTGAAGGTCTGAGAGCTGCTGTCTCTAGACAATCCCTATGGCATGATTCAGCTGAAAGCCACATTCATTTGTTCTTCACATAGTTTCTGAAATAAAGACTTTCAGAAGAAGTCATTAAAAGCCCTCATCTTAAAATAAATATATTCTTCATTTCCTCTTTCAACACCACAGCCAACGTTATCTTGCTGGGAGCAGACAATACATCACAGGTTAGTTTAACAACTCCACACAGTGGCAGAGAGATATAATTGACTTAGACATCTCCTCCTCAGCAAGAATTGTACCCTGAGTAAAAACCAGAGGTAGTGAGAATTTGGAACATAAATGTCAAAGAGATATGAGAAATAACCCACGGGCCTTAAAGTAAATAATTAACCTACATGTAGTCTGTCACATGTTTAATAGATCCACTGTAGAATTATGGTCATCCCAAGCCCTCCTGGGGCTGGTGTCTGCTACCGATATCTCTGGACCTTTACAGCTGAAGATAACAATAGCCCTCTGCACTATGGGCAAAACTTTATGTATAAAAAGAAGAAATGGAAAAACAAATAGAAATAGAAATAGAAATAGAAATAGAAATAGAAATAGAAATAGAAATAATAGAAAGATAGATGGCAGAGTTCAAAGGGCCATGGCAGGTGGAAGAAGAGCATTGGGATATACATGGAACAGACTAGAAAAAATAATTTCTTCAGTCAGAACATGTACTACATGCATGGTCTCAAAATAACAAGAAGTCAGGTGTGCTTTCAGCTCACTATAAACTAGAAGAGAAACTGAAAGGGATATGAGGCATCACTCCACCTTCCTCTTTAGCTTTTCTGTCAAGTTGACTGGAGAAAACATTAGTTAAGGCAACTACACTCCAGAATAGTAGAAAAGTGGAGCAGTTGCAGGATGTAACAGAAGAATTCCAAAACCATAGAGAAACTAAAATGGAAAATGGCTTCACTTCAATAGTTCAGGTTCAATTTCTGTCCTTAGGTGAACTGAGGTTCCTACATTCCACCTAAACACTCTCACTGGAGAACAAAGTTGAAAAAATGTCTCTGCTTCTTTCTCTTCCCCTGCTGTCTTCTGATTTTCCATGCCTCATGTAGACTGTCCACTGAGCATCCCTGCTCCCAGAGGAGATCCAGATCCATCTGGTTTGCCATTATGTCTGACTGCTGTTAGTGAAACCACATTTGGCACAACAGCAGACCCTTCTGCACGGGTGCGCAGTGCAGTTCAAGAGCAGAGGTTTTGCCCACCTGTGCCCATTCCTGCAGTGTGCACAGCACAAACAGCATTGGTACAGGCTGCGAGGAGCTGTCCCATTTTCTACACTTTCAAAAAGTTTGATTTAGGAGTGTCTGGTCTGGCTGAAGCCTTGCTTTAGAGTTGTAAGGTTTTGCTGGAACTTCTGGAGCTTCTCACCCCAAAACTTATGGACAAGATATTGCATATTGCTTACTGCATGCTGGGATTTGAGTTTTTTGAGAATACTCACTGCTTTGCCGAGATATAAAAAGAAACTTTTTTTCTCACTATGTCTCCCTTCATCCTCCTCCTACATGCTGCTTCATGGTGATATTTGAATTTATGTCAAATTATAAATTCTGCATCAGAGAAAATCTATTAGAGAAAAATAATTGTCAATATTTAAGTGGCCGGCACTTGTCCAAACCAGCCTGTGTATCTCTATATAAGCCTTTTGTTTAAAAGTTATTGCTTATCCTGTTTGTAGTACAAAATATACATCTGAGAGTCCAAGACATTTTGCAAAGCATTATCTACAATTCAGCTGGTAATCATTTAAATGAAGGTTTTATAGAAAAGGTACAGCTGTAAAGCTCTTCAAAGCAGCCCTTGGGAACATAATCTGCATTGCAGTTTTCCCCTCAATTTCACAAACTGCCATACATTTAGTTTATAATAACCACTTTAAGTAATTTAAAATGAAGGCATTTGGCTCCCAGTGATGCTATGTAATGCTATTTTAATAAAAGTGAGTGCAGTTAGGACATGGACCAGTGTAACTACATAATCCTGAATGGCAGGCTCTCTGTGCAAGAATTTTCTCTCTTATTAATTTCACACTTTCCCATCTCATATTCCTGCCTTGGCCCTGTTTAAACTTATAGCAGTGGTGTAATGCTATCTGTACAACTATGGTGATGATGACATTAACTGACAACCAAGCTGTGACGTGCAGTGTCTTTTTTTCTGCCTCCCTACCTTCTAACTCATGAGCTGTGGTGGGTTTTTCCTTTTTCTGGCCACTTACACCTCTTCCTTCTCATATTATCTCCATCCATTGTGATGCCCAACGCAGCAGTTCACTTACCCTGACATAAAGTTCAGTTTAAAGCCTTCCTGGGACAGGTGGATTCTCTGTGTCTGACACTTTTGACTGGATATCTACACTCTGATGAATGAGTGGCAACAAATAGGACAAAATTCCTCTACCATCCCTTCTGCAAAATCAGTAGCAGTGTGGTTCTCCTCTGCACTCAAATATATACCTACCTTTTATTTCCCTTCTCTACATCTCTTGTATATAAATAACTTCATAGCCATAACAGATAATCTATAAAATCTAGTAATATAGGAGGGGAAATGATAAAAAAATATGAAAAGACAAAATATCCATTTAATAACATACCTGTGAAAGATAGGGAGTGTCTGTGATGCAGAGGAAGTGGATTAATGTTTTTATCTTGTATCCATCAAGTCTAAATTTCCAAAATATGATGAAGTCTATATATTCTGGTCCCTAAATTCTTTTCTTTTCCTTCTCTTAGGGCTTACTTGTGGCTACCATATTCTGCTTCTTCAATGGTGAGGTAAGTACATGATATTAAGAAAATGAGCAGAACTTGTAAAATAGTCATCCTGGTGTTCATTAATGCAGATGTGAAGCATGTCACACTACAGACTTTGAAACCACACCAAGTTGCTTTTATTCTCGGCACACAAGCAATGGACGTGCATTTCTGACTGCTCTGTGCAGAGTGTGACTGGAATATCTCTGAGCAGATTAATCAGGTGTGTTATCATTACATGGCACCTAATGAGGTACAGCAAGACATTCTTGCCCTGCTATCTGCAAGTTTGAGATGGAGGTCTAAGTAAAGGAGAAAAATGTTTTACTCCCCTTCCTGACCCAGAACAGCAGGAAGGACAACAATACTCGATAAGAAGCAGAGAAGACATTCAGAGATCTGTCTGAGGAATGCATTGGGAAGCTCAGGCCAGAGCCATGGCAAATCCATCCCTGATAGCACTGTCAGAGGTGGAGGAGTGCAATTGCACTCCTTTGAGGATTAGCACTGGCCTTTTCACAGTCAACCTTTCTTGTGTAGCAATTGAGAATTAAAAACCCTTGAGGCAAAGGTCTCTCCCATTCTCTTACAGCTGGATCATATATATGTATATACCCCTCCAGTGGGTTTTAGATCCATTTTGCAATATTTTTTTTTAATTTTTCCCACAAAAAGTAGCAGGTTAAAATATGTCAAAAACCATTTAAATTCCTGCAGCAAGCCATTTGCTAAAAATGATTGGCTGTAAAAAGCTTTTTCAACACATCAAGAGCATTCAACTGTAGTGAAATAGAATGCCATATATCTTAGCAAAACTAGGAAGTCCGTTTTCAATCCAGAGCAGATGAATTAGATACAGAACAAACTTTGTGATGCTAATGCTCAGTAAGTCAACCTAGAGAGATATTTGTGCTCCTGTTTATCCCTGTATATTATTAGAAACCAGCAAATTCCATGTAATGATGTGACCACATTGATGTTTAGATAGAGACTGGAAGCAAGTTATCTTATTGATAAGGTGTTACTGGCTGATTTGAAAACATTCAGGATAGCAGAGAGTATGAAATTCTGCTACCACTTGTCAACATCTCTGTGCATTTGCCTCTGGCTGACTCCCTGTGTAAATGTTCAGAGAAACTGAAGAATAAAAAGCATGAGAGGCCTCACCTGCAGTTCTGCAGCATGGCTCCTCAGGAGGCATGCAAGAGATTGGCAAAATGTGAGCAGCTAATCACATAAGAACCTAACATGAAATGAGAGCTGTAAAGATCATGCTACAGAAGTTCACAGTTTCATGCATCCAACTAAACAAAGCTGAAGACATGTACAACCCTTTTCCTAACACATTTCTGTCCCCAGTATCTTCAGGCTACTATCACCTTTCTCCTTCTGCCTTACTGTCATCACTCTGACACAGCTGAATATCCATGCCCTGGAAACAAAGAAAAAATTCTGAAACTCCTTAATATGGAGGACCAACTATGAAGAAAGTAGAGACCTGTCAGGCATTTTTTGAAGCATCCTCTGCCTATAAGAGTGACTGCATCACTGTGTACAAGCAGTACTGCAGTGTCTCCTCACTGGTCTCCAAACAATGTGTTACCCCAAAATCCTGGTCTTGAACATCGAACACTGAACACTGAACAATCAACATTCACTCTCCCCAGTGTCACCTCCATTTATTTTCAGATTAGATTTTTCAAAACAAATTCCCTCAATGTTTTATAGCTTTCGTGTAAAAGGTTGATTCTCCACCTCTAATGAGAACACCCAGATTTGTCTAGATTAAAGGTTATAGCAATGTTAAAAATTAGGAAAGGCCACAGTAAAATGCACTGAAAACATAAAGTATCTAAAAGTATATTTGTTTCTTAGTTTCATCAACTAGCTCTAATTCCGAAGTATTTTTGGCAATGCTACAATGTCAGAAGAGCATGTCCACCTTTACAGCCCCAGGAATATCAATTCTTAAGGTAGGCACTAAGGAGTACATCTGAAGCATCTGCTTGCCAATATGCATGATTGATGACCCCTAGGTGGAGCAGCTGATCAGAAACATGGATCAGTGTCAGGCAGTAAAAACTAATGACTGTGAGGATGCAAGTTTCTCAGACAAGTTGAGATGGATTTTATTGGTGCTTGGGTACTTTTCACCATTACACCCATTTTTAAAAGCATTGCATCTGCTTCAGATTTGCAGACTGTCAGTGGCAGGAGTAGTGAAAAACCCTCTCATTATTTTCTTCTAGGAAATTTTATTTAGGGAAGCTTTTTTTAGAATTTCCCATTAAAGTGAGCGATGTCAAAGATGACACCTCACTAGTACACACCCAAGACAGTTTGGTGCTACTTGCTGCAGCACATTACCCATAAACACCCAGCAAAGTTTATGCACTAGAGTAGCTGGGCAGGGCTGGGCCAGAAGAGGGTGAAAGGATTGTGATCCCTTCCCCCCATTTATTTCTGCCATTACACAATATGTAGATAAATAAGGCACAAAATTTATTAAAAAACAGCAACAGACTAATACCAAGATGGTATTAGGGCCTTCCAGAGGGAGCACTAATCTGAGTTTGACCAAGAAAATTGAGCTAACTTCCCCCAGTCCTAGTGTGTGCAGAAGTACATAGACCAAAGACACAGTCTGGTCTTCAGTCATGATATAACATTGTTTCCAAGCTGCTGCATACATCTGCTGCCATAGAAGCTAAAATTATTTCTCATGAGAAAATTCAGTGTGAGGCATGGAGATTAATTTTAGTACTGCAGAAGCTTGGCTAATTTGGGATTTACCTTTTTCTACTGGAACATTTAACTTCGAGACTGAATTACATGAAGATTATCCAGGACAAACAATGCTAAACTCAGAACCACTTTACTGTGTTTCATAGTGCATTCATCACTACTGCTTCACTAACCTCACTTTAGTACCATGAGCCCACCTATAGAAAGAAATCTAAAAATAAAAAGCTGCACAAATGTCTGCATTCATCTGGAAGAACACATACACAATGTTTTGGTTTTTGGTTTTTTGGGTTTTTTTACTTTTGAAATGAAAAATCTTCTTGTACCTTTTCATATAAAATGTTGGTATCCAGGACCACTGTAGGTTTTCTGTCCAACAGCAACTGTTTTGTACAGATGATACAAGGTCTCTGCAATAGTCTGCTCACCAGACCATTTTCAAGCCAAGGATTGCTTCTAGACTGCAAGGCTGGGCAACAGAATGGAAAGTCTATCTGGGGAAGAAAAACAGCCATGTATCTTATGTGCCAATGAGGTGTGAAAGGCAAATAGAGAACAGAAAAACCTTTAAAGACTTGAAGACCAGAGCAAATAAACTTGGGCTCTTCATTGCTTCAGTCTTTGCTTTCTTTTATCTGACATCCCAGTGGAAAGCATGGCAGGCATTGGCCCTGCACCTCCTGGTCCCCAGCTGCCTCTTCTGACATTAATATGTCGTGGCTGTGCATGTGATTTTGAGTAATGCTGCTTGCATATTTAAAATCCATGCCTGAATGGTTTTAGTTGGGCATGAGTTATGATCACCTGAGATTCTTGGAATCATGGCAGTAAACTAGATTAGCAATTTTTACTCAAATGCAGCAACTTGTACAATGCATTATCCCTTTGCAGCCAGACCCTTGTACAAGCAAGCAGTTCAGCAGAGAACAAAAGAAGATGCTTTGACCTTGTGCTCTCACTGCTCTGGGGAGCCTTTTAGACCTGTATAATGGCACTTCTCAACATGGGCTGAACTGGAAAGTATGTGTCTGTTGTCTACCCACCATATGTAAGCGTCATTCCCTTTGAAGAGGAAAAGTATAAGCTCCTCATGACAGGCTCTGTAAGACTCAGGGACATTGCTCTTCCCTCTCCAGTTAACCACACTATCATCTCCAGACCTGTGGTTGCCCTGGTGAACTGTCAGACTCCAGTTCAGCTGAGAGCAGCTGGGGAGCTTGTCAGGAGCTTCTCACCTGCACAGCAGCCCTTCTCCCCACTCAAGAGTGATCAAAGCCTTGGGGTCTGTGCAGGGGGCAGGGGAAGGAGACGGCTAGGAGAGGAACAGAAAGACTCTAAGACCAGGCTCTTGCTGCCTTCACTAAAGATGCTGACATGAATCCGAATGGATGAAGCGCTGTGAAATGCAAGCATGGTCAGCTTGGGGCAGAGGTGAAGGCCAGAAGTGCACAGTGGCTGGTGATCGTGGTACAGTGGGGGAGAGGTGGCTGGGGCAGGCAGAGCCGTTGTGCACAGACAAGTCTTCTGCATTATCCTACTTGTGCCTGCCCTAGATAACCCACTGAGATATGGGGAAACTCACTGTCTTAGTACTTCTGGAGATTTCTTCTTCCAGTCCATGTGCATAGCTTCTGGGTTGATAAAGCTACGGTATTCATACTGTAATATCAAAAGACAATTTTAAAGTGACTATAATCTTTACAAAGTTTAACTCATGTAATATTTCTGTATCAAGTCCTGCCACTGCATTAGTCTTTGACCCAGTAATTCTTTCTCAGTAATAAACTTGGGTGATAGTATTATAGAACATCCCTGTATGCAGCTATTTTAGTTTAATTCTCAATATTGGCGTAGTAAAGCTTGCTCATAGCCTAAGTAATTAAAGTTTCATTGTGACCGTATGCCTTTCATGCACTCGATATCTAATTAACCTCCACACAGCTATTTGGGGTTTTTTTCTTTATGTGTTAGGAGAAGGTGACTAGTAATACATTCTCCAAATGACAAACAGTGCCCACCTCCACAGGAGCACAAAAAGTTGTAGACTCCTGTCAACACAATGCCTCACTTGCACCTGCCTTCCTCTGGAGGAGAGGGTCATTTACACCAGATTCTTGTGCCAAACTGCTGCTATTCTCAATTTGTGTTGTTCAGAATCACTGATCTAAACAAAAAGGGTCAGGATTTGCCCACTTTCTGCTCATGTCACAACACTATGAAGTGCTGCCATGCATGGGCATGCAGCTGGACAAGTTCTTCTTATTCCCTGGCAGGACTCAATAGTTTAAATCATTTCCTAGTACCATGTATTACACCAATCTTAATGTAAATGTTGAATAAAACATCTTATTCTTAGCAGATTACTTTCAAAGGTTGAAATCTTCTGCCATGCAGAGGGCTATGACCGTTCTATATTTTGTGAGTGCAGAACCTGTTTTTAAATTACCAGGACAAAATCCCTGTTTAGCTGTCCTCATCCTTTAACTCTTTCTATAGAATTAGTCCTGGCAAGCTCATGAAGTGTACTTACACTTTGACATTCATGGCAAAGGCTCATTACTCAAGGCTGTGCTTCTTCAGGTATCAAGATGCATTAGGCATTTCAGGGGCAAGAATCCATCTGCAGCATCTGCCTTTCATTCCCCTCCCTTCCCTTTCCATCCCAGGGGTTTATATGCTTCCTCACCCTAACTGTGTGTTTCTCTGACAGGTGCAAGGAGCTCTGAAGAGGCAATGGACACAGTACAAAACCCAGTGGGGCCAAAGGCGCCGAGAGCACTGCTCCACACGATCTACCTCCTACACTGCCACGTCAATCACAGAGGTCCCTGTTTACCTGTACCATCATGACCCCAACAATGAACAGTTAAATGGAAGATATGTAGAGGACTCTGAACTCGTTGCACTAAAATCTGGAGAGACATCTGCCTAGCTCAGCACCAGCTACTGCTACCACATTGTTTCATGTTCTGCTTGTGAAAAAACTGGGGAGAAGGGTGGGAGTGTGGAAATCCAAGATGCTGTGTCAGAGTGCAGGCCCAGGCAGAAGGACACATCTTATTCAAACCACATCAAACTTTGACAGCAGTGATGTAGAGGGAGTGTGATGCAGACCTGGAATAGCATTTTTCCTGTGCGCTGCAGCAGGGAGTGAACATGGACCTGCCCACCAGGCTGCGTAATCTCCACATCTCCTGATACCAGCTGTACAAAGTGACCATCTGACATTGCAACAACTCCAGGTAGCCAACAGCAAATAGGAAAGAAAGAACAAATATGTGACAATTGGAAACTTTCAGCACTTTTTGCTTGTGGTACTTTTCCTTAACATTAGATTTTAAACCATCAACTTTCACAAAGCATGACTGACTTGGAGTCCTTTATTTTTCCCTTTTAATGAGCTTGATAACTGCTTAAAAGATTTTGCACATTGCGAGACAAATCAAACATATGAACAGCAGAAAGTCATTCCAAAGTATTGAAATCTTGATACTTTCCAAAGAATGCCACAAAAAATTACCATCCCCAAAGGATACCCCAAAATATTACCATCCCATTAGCAGGGGCATAAAGAAAATTAAGGTGCAATAGTCATTGCATACCAAGATTTCAAACACCCTCAGAGAAAAGATCAATTCTTTGGGTTTAATGACAGAAGTCCTGAAAGCATCTCATAATAGATTTCGTTGAACAATACTGATACTTCAAGAATATTTTTTTTTAGGAAAAATTGTCACCCTATTACTCTACCCAGAAACTCATCATTAAGACACAATTCTCTCACTCTGAATAAACTGTGAAACTTTTTGGGGAACTATGGTTTTATTTAATAGGCATTCTGATTTGAGTGCTAGATGAATGCTTGTGTCCGTTACAAATTTGTGGTCATGGCAGTAAATGTTCCCTGAAAGAAAATCAGAAAGATTTCCTGAAACAAATCAGAAACCAATATCTTAGCACGGGAAGCATCTATTTTTAGAATCTGGTTGCTCTCCTGAGTTCCTAATCATTAGATAGTCTTGCCAAAAACCTTTATAATCTATTCCCGCTTCTATTCAAATTAGCAGACAAATCCCTGTTAACTTGGATGAGCAACCATCTTCAGTGCACAGAAGTGAGTTTTGCAATGCAGTTCAGTGTGGACTTCAAAAACATGAGGCCATTTCCTCCACAGTGATTTGAAACTAATTTTAAATATTGTATCCAGACAGGCTGATTTTCCTTCCCCAACACAACCAGACCCTAAACTTTACCCTCTATTTGTAGATCTTAAATGGAGGAAAAATATACGTGTCTAGCTACATGGCTCACCATCTCACTGGAAAAGTCCCTTACAGGAATGGGTTAATGAGGAGGAGCTGTAAAGCCAGCACTATGAGAAGGGACCAGACTCACCCTATCCATACATGAGGCAATGCCTTGCAGGGAAGGGGCCGCTCTGTTTTCACCACCAGCACACGCGCCAGCTGTGCACCACAGCATGTTGTCCCCAGAGTGAGGAGGAAGCTGCTGGCTCTGCCATTGTAGAACAAAAGAGGAGCTGGGGAACAAGAGGGAATTTTCTGCTGGCGGTGCAGATCATCACATGGTCAATCCAGCAGAACACTTAATACCATCATGTGTGTTTGTTCAAGCCACATACCTTTTTTTCAGACTTCAAGGAAGACAAAGACCGTTACTTTTTGAAACAACAGTATTTCTCACATTGCTGTTTCTACTTTCACCACTGAACAATAGGAAATGGAGGAGTCAGTTGTTAAAGACAACAAAGTGGCTCTACTATGAATCTGTATTATTCTGAATAGTTTTGGGGCACAAATGAGCTGATTGTAAAAGAAATGTGCATAATATAGAGAGTTTAATAATGAACATGTTGGTTTTAATAATGTACATGTTTAAAACATGTAAGTGCAAGTTGTTTCACAGTCAGTTACTCTCATGTGGATGTACAAAATGGAAATGCTTTACCATTATATTGATTGTTTTCTTTCTTCGCTATTGATATTTTCTTGCTCTGTTTAGTAGAGTGCTCTGAAAAGTCAGATCCAGGATCTGAGGTTTAGGATATTGTTTGCATCTTTGATGTGCTTGTGTCAGTCTTTATGGAAGCTTTGCTTTCAGTCAAGGGATGATGATTTCCAGCCACAAAAAAACTGGTATAACATACACACTGAGTTTAGAGATGTCATCACACTTGGGTTTTGTAGGAAAGACTGAGTTTTAAAGGCACTTACTGAGTAATTTCTAATCAAAATATTTTCCAATGGGAAATGCTATTTTTCTTCATCTCAAGATGGTTTGAAATGTCATCATTGCACACAAATAAGGTACATTTAATTCTCTCTTTATAAATAGCTTCATACACTAGTGACAGTAATATTGAGGATGCTGAAACAGCCTCAAGAATTCCCATTATGACAGTAGGGTGGTTTGACTCTAATAGATTTCACAAGAACAGCAGAAACATGTAATTAATGAATGAGTATCAAAAAGTACGGAAGGAGCTGACACTTGAATCAGTGGATTCAAGGTGTATTTTAAGAGGAAAGCAACCTCATTTATCACCTCTGCAGTATTTGTTTCCTCTCAAACACCACACCCAACAAATTAAAACCCAGCTAGTGAGCATTTGCTCTCGCGAAAGTTTTTGTGTGGTTGCTCTGAGCAGCTAGATCTGTCAGGAAGATAGATTTAGATGGATGTTGGTTGTTATTCTTTATGAGGTACAGAAACACAAATTAAAATATTTGTTGTGGCATGGGATGTTGAAAGTAAGACTTGATTTTTATTTTATTTACTTAATAAATATATTTTATCTGAAATAAAACAGCAACAAAAGTAGAACAGACAATTTTCTCTGTATTAAAATTTTTAGTAATAATGCTCCCTTAATTAAAACACTACAGAGTGCTCACACAGCAAAATAATTCTGCTTAGGGATAAGGAACACCCAGTAAGTCTGCTGAATTTTTGTTCTCTTCTCCCATTCTTTGCCAGCCTCAATAAAAAATATATGAGCAGATTTACAAAGATGGAAATCTGAGACACTGAAATGGGAAGGTACCTACATTTCCACTATTAGGAATTTTAAAAGTTTGATGTGTCTTTATGAAACTAAATAGTGCTCAAAAATTTGAGGATTTGTAATATAAAAGTTATTCACATTGAAACAGTAATTGATCCCAAGCCAATGAGAATCTGCAGTGTGAACATGCCCTCTCTCCCCTCTACACAACTTTTTATGTACTTCCAGATGGATCCCCAATCTGTATTTAAGAACCCCTTTATTGAGCATGCAGAGCATATTTGAGAAAATAAAGTAAATCTCAGCATCACATATACGGAGCAGTATGTTGCCCTCATCCTAATAAAGGACAGTTGTTTTAACCAGTGAAATCAAGTGCTGAGAAGGTTCCCATTGCTGGGCATGTCATACTGCTGCAGGAAAAGGAAACATTGGAGTAAAATGACTAACCAGGTTGTGGTATTGCGAGTCTCAGGAGACACAAATCAGCACAGTCAGCACTGGGGATGATTTAGGCCTGGCTCGCCTGCCTTGGCATAGGGACCATTTAGGTGACCTGCTGAATCCCTGTCAAAACTTATTTTCCATGATTTCACAGCAGCAAAGATGGACACTGTGCTCTGCTGGGGCAGGAGGTTATTTAACTCTCCTTATATGCCCTTTGAGATTTTCTTCATAATCCAGTTTCAGGACATCACAAACCTATCTTTGAAAGAAACAATTACCTTCTGCCAATTTTTAAAGGACATCAGCATTGACTCTGGTCCTTTTTCTCTCACTACAAGCAAAAACAATTTTGAGAAGTGACCACACTACAGGAGGTTACTTTGTGTAGTGTGCAATATGTGCCCATGTGTGGCCATGCCCAAGTGCTGGTGATGTTGGTTTGCATAATATGGTCAAAGAGATACAGCTCCTTCCCTCATATGCTTTGCATTTCTCTCCCCATCAGTATCACTATCATAAGATGTGTTTATTTCCCAATCCATGCTTTCTACATATTTTCAGAAGCATTTTTCCTTTACAGCTTGCAACATACGTTGACTTGCTCTTGGTCCAAGATGTCCTAACAAAAATTTGACTGGAAAATGTGCATTTTGATCCAAATCAGATTATGGAATTCAAGTGCTTGGTCCACACTGTTTCTTGAAAAGTACGCACTGGAATTATGGAAATAGTAGGTGCGGATTTAAAACTAAGTTAATGATAGAAGTCTGAGCACACAAACCAAGTATCTTTAGAAGCAGAGTAACATTATCTTTTTTACTTTTGACAGAATATAATCCTGTTATTGAAAAACATTTTAAAAGATAGAAAAAAATATAACAGATCTTGAGAAGCTGAAAGTTATACAAAAGGCACCAATAAATCAACCATCTGGAAAGCCTAGATAGCATGCATACATATGAATATATGTACAGTAAATTATTATAAGAGCTGTGTTCAGGTAGAAAGCGCCCTGTCATCCCAAAATGCACAAAATCTAAGTCATGAGTGAAAGAGACTGCAGGTCAGAGAAGATTTTTAGCCTCCATTACGTGATTTTATGCTTTGTGAGGACTCCATATGGGACACAGACAGCCAAGGTCATCCATCATCCCATTCCCATCCGAGATGTGTTCATGATAGGAATGACCGGGCCCAGAGACGTTGGCTACACTGCATTTCTCAGGTGCAGAAACCACCACTGAGCTGATCAAAGGAGATAACTGGGAAGTAAGCAGGAGAAATCTCTTTCCCAGGTGCATGGTAATGCTGGGTTATCTCTTTAACATAAGGTCCACTGTTGTGAAGAAGACTGACCTTAGACCAGGCAGCTCCTTGGTATAGAAAACCTTTTAATTTCATGTTACCCTGAGTAACACAGCAGTAATTCTCACTGACTTTAGCAGTGTGGCTAAAGGCAGGACTTCTCCCTCTCTGATTTTAGAGGTTGTCTAAATATCAAGCAAACACTGAAAATACTTGGTGTAATACAGTATCACCTGCATATTTGACATTAAAATCCTGGTTCATCTGTATTATGCTACATATCGACTCCTTAAGGTTACCGGATACTATTTTTATATTTGTGTGGGTTTTTCTAGTAAAATGTTTGATCTCTATTAGGACCGTGCTTATACGTGTTACATGTACTTGACAAACTTCACAGATTACTTGGCCACTAACATCTCTTTTGCTTGTTACATTTATAGATACAGCTGCTTAAATGAAAGGCTTGGCATATAACATCTTCCAGACAATCAAAATAAAAAGAATGCAAAAGGCCTCCCACCCCATGCTGACCACATAGGAAAACCAGAGAGATGGAAACCCCTTGTATCCTACTCTCCTCTCTTATTTCCTAGTTATTTCTTTAGTTTTGAGCAAAGAGGGCCAACATACCTCAGTCCAGATGGCAGCACAAGTCTGATCAGCACTAGGTTGTATGGATAGCTGTTTCTGGGAGGAACAGGAGATGTACAGCTTTTCCCACTGATCTTTGCAAGGACGTGAACTTCTCCCAGTGTGTATGTATGCAGGATACCTTTAGGTATATGTACCATCACAATAAAGATCCCTGCTAAGAAGGGGTTGGAAAGAGTTCTGCAGAATTTAAACAGTCTGTGAAGGAAGATTCATGAGCAAGAAGGCTGTATCTCAGGTTCAGAGACAGTAATGCCAGTAGAGACTTCCACATGGAAGGAATTTACATAAAATAGCTGCCTTTAATGAGTGTCACTCTACAAATGGTCAGAGGACATATTCTGCCGCAGACTGTGCAGGCAGGCTTAACAAGTTCAGGCCCATAATAAATGAAGAGGAGATAGTTTAAGAAAAGTTTCTTCTTATTATTTTATCCTACAGCTTATTTTTCTTTTATAATCTTTTGGCATATAGCAAATATTTAACTCGCAAGGACCCAGCCACAGGTCAGGTTGCCTCTGGTTGCCATGATTGTCTCTCAAGCAGCAGAAAGGAGATGTACCTCTGGGGATGCTGCATCTTTGAACTGGCAGCAGTTTAGAGTCTTCATAAGAATTATGGTGGGAGAGTATCTAACACAAAATAGCCTTCAATTTTGAAAGAAGAGACTACAGAGATTTTTCATTTTAATTTTCTGTTCTTCCCTGTGGGAGATTCCTCAGGAAGTCAGAGTTAGAAAAGATGTGGAAGGACAAGATGTCACTCCAGATGTGCTGTCGCCTACACAGGTATGGGTACTGCCACATACACTCTGAATAGTTTGTCAGTACTTACCAAGTTTTGGTAAATGCAAAAAAAAAAAAACAAACCCAAAAGACAGATCATGTTTCTCCTTTCTAGCTATAGCCATGTAGAAAAAAGTTGGTATCAACTTTTTTAATACATCAGGATGTCATGAGCAAAGAGCTCTTGCTTTTTGCACATTGGTTTTACATCACACAAGTACTAACACTCTTCAGTGCAGAATGGCGCATCAGTTGCCAACAACACACTTCAGCAAAACAAGTGAATTCAATCAGGACAAAGAAACAAAGTAAATATATTTGATGCTCAGCATATACAGTCGTCACAAATTAGCAATATACCCTCAGTAAGCAAAACACATTCAATAAAATCTGGATATAATTTATAATTTAAAATATTCCATGGGCACATAAGAATTTTTCCCTCGGTGGTGTTTTTTTGTTGTTTTGTTTTGTTTTGTTTTGTTTTGTTTTTTGTAATCCGTGTCTACATAGAATATTACTGTATGTTCATGGCAGGACAGTTTTATGCAATTAATTTTTATTGGATGATGCTTGAAATGCATAGTTCACAAAATTTAAAAGGTTTGAAAATGTAGGAAAACTTCCCAAGTTATCAAATCTGAGGCACATTCATAAGTCACAGATTCATTGTTCATGATTGATATGAATGAAAAGAGAGTTATAATTGAGTTATGCCTTTCTTTATATACAACCCAAGAAATTAATTGTCTGCTTTAGTATTTGTTACATAATGTGGTTTCTTGACATAAAATATATACCCTGATGATTATTTACACCAGGAGATGTATATTTTTGATTGTAAACCAGTTGTTCTGTTGCCTTGTGCGGTGTACATAAGCTGCACTTTGGTCAGTATTTGTAAGAAAGTTTTCTACACATGGTGAATTACAGCAAAGATATGAGTGAAATCTCAACCATACCAAAATTAAAAGATCAGCTGATTGAATTCTGCTGTAACAAGGATTTCATCCTTTACAGATCCTGTTTTTCCAGCGATAAAGGCTATGGACAGATCAGGGAAAGGGGGGTTTGGTACTACATCTGTAACAACCATGTCACCCACAGGGGCCGCAAATATGTGGGGGCTGCTGTTGTCTTTTCAGGTCATTCCCCCAGAGCACTGTGGAGGTTGATCAGAGAGCAAGGCTGGAAGGAACAATGCAGAAATTAAGCCTTGCTCTGACATTTCCTTTCATGGTAAACACAGGAAGATGGAGTCTCTGAAAACTGGAAATATTGGTCAGCTCCAGCCCTCGGGTCAGGCAGTGTCTGGTGGGATCCATGTCAAGTTGAGCGCAAGTCAATCACCCTTTAGTTTATTTTGCATGTTGCATAGAATTGGTTTAGATGCAATTTCTTTGGTGTAGAACTGAACCTTTGGGAAATTTTGGCTTTGTGAGAGGCTTCTTTTTGTAATTAAAATCTGACTAATTTTAAAACTGTTGGAATGTCTTCTTCTCTTAAGATATTCTGACACATATGAGTACCAAACCACCAGTTCTTAAACAGTTGGATAATCCTCACTCCCTCAAAAGCTTTCTTAAAATCTCTGACAGTTATGAGCTAGTAGAAAAATAGCATTAAATAAATACCTACTAAAATCAAACAAAAACCTGTGGTTAAGGTGCTGGACTGGATGGACTCAGCAGACTTACATTTGGGTCATATCCCTGCCACAGACTTACTGTGTGGTCCTGAGAAAATGATTGCAAACCAGGTGCCAGACACTGAATCCACTAAAACTTCCACTGACAGATTTAGGGGCCTGTACTCAAAATGGAGACTTTTCCTCCAAGAAGGTTTTCATAGGTGAAAGTTCCCAACCTGTCAGACCATTTTCTTGTAAATACATCTAAACTGTCTCTGAGTCCTAACCAATGTTCCCATAAAGGTCAATGGGGGAAAGCTGTCTCTCCAACCCTGGAAACAACATATTCCTGGCTGACCTGGATTTCTGCTTTCTGACAGGAATTTTGTACCAAATTCTCCTCCTGTGCAATAGTGCTCAGTCATGAGCACTAATTAGTTTCTTCCCTCTGGTTAGTGAATTTTTTTGAAATATTTAGAACATTTTAAAGAGGTAGAAGGAAATATGTTCAACAATTTCTTCTGAAAGAGGTCTGTCTTAAGAGAACCCTCTAGCATGATGATGACATCACACATATATATGATGACACCATACATAAATGTATATATATTTATACATTCACATATAATGCAAAAAACCTACATAGACTCTATATGTGTAGTTCCAGTCATCTGACTGGGGTTTCAGTGATGCAGTTTCAAGTGTTGCTGGGCAGGGAGGTGATTTAGCTCCTATGCCTGATGCAGTGCTTCAGCAACTCCTTTGCTGAAAGGTGGCTACTGGGCTCAGGCATAGCTGATATATTGCACATATGTAGCCTGGATATATTGCACATGTTTTAAAATGTGTATGTATTTGAGAGACCTGAACCCTTCTCCATGAATAAGGTCAATCTCCATATAAATGTTTAAAAAAGAAAACTTAAAAGAGCGTATCAAATGCATATAACACACACAGAGTATTATCTGTAAGCTTTGATATCAGCCTTTTGATGTTAATTTTCTCCATTTCTGCTGTAAAATTCCCTCTTTTTTTTCAACAAGACAATTTCTCGTGTGCCTACCACCAGTGACAAATTTACTGAGAAAGTTAAAAATCTCCATTATGTCACGATGACCTGACGAACCCACCTCTGTTTGTAAAAGGGCAAAATGGACATAGGCAAGCCATTCCTGCCCAGTGTGTGAATGCTGGCAGCCCTCAGAAAGACAAAACCCAAAAGGCCTTTCCCACACTCGTTCACTAATATAAAAAATATCAGCTCTTCAGAGGAATTTAATTTGGGCAGAGGTGTTTGTCAGTCTTCAGACAAAGAGCTCTTTCTGATGCAATGTTTCACTTTAGATGAAACACCACCAATTAGCAGTATAGTCAAATTAGACAATTCTACCTGCATGGGACACTGTGGTGTTCAAATGTGTCCTAAGAATATTTTCATTCAGCCAAGGCTCAAAACCTTTCAGTAGCACTTCCCAAATTTAGTTGCATTTGTTATTTTGCTCAGTGCATTAAAAAGCTGCACAGAAGAGTCTGGTCCATTGCTGACAGATTCATTGGGCTGGCAAGTGTATTTCATAGATACATGCTTTCTTGGCATCAAGTATTTAATGGAACCTTCTGTACCTAAACAACATCTGCAAGGAAATAGGAGGGAAACCTTTTTATTTTCATATACCTTGGACTAATAACAAGATTAAAGGGCTTCTGTTAGCAGTTACACGCTTTCTCCGTTAGAAATAGCAAGTCTTCCTCATGTGGGGGCAATGGCCCAAGAGAGACCTGAGTGCCTTGGGAGGTGTTTCCAGGACATTAGACAAAAAAAGTCAGATCTGATAGACAAGTACCAAACTGTTATCTTTGATAATATTGTGATAAATGTAGTTGCTTGTTAACAGTATACTGTTCTCAGTATGGGAACTCTCCTCCAAATCTTCAGAAACTTACTTTACTTTTGGAGGGGTGCTTATTTCTCCTGGTAGCAAAGCACTCATTGCCCATCAAAACAGATTTCATCCCCATGGATACCTTTCCATACAGTTGCTTGAGGTTCTGAGCTGAAATGCAGAATAATGGTGTGTGTCGATGCAATTTAAAAGCAGCAGCCAAAAATGATTGCTCCATTTACAGATCGGAAACCACTCTGCTTCACACAGCATTTTTTACATTTCTCTGCTGTTTTCAGATATTGCTCTGAGATTCTTCTCTGCATGGCTCTTGAGTGTGAATGGATTTTGTAATGACAAAAAAATCTCTATCAAACATTTTTGCTCATGCGAATTTCAAGGACATAGGTAAGGAATGGTTTGTGTTCAGACTGTAGAACACTGACATTTAGAATGGACATGAAGTTTTTAACATATTTCAGCTACAGAGAAAGCATAGCTATTCTAAGGTGTTTTAGTACCATGTATTTCTAAAATTTATTTAAGGATGGTCTCAATCTTAGAAAATTTTCCCTCTGCCTCTGGTAGGTCAAATGTCTGTACTCTCAGTTGTTCTGCTAAGTATCACACAATTTCAAAATGCCACATGGCACAGCTTGAAAAGGTTATCAAGGTTACATCAGAGTAATAAAAATTGTCTCCAAACCAAGACTCTGTTCCTAACAGTATAGGAGCAAGGCAGTGAATACTTCGGCAAGTCTAAATTTAACCCCCCAAATAATCTGCCATAGCAAGATGTATCCATAATAGATCAATACCTCTATTGTGACGGCAGCCATTTCCCACTGCCCCCAAATAGCTGTCTTATTTCTCCTAAAAGCCTAAATTATTCTTTTCCATTAAAGCCTTGAAAAATTCCCACTGCTTCATGGTGGAAAGCTTCCATCCTTTTGCCATTCTCCAGCTAATTTAACATGAAATGAATGGGACATTCTATCTCTGATGGAAAGTGTGGTTTTGCCCTTCACTGGCAAAAATCCCAGGTTCAAGTAGAAATTTTGGTTAATGTTCATCAGCTTTCTTTAGTTTTGGAGTCCATCTCCACCATTTTTGTGTTGTGAGAGATCCAGGATAGACATGGACTAAGAGCAATTTTCCTGCAGCTTTCTGTTTTTTCAAAACCAAGGTTTTCTGGATGCAGGACCTTGGAAAATATATCTGAAATCAACAGAGTTTTGCTATTTTTGTTTCACTTCAAAAAAACACAGGTCATTGGATTCCTCAGGAAACGTACCTGATTAAAGCCAAGTTTCAGTGTGGTCAAATTAGAAGCAGCTGAAATATTAACCTAAATTTCCAAGATGGAAACTACAATAAGCATAGTGTTGCAGTTGATGCTAAGAAGAAACTGGAATTAAAGAGGAGCTACTATGAACTATGGTGGTAGGATATACATATTCTAGTTGCATTTTTGCACAGAATTCAAAATGCAAAATTTATTCCAGAATCACACTTTGGACATTTTTCTTAGAGAATAATTTTTCATTTCTTCATCTCTATCTTTCAGAAAACTTTCATTCTTGTTCTAATTCTCTGCTACAACTGAGTCTGTCAAAATGTGGTTTGAAAGTGCAAGGATTTCTGGAGGCCTTGTACATGAGTAGGGTCACCTCACTCCTCGGATTTCTTGCTGAAAGCATGCTCTGTTAGATTCATTTATCTTCTGACATTAAAAGAACATTTGAAAGTGGAGAAAATGTGTCTTCCTGTTGGCTTGGTTCTAGTTTTAGGTTCTTCCTAATGGAAGGGTTGGGTTGCGATTGTTATTTCATTGCTGGTGTTGGTTCTGGTCTTACACAGCTGTAGGGCAAAATGTGAAAGGCAAAAATGTTCCCTCCCAGCCCCAAACAACAGAGATCAGTGACTAGGCCAAAAACAAAACAAAACAAAACAACAACAACAACAACAAAAAGGGAAGAAAAAAAACCTGGGGATGTATATTAAATTCTTGCAAGCTACAAGTTTCTCTAGAGGTGGTATTTGCCCCTTTCATTACAGCATCACAAAACAAGAAGGAAACTCTACTGCAAACAACTTTTCTAGCTTTTCTTGCTCTAAAATGTGTGCTATGGGGCAACATATTATGTGTTGTGAGGTTACTTTCTTTCTTAGGCTTGGAAGGGTTTAATAAAAAGAGCATCAGAGCCCAAGCAGAAGTCATAAGTAACCTCCCTAAAGCTGAGAAAACCCCACTGAGCCAGATACAGAGGGATTTGGAAGGTTATAATTTTTTCTGATAATCCAACTGTAACTGAACATATAGGAGTTAACACATTTGAATTCATCTACCTTTGAAAACACATGGGGTCCAAACGGCGCCTGTTTCCTACATAAAAAAAAAAAAAAAAAGCCAGGCTAGAAATCTTTCAAGTTCCACTAGCATTACTGTTGTTTAGAGATAATTTGGCTGCATGAAAACAATGTTGACAAAGCTTGTGTTGTTCTGTTTTCCTTTGTTTGAGTTAAAAATGTCTCTAAAGAATACAGAAAACACTTCTGTGCATCCAAATTTTTTAGCAGAGTTTTTTGGGTTTTCTCTCAACTTAGCTGCTTTGGTTTTGGTCTTTCCGCTGAAGGCCAGTAAGAACAGAAAATTATGAAGTTTGCTGTACTCCTCCCAAACATGAGGTTCAGAGTCGTTCACTGCTCATAGCCATCTTTCAGGCTCTGTCTAAGCTGTGATTGAGACAATCATAGTCTCTATTAGGATTATTGCTTATTTAAGAGTTTTCACTGCCAAAAGATCCTGGGCAATGGCTATAAGTGCTGCTATCTGGGCACAGCAAGGCAAAGTCAAGAGGAGAGCCTGCTCTGTGAAGAGCTCAGGAGTCTGTCCATAGACACTGTTCTCGCAGCACAAGCTGAAATTACAGAGGGCAGGTGAGAAAAAGGCTGATGCCCTGGCATGGGGTACTTCCTGCTTAGAGAAATTCAGCCTGCAAAGTGCAGGAGTAACGCAAGGCCCAAAAAATATTGTGGTTTGTTACAAATATATGTGTATTTACTTGTAAATACGTGTGCCTCTCACCGCAATGATAATGGATGCCAGGAACTTGCTGTGTTTAGAGCAGGCAAAGAAACCAGGAGGCAATTAGGCTGCAGTGCAGCCAGCTATCCTCAGAATGAACAGGTTGGTGTTGACTAGGATGGTATTTCGATGTAACGAAGTTGGGTTTTTTTGACAATAACTATTTTATGATAGGTTTGTTTGTTTGTTTTTGTTGGGTTTGTTTTTGTTGGGTTTGTTAGGGGCTGTTCTTACTTGTTCTGCCCCTTGGTATCAAGGAGCTCGTAGACCCTGCAGTGGAAGGAGAGCCTTACTTCCTGATTCCCACCCAGCATGCAGCTTGGTGTTTTTCCACCTGACAAGATTTGTCTTATGAAAGTGCCAGCAGGGGTTAACACTTCATTAACATATTCCACATCTTCTTCAAGAAGCATTTTTGTTATTTTCCAAGATCTCTCACTTCCTAATTAATTTCTCTATCATCTTTTTTTTTTACTGAGCCTCAGCCACAGGAGTATAGTCTTCAAGGAATTAAACAACATCGTATTTTTGTCCTAGGGCTCCAAGTATATTGGATATTTAATTCGAGTTTCTGCGAAACTAGTCCACCCTACTCTAAATCAAGATTTCTTATCTAGAAATAGCATCATTTGTTAATAAGCAGTTTAAAGGCAATTATAAAAGTACCTGATGTGCTTCCTCTCCTCTCTCTACATGTTAGATAGCCATTTCTACACATCCGGTTTGAATCATAGAAATCTGACTATTTTCTATAACTATAAATAAACAAATAGACAAAATTTACGCTTCAAAATTATTTTTCTTGTATCTATCTCAGCCATTTGATTGATTTGGTTGAGGACAGTGCAGTGAGGAGATGGTAAAATGCAATGTGGGAAAGGAGAGGGAAAAGGAAGACCCTGGCATCGGCTTTGCTTCTAGACAAAATGTAAAATAGGTCCACTTCTTGTGTTTAATTTCCTTTGTACTGGAAAATGAACTGGTCAACATCTTCCCTCAGTTAAGGTCAGGAAGAGGAAAGCATGCTTCCCACCAACAGACCCAAGGGGAATGGCAGCAAGAGAAGAGCTGATTCCACCTGTGAAAGAGAAGGTGGGGCTGCAAAAGATGAGCATGGAGAAAAATGCACAGTAAATTGAAACCTCTGCTTTGGTTAAGTCTTTTTTTTTTTTTTTTTTTTTTTTTTTTTTTTTTTTTTTTTTTGTGTTTAATACTCTAATCCTCAAGCTCAGCTTTTGAAGATATTTCACACCCTAATCATTCAGGCTACAAAGGGAAAGGGTGTTTCACAGGCTCTCAGCACTGAAAACCCATGTAGCAAAGAGGAAGGGAACACCTGTTACATGGTCATCTGGAAGACAGGGTTATAAATTTAGCACTAAGAACTTAGAAACAAGCTTTTCTCCCTGAAAATAAAATGTGTTGTCTTTTCAAAGCTTCTCTTAATTTCTTGTCCATTTGACCACTTTCTTGCCCAGCAAACCACTCATTCTCCATTTCTCACCAGTATGAAGTCTGGATGCTGTCTAGGTTGATTTCTAACATAAATGTTCTACATTTTATGGCAAAAGGCCTCGCTGTCTATGATTTCACTGACTTGAAAACTTTAGCAATTTTTTTAATTACAAATCTCTTAGTTATGCCTTCAAATCTATGGTTCCAAAAAATTACAGCTGCCAATCTCAGCAAAATAACCCTCAGAGGTAAAAAACGTTGGTTCCTGTAACAGTGATGCACAGGAATTTTACATATCTGCAACTGACAACTGAAACAGTAAGGATCTATCAGGACTGAAAGGCTGAGATTCAGTCTGAATGACCCTCTTAATTATCCACTTGATTAAGTGGCTGTCTGCAGTTTGCTGCTGTCTCCATTACAAGGAGTCTGAGTTAACTGACACATGTCTCCTTGTAACAGCCATGTCATAAATTCACTGCAGATTCAGAACAGACTGATAGGACCAAAATTAGTTCAGCTTCCAAGCACTGAAACCAAGGAGACTGTTGGAAGAGCTCTAGAAATTATTATTCCCATGTTGTCTACCCCTCCTTCTGCCAGATGTGGCTGCCACCACAGCTGATACATCAATATATCCTTTTCCTGGTGTCTTGGTTTAGATAGACAGGTATCTGCCAGGGAAGATTGGAGTCTCCCTTGGAATGTAAGTCTCCCCCTCTCCCCTTTTCCAAATTATTATAAAGGCTGTCAGGCAAAGATTCTGGGAATAGGTATAGCAGTTCTTTACTAAGGATATAAAAAAAATACAAACGTTGTAGTACAGAAGAATAAGCAAGCAAACAAACAAACAAGAAATCTTAGGAAAAAAAACCCTGACAGAGTCAGAAATACAACCTGACAGCCTGATGGTCAGTGTGTTGGAAACAGCCCAAAAGTAAGCTCTCCTGGAGTGGCAGATGTGGTCCTGTTGGAGGCAGAGGTGGTCCTTGTGGAGCCAAGGGTCCAGAAATGGATCCAGTCTTCCTTTGGGAGTCTCGTGGGAACACTGGCTGTCTGGTGACACTTGTGGCTCCTTTTTATCTAGATGAAAATGGTTTGGCTCTTCCTCCCCAGATAGAGCATCTTACAATAGGATGATGTAATGTGTCATGTCATTGGTGAGCTTTAATGGCCTATTAACAAAAGATATCCCCATGGGGGTAGTGGAAGGCTGAACAGGGATAAGAAACAATGCCCCACCCAGTTTTAACAGCTGGCTTGTTATCAGAGAAGGCAGTTACCCCCTCCCTTCTGGAGTTGGAACAAATAAAAAAAAAAAACCAGACGGGGTTCAACAGATGAAATACAATAAATTTTTTTTTTTGGTTACAAAACCCAAGACACCTGGTCATCATTAAATCAAACTACTATCAATTTCAGGGCTCAGACTAAGTTGCAAGAACTGTCTCTGATTTAGGGACTGTACCCTTTAGACCCGAAAGTTATTGTCAACACTCTAAGTGATACACGGGATAAAAGTGTATTCTATGAATTTTCTGTCAAATGACGTTCAAGAACATTGAAGCAATGTATATTTTTCTTTCAGTCATTTTGCTGCAGGTAAAAACAGAATATGTAATTTTAGAAATAAAACAATATATTGTTTAGCATATGCTATAAGTGAATCATATTCTATGGACGTATTTTTAATCATTTAACCAAACTGGAAAACTCTTAATCCTATGCCAGAAGGCTAATACAATAATTAGTTTGGTTATATGCTCCAAATCTCTGTAATTTGGAAAATAAATACTGGCAACTACTCTTATTCAGAAATCTTTCTAAGAAGCCAATAAACAGTATTTTATCCTTGGTAACAAAACACACAGTATTCACCACAAAAATGTGCTTACCGGAAAACTAAACAACAAATGAAAATTCTTGTATGATTGCCTTGCGTAAATAAAGAAAAAAGTATTTCTGCAGGTCTTAGAAAGGAAGGAACAGGAAGGGTTTTTTTCCAGAAGTTTTTAGTGGCTTTGGATTACTGTAATTAGAATCCCAAGACTTGGATTTTACTTTAAATGAGTTAAGGTTTTCATAGGCCAAATTCTCAACAGAGTCTGGGTTGGCTACATCTGCTTTGAAGGGTATTACAAGGAAGATGAAATAGAAATAATAGGAATAGGAACAGGAATATAGAAATAGAAATAGAAATAGAAATAGAAATAGAAATAGAAATAGAAATAGAAATAGAAATAGAAATAGAAATAGAAATAGAAATAGAAATAGAAATAGAAATTAATACTATATAATTTGTCAATATACTGTATATGAATATAGTATTACTATGTACTATAATAACATAGATTTCAATACAGTACAATATGCTATAATTTGGAACAAATATTTGAAAATCCAGTAGAAAAAACTCTCATCAAATTCCAGCAAGAATTTCGCTTTGGAGAAGGATGCTCAGAGAGAGAGCTAGGGTGAGGTAAAGAGAACTGCAGAGTAATTCACTAGCCGTGCTACCAAGGGAGAGGAACAGCTGCTGCAATTAAAGTGAGAATCAGGATTTCGTCCAGAATCACAGAATCATAGGATGGTTGGGGTGGAAAGGGACTTCAAAGATCATCCAAGAACCTCCCTTTCAGTAGACCAGGTTGCTCAGTGCCCCATCCAGCCTCGCCATGCCCCCCCAAGCCCCACTGCCCAAGCAAGCTGGCAACATTCTCAGCAGCTCCCTGCTCAAATCGTGTTTTGCTGCATGTGGGACAAGTGTATGCATGATCAATTTCTGTGTTGTTTCTGAACAAGTGGAAATAAGGACCAGCATTTTACTTGGTTGCTGAACCTTGGAAGGTTTTACTGCCTTATGTAAGGCTTCTGGTTACCATCAGGGAAAAATATCACAAATGAGATTGGGGAGGAAAAAGTCTGTAAATCTGTATTGCAGTTTTTATGGGGAAATGAAAACACACATAAAAATTAGGGCATTTTATTTCATGGGCATGGCTTCAAAGTGTCTAGTCAGTAGAACAGGAAACAGAAGTGTTGTAAAGTAATCTGGGATAAATTGCTCATAGAAAAGAAATCCACTTCAAATGCATGAAGAGGAGTGTTGTGTCCAAGCCACTTTCCCTTTGCCTGTACCCATCTACGCCTTTGAAGATGAGCTTCCTCACTTAGACTCCTGTTTTCCAACAACCTGAGAAAAGATAGAGTGTGAATATTCCACATTCTTGAGAGGAGATTGTTAGATTAGGATCCAATATCTACAGCTTCACAGCAATGCACTGAGTTCACTCAGACAGGAAAAAAGAGACTTGGATAGCAGCACTGCACCTGAGATGAAAGTCATGTCTCACAGGAACTCAAAACTTCATTACAACAAAGCAGGGAAAGCAGATTCCTGACTCATTCCAATGTATGTAAGACTAGGGACCACAGCTAGCTGGAGGGTGGCTGGACTGACTCTGGGCTAGGTATGGAGCTGGAAACACATCCCATCAGGGCACATGGCAAAACAGCTTGGGTGCAATGCTGCACAACCCTCCAAATCTGTTTTATGGTCACAGGGCACTCCCATCAGCTCACTGTGATTTACAAAGACAGTTCATCTTTGACTGACAGCACTTGTTCCCATCCTTGCTGGCCCACATACATTGTGCCAGCTAGTCCATGGCAAAAGTAAGGGCCTCTCAAATCTGGTGGGAAAGAGAGGAAGGGGCAGGAAAAAGACAGAAGTTATCTTTGTGAGACTCAGTGCCCTTACTCCTATAGGAGAGACACACAGTGTCACACAGGCACACCGAAGCAGTACTGGCATCTTCTGCTTTGGAAATGGGGCTGACAGAAGAGGAGGAAAACTTTTGATCTTTTACCCAGTAGGCTGCAAATCTGTCCAAAGTAAAGAGGTCCCTGCCCAGGAGTCAGTGAAGCTGAGGCACCCATTGTGCCACCTTAGCAAAGGTGCTTTCATGTAAGGTTTCAAGGAGTATGTAATAAAAATTATAGGCTCTCTGGAGTCAAAATTCTTACTATTTAAAGTCTCACCCTGCTATTGCAGGTCTTTGCAGCTTTATTTGAGAAACACATTCCATCTGTTGTCTGAAAGCAGGTAAGAGACATCCTTTCAGTGTAATGTCCCCACAGGATCCCAGTGGCTTTTCTCAAAATCTCCAGAAAGCTCTTGGATGCACCTTGAGCAAATATCTCCTCATCAACCTGACAAGGTTTCAGGAACCAGATACACAGAGGGAGTTTGGTGCAGCAGTATGAGCAGAAAACCAGATGGATGAGAGGATCAAACTGTCAGTGCAGGTTTCTGTTGCAGACATGGAAAGCACACCTACACAATACCTTTTTTCATCAGAACAGGTTTAAATCTGCTTTTACAATTGTCTGATTTTCTTTTCATCAAAGAGAAGTAGAACATCTTCAAAAAAGTCTTCTGAGGCCATTTAACATTACTTCAAGAGCTCAATTATTCTTAAGAAAATCTTACAGTCTTTCTCCACCTTTAAAAGAAATGAACATGTTATCTTTCAAGTAGGACAGAATGAAAGCAGATATCTAGGCAGAGAGAAACACATACTTTTGGAGGATTTTCCGGTCAAACACTATGAAGGCTGGAGAGTGATGCAAACACAGGAGTCTTACCACACAGAGTCAGCTCTGCTCCTTGCAACGCACTTGTCTTCAAAAATCCACTACATTCAGCACCAAATATTAGTGTTCATTAGTGTTAGGGAAAAAACAATGATAACAAGAGCTGTCTAAATACTTCAGTGAAGCTCTTGCTGTGCCAATTCATTCCCAAAACAGGGACTGTAACTGGACCACTAGACACAGAAGTCCCTGCTACAGCTGCTTCTGTAGTAGCATCCCCTGTGGTTTCCTTCTGACCTGTGACCTGCTTGAAGGTAATATGGCCAAGTTCACCCCCATATGTAGTCAGGACCACTGGTTTCCCTAAAGCAAAGGGGTGCAGGAACATAGGCGCCAGAGTGCAGTGGGATAAAGCACCAAGTGGGAATGATACCAGTGAAAAGGGAAAAAAATTCCTATTTTACATCAGGTTTATATCCAATTGCCCATTTTATTGCTTTTATTTTATTGCTTGCATGAGGGAATAATATATCTTCTGGTGCCTATGTAGAAAGCACATCACACCAGGACAAACAGCCTTAATAACTATTCCGTAACCAGCAGGATAAATGAAAACAGAAGGGCATTTTAAGGACAAGTTGTGGCTTTCCCTGAAACTTTGTAAATTTGATATGCTTCACAAGAAGTTACCAAGTTAGGGAAAGTTACCAAGAATAGGGAAAGTTTACTGTCTCTGGATCATTTATAGATAAACTTAATGACAACGTGTAGGAAAAATGTTTCAGTTTCCTGACTCTACAATCAGCCAAGTGGACAGACGCTTAGGACTGAAACACTCTGCAAGTGCAGAAATACATTGCTTTTGAATCTAGTATATCCTTAGGCAAAAATCAGTTTTCCATTTTTCCATTGCCTTCAAAAAACATCTTAACAGGCAGAATGTGAAAATATTAATTAATGGGGCGAAGAGAAAAAGCTGTTGATTTTGTCCCCAAGAAATTTTCCTTAATGGCTCTGTTACTGAATCTGTTCAGAATATTATTTCAAACAGTGGCACAAAGGCCTGGTATGTTTGCCTGTTTTCCAACTTTGATAAAGACTGACGGCTCTAACAACAAACAGCACAAGAGGACAACTTCCAGCTTCCAGGGCTGTTAAACCCTGGGAAGGCTGTTTGTTCCCTTGATGCAGCAAGACTGTAAGGAAAGATTACAGACCCACAATCTTTAAGCTAAATAATGCTAGTTTACCTAAAAATTAGGCAGTTTATGAAAAAGTCTTCAATAATCTGAATTGTTCCTTTGAACACCCACCCTGTTTGATTCCTCATTCAGTATATCTGAAGTCACAGGTTTGAAAACTGACCCTGCCACTCAAAGAAGGTGCTCATTTAACAGTTTGGTTCATATTTAAAATGTAGTGGCTCTTAAATGCTTTTTTTTTTCCTTAATGTTTAAAACTTAGCTAAACATTTCTCCAAGTGCTTCAATGATATGAGGTCCTAATTATTATATTTCAAAATACTGCTGATGTTCTGTAAAATGTGCAAACTTTTCCTGCCTAAAGGCAAGTGAAAGAAATCACTGTTATTCATGTCCTAAAGTTTTTACTTAGTTCAAAGAGGGACTAATTCCCCCTTGACTTCAGCAGTGGCCTTTTATAGCCTTTGCGCATGGGGTACAGTCCATATTGCTCACAAGAAATGTTCCCAAAATTCACAGAAAAAATATTTAATAAACAGGCAGAGTAAACACCTCTGAAATTGTCCAAAGACTTACCTGGGAAATCTACTGGGACTCCAGTAGAACTATGGAGTTTTTAGCAATGATATTACTCCTGTAATGTTTTTTTTTATCTTCATCATCCTATTGTCACAAGATATTTGCTAAAATGAGATAAAATTTCAGTTCATCTATCTGATATCTGCAGAGGAGAAATCCTATATAAACATTAGGAAATATAAATCATGCAACTGTCTTCCAGAACTGCTTAACCCAGCAAATATTTTTCCTATAAAAGTAGGTTGAAAGGTAGAAATTTGATGTGAGAAGCAATATTTACTAATTTCATTTTTTTCTCCGTATGTTGAAAGGCTTGGAAGGAATAATTATTTTTAAATGCTGGGGAAAATAAATCTCAGGTGCTTATAGCTTAAGAGAAATCTTTTACCATTCCTTCTATCTCAGGGACAAATTATGCAGAGTCTAATTTTCCATTAAATCTGACTTCCTTTCATTGGTTCCATCACTTAAACTGGGAATATCCTAAAATTTAGAATTATTTGCTTGTAACTCTTTCCTCCTGAGGGCTGCCATTGAACAGGAGAGCCACTCTAGTTTGGACTTATCTAATGCAGCGAGTCCATTTCTGTGCACAAGTGCCCAGAGGAAAATAAGGAGCTGCCTAAAATTTTCCTGCCTCTTAAAGGGTAGGCTGATAGAGCCTTACTACATGGCTGCCTCAAGTATGGAAGTAAATTTTGTGCCTTTATTCACAGTAGCCATGCCTGACCCAGCAGCACTCCCATTTGGAAAGGCAGCAACACCTTGGGACCATGGTGTGACTCCACCTCGTCGTTCAGGTGCTGCATTCTCCATGCCAACAGGTCTGACAATTATTTGGTCACCTTCCTCTGTGTAAGGAAGCACATCACAGGGCACAGGCTGCTGAGCATGTAACTGTAAAACCTGGGAAAGCAATGTCCTTTCCCCTCAGAAATAAATTGTACCAATTGTGAGTGACTCCTGTGTGCAGAAGTGGTTGCTAGTGTAGCAAAGTATTATGGCCTTGCTACTGCCACATGGCTGGACATTTATCAGTATTTTATTGCATGTTCAAACAAAAATGTTTACTTGAAAATTTCCCAAAGCCAGACTCTACTTTCACCGGCATGCAACAAGGGGTGTCTTTCATGGCAGAAAAAGTGGCAGTCAGGGCATGTCTCTGGCCCACCTCAGTCAGTCCACCATGGCTCCTAGCAAGCACATTGCTCCCTTTTCTGCAGATGAATTTACCACAGCTGTCAGAGCATCACACACAGCATACAGACATTGGCAAGTTGTTGCCTGACTTTGTCCTGTTGCAGTGTATACAGCCTGATGGACACAAGATCTTTAAAATTAATTTTCATAAGCGCATTTACACAAATGTTGAAGACAGCCTTAGGATGCACTGTCATAACTCAGTTATCCCTCCCCTCAGGAACAAACTAAGTGTGGCAATACTGAGCAAACTGTGCCTAGTCTGAAAGACTTCATCAGATATACATTTATCTTACAAACACAGCAGTGAAACTTAAAAAAACATATTCAAAGTGATGTTTATTTACACAGAAAAATAATCCGGCAATCCTTGCAGGAGAGAATAAAACTCCTTCACTCAGAGGATCTTACTGATTTACATCATACTGTCAGACATGCAAGAGGCATATGTGAGATATATCCTCACCTCATATTATCTCCCTGTTCACTTTTTTGTGTAACAAATTTAAATTAACAACCTGGATTCCATTCAGAGAAAATGAAGAGAGAGTTCTAGAGGTTACTCCCTTTCCACTATATCTCAGCTTTTGCAATCACACTCTTCCCCATCATAACTCCTTTCCAGAGCATCTGTTCCACTTGGTTCTCCGATTTCTAGATTTCATTCCCTTTCCTGAAAGAAAGTATTTCCTTTCAGGAAAAGGAACAGAATCTTGCGATTTCAAGGAAGATAAATTGGGCAAGCTACGGACCCTTTCCCGGCACTTCTTGTCATCCCATTCACTTTCATGGTTTTCACTTGGTTTTGAAATTTTTCCTGTATAGATAGAGATACTGCTAAAGCAATCTTGCCTCCAATATATTGCAGCTGTGTTAATTACCAAAGAGTGGAAACAGCCTTGCCCTCAGAGCTGGATGTGATAAAAGAGTGAGTTAGTTGGCAGAGAGTCAGTTGCAGTCTGTGGTGTGAGGATGAACAGACTGGAAGTTGTGTGAGGGACAGATAAGGTAAACCACTGTATAAGAGATAGGCAGGGTTAGGTGGGAGCTAAGGAAAGGAAGCAGCAAGCTGGAACTGCAGAAGGAAAAGAGAAGAAGAAGAGAAAGAGCCAGAGCTGTGTGGAGCTGCCCTTGGAAGGCTACATAGAAAAGCTATGAAAGATTTCTAGATAACATGGTGCTGATACTTGAAGCCCTCTGAAATTTATATTGAAGAACATTGAGTGCAATGGCCATCTCAACCATGACATTCCAGTTTTGATTTTAAGAGTTCGTTGCTGTAGTTTCTCCTCCTCTCTCTTTATTTACATTTCTTCCCTGATTTGGGATTTGAATTGGAGTTATTTTGGCAAATCATGGTCCTTTTCACTGCCCCTCTTTCCAGCTCAGTCCCTTTGCTTGCAATCACTCCATGCCCACCTTTTTTTCTCAGTTTTTGCAACTGTGCTCTTTCCCATCATAACTCCCTTCTGGAGCATCTGTTCAACTAGGTTCTCTGATTTCAAGATTTGCTTCCCTTTCCTGAAAGGAAAGCATTTCTGGAAATGTCCTGTCCAGGTTTTCCCTCCAACCAACTCCATTCTGGTGTTTGGTTTTTTTTGTTTGGTTGGATTTTGTTTTGGGGTGGTTTTTTTTGTAAAATCTGGTCCGGGTTTTCCCTCCAACTGACTACATTCTGGACTCTGGGGAAAATCTGGACCAGGTTTTCCCTCCAACCAACTCCATTCCAGACTCCATGAAAAATCCTGTCTGGGTTTTCCCTCCAACCGATTCCATTCTGTGGGGGTTTGTTTGTTCTTGGTTGGGTATTTTGGTGTTTTGGTTTTTTTTTTTGAAAATCCAGTCTGGGTTTTTGCCCCCCCCCCCCCCCCCCCCCAACTCCACTCTGGATTCTGGGCAGAATCCTGAAAGCCTTCCTTTCAGGAAAGGGAATGAAATCTTGTGATTTCAATGAAGATGAATTGGGCAAGCTTCGGTCCCTTTCCCAGCACTTCTTGTCATCCCATTCACTTTTACAGTTTTTTGCTTGGTTGCAGAATTTTTCCTCATTTTTTTTTAAGGTTTCATTGCTGTAGTTTCTTCTCCTCTCTCTTAATTTACATTTCTTCTCTAATTTTGGGATTTGGAGTCATTTTGGCAAGTTTTCCCAGTGAAAGGGTCCCTTTCACTGCCCCTCTTTCCAGCTAAGTCCATTTACTTAGAATCACTCTGTGTCCACCTTTCTACCTCGGTTTTTGCAATGGTGCTCTTTCCCGTCATAACTCCTTTCCCGAGTGTCTGTCCAAATTTGTTCTCTGATTTCAAGATTTCGTTTCCTTTCCTGAAAGGAAGGCTTTCAGTTTTTACCCTGGAATCCAGAATGGAGTTGGTTGGAGGGAAAACCTGGAGCAGGTTTTTCCTGGAATCTGAAATGGAGTTGGTTGGAGGGAAGACCCGGAAGGCTTTCCTTTCAGGAATGTGAACTAAATCTTGCAATTTCAATGAAGATTAATTGCGCAAGCTTTAGTCCCTTACCCAGCACTTCTTGTCATCCCATTCACTTTTATGTTTTTTGCTCAGTTTCAAAATTTTTGCTGTTTTTATTTTAAGATTGCGTTGCTGTAGTTTCTCCTTTTCTCTCTTTATTTACATTTCTTCCCTGATTTGGGGATTTGAATTGGAGTCATTTTGGCAAGTCTTGGTCCCTTTCACTGCCCCTCTTTCCAGCTCAATCCATTTTGTTGTAGATGTTACTCATGGCCCCTAACTTCACATGGCTATAATTAGAGGACATTGACTTTGCTCTTTTTTTTTTTTTCTTTTATTACCAGGATATTAGAACTCATTCCTGCACTCACTTTAGGAAACACCAACCTCAACCGACGTAGTTTTGGGAGCATTTCTATTCATTCTCATTAAGTCAGATGACTGACTGTGCACCTACCCCCTTTTTTTGGACATGGCAATCTCCATCGTTTCTGCCTAATTCTGTGTGTTCTTCTGCAATATCTTGCCACAAAAAGTTTTTCACTTATCTCTCTGAGTCTTCTGTCTTCTTCCAGGTTGCCATCAATGCATCTGCTTGGTGTTTCTTCTCGCACTTTCTCTGCTTCTTCTGCCACTTCTGTACACACTGATACATACAGAGTAAAAAACCTGAAATAAAAAAATGCCTTTTTATTCTCTGTCAGGGTCCTAGAGAAATCTATTTTATCAGTTGTCTAAGCCCTTGCCTAAACCTGAATGAAGCTCAACTTCCCATTATTACAGGTGTTGATAAACCAGGCATTTAATAGCACTATGATTTGTCTTCAAAGTCACTTATCATATTGAGCAGCTTCAGTGAAGCGGTTTAAATTAGCCAATAGTAAAATAGTATTTTTTTTAAGTTTTTAAAAAACCCTAGGGGGATATAGAAGGATTCAAAAAGTGACAGAAAGCATTTTTTAACTGGGCATACAAATACAGGAAGCTATGTTCAGTATCATACATGTTTTATTCAGCTAAAAAGCCTTGAACTTCTTTTTAATGATTGACACATGAAAACAGCGTTCATCAAAGACAACAATACTCTACAGATAATGATGGATTGAGAACCTTACTATTTTACAGAAGGATTTGGACTTTTTTTGTAAAACCTCCTATTTGCTTAAAATCCAAAACTGAGGTGTAGCAAAAAGAAAGCAAGTCTAGTGTTCATTGCATGAGTCATACCTAGATACTGAGTTGGTATGGTGGGGTCAGGGTCTGGTCTGCCCCTCCAAAAAGGCATGGATTTCCTATAGATTCCGTGTCCCCCACCACCACGCCCAGTCAGACATCTGTTTTGCTGGTTTATCACAAATCTCGCTGATGATGCATTTCATTCATGCCTTTTCAGCCATATGGTTTTTTGTCTTCTGTCTGAAATTTCCTTTTTACAGATTGAACTCAGCCTTCAAGTGCACTGTCCCCATGATGAAGGGACCACAGGGCACAGTTAAGCTCATGGCACAGGGGTGGGCTTATAGCAGTGTCTACCTAGAAAAGGGCTTCCACAAAATCCTCAAGCATGGGATTTCTAGTCAGAAATGGTGACTAAGCTGTATACAAAGAGGGAACTTACTCAACAAGACTCCTGACACTCTTAAGAACCTGCCTTCCTCCAGAAAAATCTGGGTAGTGATGGTTGTTCCAGCAAAGTACAAACCTGTAATCTGCATCACACAGTCATCCTTTCATAAGTACTCCCTAGTTACGTTTGTCCTCTGCTCTGTACTATCCACTTGCTATTTAATCAAGGCAAACAGCTAAGCTGTTCCAATTTTTCCCTAAACTTCCTAAACAGATGTTTTTATCCTTACCGTTCTTCCATTATTTTATAATGTTATTGTGAATTACTGGATTTTACAGTTGTTATTGTTTCTGTGTTGTTGTGTTTTGTATGTGTAACAAGAAGTCGCTCGTCTCAACACTACAGAAAGGCAAATACAGACAGACAAGAAGTTCAGGAAACAAGGGAGACAGTGCTGGACACCATGACAGGCACTATTCTCAGCATATAAAGAACTTCATAAGTTTCTTATGTTTTGAAAATGTCAAAGCAGAGGAAAGAATTTTAAGGAGTGATTTGCAGAAGAGCAGCATGGTCAGCAGGAGAGTGTTAACGGTAAGTCATTTTTCCCCAGACATGAGGCACAGAACAGGAGAAAGCACAATGACTGTAATTTGAAATTCAGTTAATATGAATAGGAGAACTGGCATTGCGGCCAGGGTGAGCTCCTTGGGCTCAAAGTGAAGATAGACAACTCAGATTCTATGTTTTAGAGGACTGGGGGATGGCAAAGGATGGAGAGAGAGAAGTTGCCCACTCATTGCAGACCTTTGCATGTGTAAATGCTGGTACCAGAGGTAAGATCTAGGACAGAGCTGTGGTGTCTCATTTTGCACATACCTATACGGCTACAGTAACTGAACTCTAAAGTGAGGATACTGCTGAAAGAATAAAGGGATTTCATTAAAAAAAAAAAGTCTACAAACTGCACTGGCAGGGCAATGATAGGCTGCATGTAGTGACAAGTACTGTCTTGGACATTTCTGCATGCACCAGTTTTCACACAAGGCTGTTGCTCACTGCTGAGATGCTTTACTGTCAGGGAAAGAGAGTGATGACCTATGGAAACACCATGTGAAACCACGGTGAATTCAGCACTGTGGTGGGTAAGCTGAAGAGCCTTGAAATAACCCAGTGCCTGAGAGCCAGCAGTCCTTGCCAGTTCTCATACCACAGTGATTTATGGAGAAGTTTTCTAGAAGTATTTTTTCCCAATATTTAATCATATAGTAGCCTGGAGGTTTCAAATGCTTTCAAAACTTCTGGAAACAGCACTTACCCTTTTTGGTATTTTCACTTCGAGTTGCTAAAAACTTACCTATCAGACTTTCAAATCTAGTACCTCAAGGGAAATTTTGTGAGAGTTGTGGGTGGAAGTTCTTAAGATGTTAAATAAGCTTAATATTCAAAAGTCTAGATATGCTGTAGCTCATGAAACAATAACTTAGTCAACTTTGTTAACTTAATGTCTAGTCACTTTTGTTCTCACCAGTTTATAACAATAAAACATACAAATGTATTTGAGCTAGAAAATACTCTGTTTTGACTTGGGAGAGATTTGCTTTCAACCCATACTGTCCCTTAACACCTCACTTTTCAGCACATAGTCCTGTAAATAGAGAGAACATCATGAAATATCAAAATTACAAATATTAGACTTTCCACTGAAGTTACAAGTCTGGCATGAAATTTTCATTTGGCTGGCAATGTAGCAAAGAGTTCTCCACACTTTCTTTGAGCTGGTACTTCTAATCCACCAGTGGAGTCCCTGTGCATCCCAAAAATGATGGTGATTATAAAATATCAGATATTTGGTAGTTAGTGTTAAGTCCTTTTCAAATTAAAAAATAAATCTGTGACTATTCACATTTACGTTGGGAAACTTCTCTTCCTCCATAAGAGGATGTGGCACTCACACTACCAGAAACAGGGTATGTGTGAATTTTACTGTATGAGTCTGGATGAATACCTTTTATTCCACATTGTGAAAACATTGCCTCTATTTCCATTTCACTTCATGCACTCTGACATTTTTCTCTTGGTTTGGGGCTGTTTTTTCATCTAAAATCTTCTGCACATGTAAAGGGACTCTGAAGTTTCCCTGGAAGTATTCCAGAAAACAGCACACACAGCTTCGGTAGGTTCACCCAGAAGCCTCCTTAGTTGCCTCCTTCATTCTCAGCTCCATGACAAGAAAAATCTGAGCCTGATGGTGTTCTCAAAGAGCTCATACCAGTAATTTGATTCAAAATTCAGGTGAATTGTCAAGATGTTTCTTCCAGCCTTCACTCGTTCATGTTTCAGAATCATAACACAAGACAGTATTCAAAAATGCACAAATCTGAAAACACAACCCAAATCTCTGGGCAGATTTTATCCACAGGGAATTCTCAGTTACAACAGCATAAGCCCTTAGATTTCTGATTTTGTTAATCAGTTGGTAACAGCTTCAGATCTGAGCAAAACTGATTTATGTCCACAGAGAACGTCCCCACAATGGCAGTAGCAGTGTTTGAAGCAGCAGTACTGCAATATTGCCAACATTTGAAAAAGTTTTTCAGAACAGAGCAGACAGAACTGGTGGATCATAAAAGGCTGAGTTTATAGTCAATGCAGAGATTAAATCCAGTAAAAGTTATGAATTTTATCACTCATGCAGTTTCTTCATTCCATTTTACATTAACCTTTGTAGCAACTATGAATGTTATGACTCATAAAAATTGTTGATTATTTTTATTGCAGTAGGTTTAAAATTTAATGGGTTTGATACAATGACAGAAGTATTTATATTTACAATATGAATCTCAGGATGTGCAAGCTGTGCAGTGTAGTGTTCTACATAAACACATCCTGTAATTCTTTGAATGACAGTACATTAGCATTTCTTCAGGCATAATAAATATGAAAGAACTCAGGAATATATTATTATCACTGTTAGTAAGGAAGGAAAACATCAATTATAAAACTTGCTACAGTTTTTTAAACTCCACTTTAAGCACCTAAGTTCAAAGTGCAGAACCTGAAAACCCACCTGGTCCTGATGATTTGTCATGATTATGTGCTGAATTGTTGGCAGTACATGACTTTAAAAGCTTAAATTTCTTCAAGTACTTATGTGCACAGTAACCCCAGAGCCAGAACAGCAAATCTTTCCAACGCTTCAGGCCTGTGAATTAAACAGAGCAGAAGAAGTGCTAAAAGCTGAAGGTTGTGGTCATGATCTTACATCCTCATTTTCCATCTGCTTCTGGATATTTTGCTCCAAACTGAATGGCAAGAGTTTGTGTTTAATTTTTGAACAGGACCTCTGCCACCAGTTTCTGAGTCACTGGCTAAGAAGGGTTTCTGGTGCAGATTTTAGGAGGACCAGAAGAAAATCAAGGATTCTGGCCTCAAAACACGTCAAGGAAAAACTGCTGTTGACTTATTCAGATGATTAGGACTTGGTCCTTATTCATTCACTTCCACTAATTTCTGAACATGGGATGTGGGCTAACTGTCTGACTCTTTTGGACATGTTCGCTTAAGTGAGTCTGTGTTAGTACTTCCCAACCTGATGGATTTTATTGTTATTTAGATCGTTCAGAGTCATTATTTCAGATATCATTTACTATCAGTTATACATTAAATTTGGTTAAAGTCTCTTTATTTTGGTCCTTAACAGCTGCTATTGAGCAAAACTGAATGAACAATGCTCAACTTGGTCTTAGAGACACCACCAAATCAGCATTTTAAAATCTCCTTGAAAATAAAGAGATGAAATGCACCATGCAACAAACCAAGTTAGATGACAGGAGATCATTTCTGAAGTTATGATCCACGTTGTCACAGAAAAGCAGTGCCTGTTCACAGAAGGCTTGCCCAAGTTTTTTGTTTGCTGGGCTAAACTCATCCATAATTACACTTCAAGACCCCGGGGCCTCATTTCTCCTGTTGACTGGTAAAATAGATGAGAATAGTTTTAAGATACCCACAACTTCCAAATATGAAATGAAAATATTTTAACAGCATCTGTGAATGACAGCAAACAACATTAGGGGAAGGACGTAGTGGATATGCAGGATGAGTCAAAAGTGGCCATGTTTTGCAGAAATTAACTCCTAGCAAAATTGAAGTGTTGCATTTCTGTATCTGAGAAATTACCTCAGAAAATTGTCATCAAAATGCAGCATGTGAGTTCTCCTGTGGTAAACATCCCAATGACAGCTACTATTAGAGGACTCTGGTGCTACTTGCTCTCATTGTGTTACATAGCATCTACCTACACCAACTTTTTACCCACAACTACTTCAGCCAGGCCTTTCCCCGTATGTTACCTGCTACAACTGCAGCAGAAATCCCACCTGACAGCAGGAGCCAGCAGTAGCACCTTCAAGTCTTTGCCTTGAAGCAGATTGAATAGGGACCTGCTCTCACCTGAATGGGGATCTGCTCTCTGTTCTGCAGGGGTGCTCTCTGATAAATTACTGTAGGGTTTGTATACACTGCACATCGATATTTGAGTCCTTTAATGTAATGCACTCTGCATTTGTCTTTCATAAATGGAAAAATTTGGATTAGGTGCGTAACCACCAGGAGAGGAGCTTAGCAATAAGAAAAAGAGGACAGCGAAGACTGGCTGCAGAACTTACCATCTGTCCAGGCATCAAGGCATCAAGTCCAGCCTTCTTCCAGGACATTTTACTCCTCCCTGGCTTAGTCCTATGGAACACTAAGGCATCCTGTGTATGTATAAACATGTAGCATTATACAGATAAAACTCCCTAGCAGAGGACTAGGGAAGCTTCTCTGCTCAGCAGTGCCTACGACCTGGGCTGCTGCCACTGGTCTCACTCAGTTTTGCCTCCTGATTCACCCTAGGTCACTGGTTTCCTGTGTTTAATATGGCAGTGTTTTATATTGCCAACATATTTTGCACCAAAGTGTTCCAAAGATCAATCATTATATAACATTTCCTCATTCAAACTATAGTCTGATTCAGCAAAGTATCTAAAGAAGCATTTAATTTCTTGAATGACCCTATCTCTTTCAGCACAAAGTCAGAAGATTTTGAAACATACACTGCAGTACTTTGTGGCTAAGTGCAAATGAACAGCAAAAGCCACTTTTCTGCTGGTGGCCATCAGAGCTACTCCTTCTTTCCATGAATGGGAAACAGACACAAAACGTACTCCTATAATGAGGAAAATAGTATGATATGAAACACTCAAATTTTATACAAATGTATGTATTTGAAGCACTTCGGCACAAAGCATCAAAAAACATTTTTGGACTAATTTATACTTCAGCATTTTTGTCTTAAAAGGAACCATTTTTATTTAAGAAATAATCAATATGTTGACTTTAACATAAGAAGGGTTTCTGGGAAGGCTCTTTCCCACAAATCTACTGCTTTGTGATTTGGTTTTTTTGCTTGATGCCTTTGCCTGAGCTCCCAGGGTTAGTTTCTCTGGGGCTCCACAGGAAGTTCCAGTCTGAAACCCAACAAGAGTTGCATTGCTAGCAGAACCATAGAACATCTTATGGTCTGTCTGCTCCCAACTTGTTTACTCTCAGTAAACACACAAAACACCCAAAAAACTTGCCAGGGAAATGGACCCAGAAGAGCAAGCATCTCTCTACTGAAGGAAATGAATCAATCTATCTGCTTCAACAGCAGCAATTGGGATTTCAGAGAGGGAAATAGGAATCAGCTGTAGACAGCAATGTTCACAAGAGCTTGCTCTGGGTATATTGCTCTTCCTTAGTATGAACTCTCTGCATTACTCCCCTAAGTGAAACAGTGCACAGAACCTGACTTCTACAGCAAAGGCAAAGACTTTGAGGAGTTAAGATTTGATGTCCACTGACTCCATTTTGGATCAACCCCAGCAGCGATCATCTAAAATGCAACCAACACAAAGAATTAGTGGTATTATGTGCTCAAGGGACTGGGCCTGTTTCAATAGCTACCATTCAGCTTGCACACATAAATAATCATCATTGGAAAAAATGCAACAGTAGCCTACAGAATGATGCAATCCACTATTCACATACAAATTTGCCCTCAAATTTCTGACTGACTTGGACTGACCCAAGAGGACAGAGATTGTCAACCTGTACCTGGAAGAGATAAAATATCCATACATGAGACAGGCAAATATCAGCCCAGTATAGAAGTCACACTATACTGAAGATCACTCCTACAAAACTGCTTCATACTAACCTTTCCCAGACCCAAATGGCCCCTGCTGCCAGGAGCTAAATGGATTCCTAATAAATTTTATATAACAATATCCCAGCTTCCAGCAACACTAGCACCAAATTCTTGCAAAAATTTTCTCCTTTTCTGAATTCCTTCAATTTCCATCTTTGGCTGCATGTCCAGGTCTAGAGAGTGGTGGTGAATGGTGCTACCTCCAGTTGGCATCTGGTCACAAGTGGTGTTCCCCAAGGATCAATGTTGGGCCCAGAACTATTCAATATTTTTAAGTTATGTGGATGAGGGGATCGAGTTTACTCTTAGTAAATTCATGGACAGCACCAAGTTGGGCAGAAGTGTTGATCTGATGGAGGTTAGGAAGGCTCTGCAGAGGGACCTGGAAAGGCTGGATCAATGGACCAAGGCCAATTGTGTGAGATTCAACAAGGGCCAAGTGCCAGGTCCTGCCCTTGGGTCACAACAACCACAGGCAGTGCCAGAGGCTGAGGCAGAGTGGCTGGAAAGTGGCCCAGTGGAAAAGAACCAGGGGGTGCTGGTCAACAGCAGCTGAAGCCAGTGTGTGACCAGGTGGCCAAGAAAGCCAGTGGCATCCTGTCCTGGATGAGCAATAGTGTGGCCAGCAGGACGAGGGAAGTGATTCTTCCTGTACTCAGGACTAGTGAAATAACTCAAGTCCTCTCTCCAGTTCTGGACTCCTCACTTCAAGCAGGACACCAATATGCTGGAGCATGTCTGGAGAAGGGCAGTGAAGATGGTGAAGGGTCTGGATCACAAGTCTTGTAAGGAGCAGCTACAGGAGCTGGGGTTGTTTAGCCTGGAGAAGAGGAAGCTCAGGGGAGGCATTATCACTCTCTACAACTTCATTAAAGGAGGGTGTAGCCAGGTGAGGGTTGGCCACTTCTCGCAGACAACCAGTGAGAGGAAAGAGGACACAGTCTTAAGCTGTGCCAGGGAAGGTTTAACTTGGACGTCAAGAAGAATTTCTTCATGGAAAGAGTGATCAGGCTTCAGAATGGGCTGCCCAGGGAGGTGCTGGAGTCACAGTCCCTGAAGGTGTTGAAGAAAATCCTGGACATAGCACTGAGTGCCATGGTCTAATTGGCACTGTGGTGCTCAACCATAGGTTGGATGCAACAATGTCAGAGGTCTTTTCCAATCTAATTGATTCTGTGATTTCCAACAATGCCGAGGAATTAACCAATATGTGAGAACCAGGACATTTCACAACTCCTTTCTTTACTCAGCCCTCATCACCGGAACATTCAGAGCCCATATTCTATTAGAATTTGCTGTTGCTGTGAGAAGAACAAATAATACAAAAAAACTAATTGTTTTTCTCTGGTAAAAGAGAATGCTTGCCATGTGTGTTGTGCGAGTATGGGGACGTTGCACAGGATTCAAGAGCATGCCATTCTTATCCATTTGACAACTAATTATCCTGCACAATATATCATGCACAATTAAAAAGCCCCTCAAACATCAATAAAAACTAGTCAGCTTATTTAATAAATAATAATTTTTATTTATTTAATAAATAACATCAACAAAAACTAGTCAGCTGAAAGCCACAGCTGGATCTGTGTAAGTCTTCCAATGTAGCTTCTAACAAAATCAAGGTAATATGCTAAGACTGAACAAGAATCCAGAAAACATAGGGAATAAAATTTTTGCCTTTATGACTTAGAGGCTCCATATTGGCCTGAAATTGCATAACCTGAGGCCCTGACTTAGACAGGCCTGAAATTAGCTGTTTAACTGTAACAATAGTCCAATGTCTGGGACTTGTTGCCTAAGCTTATTTTGGTTGACTTACAGTTTATAGTTTAATAGAATACCTAAGTTGTGTGGACCAAAGTGCCTCTGAACTGCCTGGAATGAAATTGGTGTGAAAGATGGAAGGTGCAGGATCATACTGGAGGTCACAGAGTGTAAAACAAATCATGCTGATAAAGTGAGCAGTTCCTACAGGAGTACAACCTTGCATTGCTCTGGAAAAACTGTTCTAGCAGTAAGAAAAAGAATAGAAAAAATAAGTAAATGGGAAGCAGTGAAAAGCACAGAAACAAACTGCTACAAAAAGCAAATTAAATAAACCCAAGCGGAACCCAAGAGAATGGTGTACAAAAAGTTATCACTATGTTTGTCCTGGCAAAGAGGAGGGAGACAGGACACCTTTCTGTTCCGTAGTGAATGCTGCAGGGTACTGACAGCTCTTCATAACGCACCCACAGGTATACACGCTGAAACTCATGGCCTGTCAACTGGAGAAGCATTGCAAGGGTGAACATAAGAAATATACCAGGAAGGAAATTTTATTTTATCACATTTTAACTTTATGATCAAGGATTTCCTGTATTAATTTGAATTACGTACATGGAATACCAATATATAATATCATAACAATACTAACAATGTTATTATGATTAGGCTCTAAAAACTTTTCATTAGAGCAACAACAAATTCTTATTTTCTCATATAGGTATGTTCTTTTTGCTTCTAAAAGGAATTTGAGTGTAAGAGTAAAATCATCATAAATATTTCTGTCCTGTCCACCAAGTTGCTTCCCCAGCTGATCTCCCATCCAGACAAATTATACAGCATGTCTTATGAATAGTAATCTGTTATTAGATTGTTATTTGATCAATTTTGTGTTGTCTCAGACTCTCAAATGCCACTGTATTGCAGAGAATAGCTCATTTGTATTGCATAGAAAATGTGTCTGAAAAAAACCAAAGGTGCTTGTTGGCAGCCACTGGGCAAGTGAAGCTTTTGTCACACTGCAATCAGAGTCGAGACTTACTCACTACGCACACAGGACCTAAGTGCAATCAGCCATTTCAGGAGTTTTACTCCTAGTAAACAAAGTGGAGAGAAAAGGAGAAAGATAAGAGGAGCAGGAGCATGCAAGTAGAATCCAGAAAAGGGAGTAGGATCAAGACAACAGAGAAATAAACTGTAGAGCAGTGTGAAGAATTGCCATGGATAGCATGTCTTGGGTAGATGGCAGTACAGTTAACTCATTCTTGCATTGTATATTCTCCTACATTCTTCATGAATATGACAAGCATAAGCCTGTCACCAGTTACCAAGCAACTGGAAACTGTAATATGAATTAATATTAATAAAAATGTAAAAACTCCACCATAAAACTTATGGGTTTGAACTGTTAACAGGAAGCAAAGAGATATGCATAAATGAAGTGATTTGGGCTTTTTTTAAAGTGCAGCTTATTTCAAAGTATTGATGGACTATTTTTATTCAGAACTGCTTTAATTTTTGACCAAGACAACATGCTACAGTTCTTAATGTAAGTCTGGAATTACACAAGCTGTAAGTCCATTTTGCAAGTGTAAATCCTTCCTATGCCAGGTAGAAAGACACTAGCAGTTCTAAGAAAGATACATTTCTGAGGAACAACCTTGCAAGTTCCTAAATCAAATGGTAGATCCATTCCATACTGCTAACATAAATTCTTTTAGAAGTAACTACACATTCTTGATCATCCAAATTATTTGCTGATAGTTTCAAGACGTGTGTATGCAAGTGGGCAGGTCTGAGCCAGCTCTCTATCCCAGCTGTGGAAGAGTCAGTGGAGGTTAACATGTAGTTTAGCTCACAGGGAGTCATTTTGATTTGCACAGCATCGCCAAAGCCCTCATGTAGACATGCATGTATTAGAAATCTTGGGCATGCTAAATCCAGCACCTTCCAGAAGCTTGGGGTCCCCAACTCTGGCTTGGTGTAGTCAATTTACCCCAGCTTTCCAGACATAATATTTAATTCCTATGAAATTGTTCCAAGATAGAGCTTTATTTTACTAAATTGAATGCAGGTAAAATTTCTGAATGAATATATGGATTTAATCTATTTTGGAAGAGCTCTGGGGTTTTAGTATTTTTCCAGTTTTTGGTGTTCTCAATTTTTAAGCTTAAACACCTGGGCTTTTAAAATAGCTGATAAGAAAATTAGTAAAATGAGGTGGGCATCACTCTTCTTTCACAAGCAGAGGAATCCATTCCAGAGCAGCTCTTCGGTCATAGGGTCTATGTTTGACTGTGCTCAGGACCTGCACAGAGAAGCTCCTCATGGTGTTAGACGTGCATGCAACTGAGCTGAGCCGTTGGAAACCCACTGGATGGGTCTCCAAAAGGTAATAAATACAGCTCCTGCCTAATCAAAGGATTGTGTGGTTTCCATAATACCCAGCAATTCCTCCATCAGCACTACTTGAAGTACTGCTAAGTATGGTTTAACAAAGGCAGAACAGTCAGGTCAACCTCATGAAGCCTCTCCTAGCGCAAACTTAGCCATGGACAAATCTTCCAAATCTGCCTAAGAAGCTCACAGCAGAGGATATCCTGGCAAATCATAAAAGAAAACACACATCCTGCTCTTTTGAGCCTTCAACTAAAACTTTAAAAACATCTGAAAGTGAAATATAAAACCTTACAATATGGAAGTAACTTTAAAATAATAATAAAAAAAATCATAAAACTAAAGAAAAAAAGCAGGAATTTGTTTTGATAGATGCTGAACTCTTGCCCCTTCTGTGTCTCTCAAAAAACCCAAAATAGACTCACAGACTCAACCAAGAAAAGGGCTGGAGCTAATTCCTGCCCTTCACACAACACCCCACCGGAGGAAGTAGAGGATGGAGACTAAAACTAAAGGTATAGAAGCATCTTCAGCAGCTCTAAGGCCAAGGATAATGGTTATCTGAGCCCTGATATTGGTGCATTAAAAAAAGATCTGTTTAAGGCTAAGGACCCAAGACTCCCCACCAACCTTTACATAAGATAAAAAAAGAAAAAGCAAGGAAAAAACAATTAAGAGAATTGATAGTGTATTTAAAATTAATGACCTAAGGTTAATTGGTACTTCACTGACTCAATTTGCAAATGGATTATGATGGAGAAAAGTGTCTTTCTGACAGAGTTCACATATAGCAATGATCCTGAGCACATACGTGCCTCTATGGAATAAAAAGTACACTTAACTTTCTATGAAAGAAACCATTTCCTCCTCACTTTACTAATTTTCATCTCAAAAGCTTATTTCAGAGTTTTTTGTATCTAATTGGAATTCAGTGTTTGATTTAGTATTTCAAAGCATATTTTTATGGAAGGTTCGATCTCAACATTTTGTTCAGGGTGTTTCTTGCCAATCCTTCTTTGCACTGCCAGTTTTTTCCTCACTGCCTTTTTGGGGGATGAAGCCAGGCTCTGCCACCTTCCCGCTCCTTCTGTGATCCATTTGTGTTATGGAGAAACAATTCTGGGCTTCCATTGCTTCAGTCCTCTTCCCTTTATCTCAGTCATGACAGCGTCCTCTGTATTTTGCAATTCATTCTTTCCTACCTTTGAGAAACTGTGAAAGCTTCAGTCATATTCCTTTCTAGCCTAAAACAGCACAGTGACACTGAGGCTATATTGTATCACAGCAGATGGTTAACTGTGGAAAAGGAATGCTGTGAAGAAAACCTAATGACCTTGTTCGCAAGATTGGAGGAAGCAGGAACCCTCACCATTTCCTCTGTTCTCCTCCACAGTTGTGGGTCATCCTATTCCTTGGGAAAGGGAATTAATCTTCCAAGCTGGCTGCAGAATTATTTAGCTTCTGGCTGGCATTGTGCATTTCTATATTGGACTAAATGCCCCAATGGTCTAAAAATGTACAGTTTTCAGACAGTTTATACCTTGCTCAGACACTTTATTCCTTGCTCAGGTTTCTTCCTCAGCTCTTCCAGTTAAGCACATGTGATTGAACCATGAGGGGACACTGGCAATGGCCTGAGGGCTGCTGGCTGCAAGGGCAACACCACCTACTTGATCCCACCTCTCCTCCTGTACACATAGAACTGTTTGGGACCTTTAAATTTTACAGGGAAAATACAGGCCATGGTGCTTCAGATAAACCTTGAGGCCACATTTAGGAAGATGGTGGGATGCATATGAATTGACATTTGGGTAACATGAAGGTTGGGCGAGGGTGGCTGATTCAGAAGAGAGAATGATCTGACACAATGCATTAAAAAAATGGTCTGTCTTTTGTCTGTGAGCTATTGTGAGAAGCAAAAATAAAAGTAGTTTGTCAGAGTACTCCCTTTCCTTTTCACATTATCTTACTCTTAGGTGCTGCAACAGGAGGAATGAAATTCTAACTCTTCTTCCACAGCACATTCAGCCTTTTCATAGCACAAATATTCTGCTCACAAATATTCCTCTTCATTACACCCAATTATTTGGAGCAGCCTAATTTTCACAAAATAGGCATTCTAAACATCAGACAATACATATACGCCAGTTCTGCAATCGACTTTTCACTGATACCCAGGCAGGTATTTAACACGCGATGAAGAATGACTACTTATATAAGCACAATGTTTTCCATACCTTCTAGAAGAAACTGTTCAATATATTCTTCATTTTCATTCAATCGGTTGGAATAAAAAATAATGATTAGAGATGAACATCAAAAGCTAGATGTTAGGCTGACTTAGAAAGTCAGAGGGGAGGAACTGCAAAGGTTATTGTTCTCACTTCATGGCAGGTGACAGAGAGGCCACTTTGCTCTGTTGTCCTCCCACTCCTCTCTATCTACCACAATATATGCATTGTGGTAGATAATGTGAGATTCTGTCAAATATGCAGAGCATTTTGCATTTCTCTGGTCCATCATTGCTTTAGTCCTGAATCTGATCACCAAAAAACCTATATAAAAAGTCATCCATTTTGTAGTTGGATTTTTACCATTTGTTCCTCTCTTCAGCCCAGGAACATATTGGAAATATGGTGTCTGCAAGGTGGTGACTGTGTTAAACCTGTAGCCTGGCTACTCTTCTCAGCCTACATCCTAGACTCTGCAGATACCCTCGATCAGCCTTGCTCCAGGGCTGGAATGGAAATGCTTCTGTAGCCAGAGCCCAAGATCCAGCATGCGCTGAAAGGCAAGTCCCTATTGCCTCCTTGGTGCATTCCATTAAAACCAAGATTAGATGAATCAGATTGAATTAATTTCCTCCTTTGATTGTACTTGCATCTCCTCATCGCTACCAAAGAAACACTGGTGTTTCAGAGTGATAGCCTAATTCAAACTCCACTAACACAACGGGCAGGCAGTAGAGACTGGCTGGTGATTTCATTAGGAGGAATGTCCTCCCTGGACACTGTGACAGAGAGCTCATGACCCCATGAGAGAGAGGCAGTCCTCTGTGTGGTCCCCCTGGCTGCTCCCCTGCTTCAACAGCATGTGGAAGGCAGTAAACCTAACCAGAAGATTACTTTCTCTTGGCAACCAGGTCTCATTTAGACACCAGGCCCTGGATCCTTGTCATCCAGGCTGGGGTGTTTGCCCAGTTTCTCCCAACATTTCCTTGGCTGGCTGCCCCCACCACTTCCAGCCCTCTTCTTGGAAGATCGACACAGCCAGGATGGGGGGCACAACGCAGGTCACAGAGGTCCCATGAAGATGTGGCTCAACACCTCAATAACTGCAGGGCTGGATTCTGCTTTCCACTCCAAGGGCTGATGTCTCCAGGGTGATGATGGGGCCCATGACTGGAGCTCCTGAGTGCTGTTAGCAAGACTCACATAAATTGGAAGTAATGCCCATGGGAAGAGCTCCCCCTAGACTGCCACTGACCGTTACTAAACTCTTTTTGGTCTTGCAGTGCACAGTAGAATGCAAGAGAAAAAAAAAGCCAAAAATTAACCTGTCAGTTACGTGCAAAAGAAGATACTGCTATAATCCAATTCTCCTCCACACTGTATAAGTAAAGCAAGGTAAAAATATTTTTAAAAAACATTTAAAGAAGCCCAGTCTTCTGTATTTTTTGTAATTTTCTTTCCTAAGAGATCAGTGTTTGTAAAACAGGAAATACAAACACTATCCCATTTCCAGGAAAACATGTGAAAGTACAGAGTAGAAGAGCCCAGTCTGAAAATCTTTCACTGGCGTCATGAAATAGTGAGAGCAGAAAGGTTCATCACAAAGTACCAGCAAACCCCAAAGAATATTATACTTCTATTTTTCAGGTTGTGATACAGGCACATACTGACCCCCAGAAAATTATTTATTATCTACTTCAAGATTGTTTTCCTTAGTCCTACAAAGACCACAGTTCAAAATGTCCCACGAGCATGTCACTCAGTCCAATTCCCAGCTTTACTGACTATTCATTACAGGTTAATGAATGTGTTTTAATTATTCATACAATTCCCTCCTTTCAAATGCAGAAAACTAAAATTTAATACAAAAATGAGTATCAACCTAAAGACATGAGACAAGAGCGCCCAAGTTCATGGGAAGTAATCATACAGAATCTTAAACAGAGCCTACCAGCTTAGAGTCGGCATACTCACCCAGGCAACTAAAGCTAATCAATTTACTGCCTCAAAAAATAAGTCTCTAGAGATATTATCCCATCATTTCCCATTATTGAAGACATAGATCTTAAAAAGCAAGGATAGGCACTGAGAAAATTTCCCCAATCTCTTTACCTGATTATTTCATTTGTAAGAGTCTCAGATATGGGCTTTACCAAAAAACACTACTTGCAAAAAAGCAAATGGCCAAGAATTTTATGTCCGAATTTTCCTGTGGGCAAACAAGGTCTTAAATCTCATCTACACTCTCCTTGTACCTCCCAGTCTAGCTTGTTTGCATATTAATTCTAGTATTTCGGTCTTAACTCAGTACCTTAGGAAATATAACTTGAGCTTCAAGAAAAATAAAAATGTGATTCACATTGGCTGTTTGCCTGTTGTAACCCTGTGAAAAGAACCAGTTCATGTTTCAGCTTCCCTGGGGTTAACCAATAGCTGCTAAAAGTACAGCTTGTGCCTATGGAGCCACGGCCTAACAGTACCTCACAAAACGTGATAGATAACGTCATTTCTTTCATACCTAGGGAAGTAAAGAACAGGAAATATAATCAACTTCTCTACACCAGGCACTGAGACAGAGCAGAACCTGAATCAAAGCTCAGGATGGGTCTGTGACCTGCCTATTGTGGTATGCAGTAGTTCTAAGATGTTCCACCCACGGGGGCATCCTTTCTCCTGGCCAGGGTAGCCACAAACACCAAGAGCTCTCCTAGCACACAAGGCAAAAGCACTTGTGCGTCACCCAGAGCCCTGCATCTCATCGCAGACATTTTGAGCAATTGAAGGCAGAAGTAAACACCTCACTAAAAATAAACAGAATTCAGCATAAAGGTCTGAGAAGGAAATGCCTTTTTGAACAGCAGGGACACCAGCACAGCACTGGGCTGCGTCTGCAAGGGGGGAAGGAAGGGCTAATGGGATTACAGCCATGACACACCACTACCATTCATGGCAAGTATTTTCTCTAGTGAAATGTAGCACATTATAAACCACCCATGATCACTCAGCTGGCTGGAACATTTGGCTGCTTAAACATTCTAACTGCGCTGGAGGAGACAGCTGAACTAGCAGCTCAGGGCCAGGAACTAGCCCAAGGTCAAACTCATCTACATAAATGACATTTTCCTACACTTCTGGAAACAAATGGTCCTGAAAATTCACAGATGCTTAGTACTGTGCTAAAAACTGCATCAGGCATCTGAATTCCTGCACTTATTGGGATCTGAGGTTTCAAGAGGACCGCAAGCTCACCCAGAGCAAACTACATTTTCACCAGGCTGCCCTTCCACTGCATTTCAGCTCGATCCACCCATGCCCTGACCCAGGAGTGTTCTGCATCTCAAACAGGTATCCTCCTCGAGCAACCAGGACAGCAACCATGACTATCCAGGAGCTTTCCTTTAAGGGCAAGAGCAACATGCTCCACCAAGTGTCCAGCCTGCTGCTTTCAATGTTAGCACAATGGGTTGTGCTGGAGCTCCTCTTCAGCAGGCCCACGTGTGGTGCTTCCTGCAGACCACACATCAGTGGCACACACAGGCAGTGGCAGTGGGAGCAGAAGAGTAACTCGTGTGTGCTCAAGGCTCAGAATTCAGACTCAGATGTCTTGTCCTGGTCCTCAACGGACACCTTGTCCTCAATGGACACCCATTACTCCCATGAGGAAACACCTCCACACTACCTACCCAGGCTTCAGTGTCAGTGTCAATGACAGCAGAGAAACCAGTAGCTTGTGGCTTGTTGTTCAATTTTACCATTCTTTTTTTGTAGTCCCTTACATTGCACACAAAGCTCTGTGTGTGTATATATTTACACTGTAATATAAGGATAAATTTCAAGGAACACAAATTTATTCCACATGGCATCCCTGCAGCTCTCAGATAGCAGCCCCAGGATAACTTTCCTGTATAAGGATCCTTTCTATTTTAAGGCTTAAGTGACATTTCTTTTTTATTGTTTACTGAAATACAATGAATGGGATGACTTTCTTTGTATGAATAGAAATTACTAGTGATATAGGGCAGGAAATACATATAGGTTCGAACCCTGGATTTATTTGTAAAAAAGATCTTCAGAAATACCTGCAGTCCTTTTGCACATCTGATCATGCATTTTGTGCTTAGTGACAAGAGGTATCTCCCTGCATATCTTCCCCTAGATCTTCTGCTTTCTCATATACTTTGTTTTTCAAAGATCACCACATTTAGACAGATATTTGACAACTTTAAATCTGACAATATTGAAATCTGTGCAAGATAATCCACAAATGTAGCACAGATTTGTACATCTCTTCTCTGAAAGTAGGTTTTCTTTTTACATATGTATCCAGAGCTCCAGACCAAACCAGCACAGCTGTTATACTGTAGAGATTTTGTTTAGCAGAATAGCCAAGCAGACTCCAGTTCACATACAACCATTTTTAATTTAGCTTATACATGTAAAGTCTCTGGGACTGAACAGAATACTCAACAAAATTAAGCACTGGATCCACAACACAAAAACCAAGGTTACTCATGTCATAATTTGTTTCTCAGACATGTATTTTATCATATGGCATGCTATTGATTAATGCCTACTTTTAAAAAACCAAAATACGTGTTTGCAAAGCCCTGAATATTACTTAAAGATGCTGTTCCACATAACGCTTCATGATCTCATGGATGAACAGGAGATCCTTAAAAAACAAGTCTCTGATGTGATGAAAACCAGCTCTAGCAATGCAAAAACAACACACTCACTAATATCCTTAAATAGCCAGCAAGCACAGAAACCTTGCTGCTTGCAAACTGCATTATTTCCATATTTGTAACATAATCCCACAGTTGGTAAAATGTTTAGCCTTTATGCTATGCTGCTTCAAGCAGTGGTTAAAAATAAAATAGATACCATAAAAATATAATAAATCTGCACTTTTTGTCCACCTCCATTTGTGTCATTTACAATATAGCAAATCTTAAACAGGAAAAGACCCCAAATAGATCACTTTCATAGTAAGAAGAGGGGGTCCTCATAGTTCTGTGCATTCTGTGGCTCAATAACAAGTGAAGAGCACAAGTCACATCCACAGCTTTGCATCAGGTATCTATCACAAGACATACCTTTATCATTCACATCTGCAAAAAACTAAGAGGGAATGCAAACCTTTCACAGAAGCTTTGAGACAGACATTGATCACCCATCCTCTTTTGTCCCTTAAGGGGACAAGGGCAAAGAAGGGAGGCTGTTCTTTCAGTGAACACAAGCTATAATCTACACTTCACATCCAGGGCTTGCTAAGCAGATCTGAACTGGGCCTAGTTTTTCCCACAGAAGACCAAAAGCGAGCCAAGTTTTTATTGTGCGCATGGGAAGACTCTTAGCCATGTGGGAAAAATGGAACCCAGAACAATTACCTGAAAATGTAGCTACATGCCTGAAATCATGGAACATCCATGTGCCTACCCAGATGAGGCATTTAACACTTCTGGGGGCTGCTCTGTGTACTATCCTATCAGCTGAAGCGCTGCTGATCCAAGATGGTCATCCCCATCAATGTCATCCTGCTTGGAATAATTAAACCAATACCAAAGCAAGGACCTCAGTTGTACATCAGGGCCACATAAACGATCAGCTGACTTCCTGCTATTTTTGTCCCAGTAGCTGCCTTTTGGAAGAACACAGTCACCATGGGATATAACTGAGAGAAGCTGACAGTAGAAAAGTTTGTGTGCTGATCAGTGTAGGTTTAGGCTTTGCCTAACCAGAGACTTGAAAACCGTTCATCTATGCTCCAGGTGAGTTTGACAAATATCAGAGTACTTACTTTCTGGGCACCAGGATTTAAAGTCTTCATCAGGCTAAAGAAGGATTGACAGATGCCCACTTCTGCACTGTTGGTCAGTCTTCTTGGAGACTGAACGAAATTTTTTTCTTTTATTAAAGTTTTGAAAAACACTCCTCTAAAACATAAAGGATATCTAAGGTATATTCTCTACTGCAGAAAAAGCAGTACAAGAGGCTTCTTGCAAAGGAGAACAAAGATGCACAGAGATGCTCAAAAATCAATGGTTAATAAAAAATTCTTGTATCAGAGCATGGAAACTACCAAACATATCCTTAGTGAGATAATTCAGCACTCACTGAAAACTTAAGACTAATTGGTCAGTCAGAGCCAAGATATATAGAATATTCTGAGTTAGAATGAACCCGCAAGATCACTGAGTCCAAGACATGATTTCACACAACCTAAAAACATGTATCTAAGTGTGTATGTAGGCCATTTAACTATGTGGCTTCCTGCTTGGCATCAATCTTGGGCAGCAAGGAAAGGTTTTTGTGGAAAATACAATGATTTCTGGGGTATATATGAATGAAGATCATACAGCTGTTGAATAGGTTTAAAAATGATTCCCACACATTCTTTTATTTGGGGGCTTACTTACAAATTACAAGTCAAACTACAGATACACCACAAAAAAATCACTCCTGACTGTGTTTCATGCAATTGCTCACCCTGACCCTGCATTCCAACGATTATACCTCTACCTTTCAGTAAGCACTAAAATTACAGCGACCTAAGCAGTTCAGGAGAAATTAAATGTGTTCAGCTCACCAAAGCTCCAGTAAAGATATTTAAATTTCTTATTTCATCCAAGAGAAGAAAATTGAAAAATATTTCACACTAATAGTTCCCGATATGTTTCTGTTTCTTCTGAGAGCTCTCGCTCAGGATTTGACTCCAGGGCAGATAGGCTGATGCACAAGTTCACACTTTCATTTGTACCACCTTCTTAGTGAGGACAAAAGTGATTCAGCTTTAAAATATATGGTGACAAACCACTAAGCAAATTTTAAATGGAACGAGGCAAAACAGCATGGTCAATAAAAAACAGTGTTAAATTTTGGTTTAAATCTTATTTCCTTTAAAATACAGATAAACAAGGAAGTCAATACTTAAAATGTAAATTCTATCATTCTTCTAAAACTGCAGAGAGGCTTCCTCTTAACTCACACAATGATGCTCAGTACACTTCTGAAGAGGAAATTGGGCCACAGAAAAGATCAATTATGGTGACTCCATGGGGCAGCTTTCTGTCACCACATTACTGTTGACATTCACTAACTCCTAGTTCCCTCATGTCTGAATTAAAGTACAATGACAAATATGAATCCCAAACTGAGAATTCAGCACGTTGTACACACCAGTGGATTGCAGCCTATGTAATTTATTTTACCTATTAGCTCAAAGTTTCCTTTAAAATGGTCTGAGAGCATTCCAAAAAGTTGATTGTGTAATAAAAAATAAAATTCCTGAAACTTTACATACTGAAAGCCAAAAGCAAACCTGAAAATTTCAGTGAAGTCAGTGATGCTCTGACAAATTGATTTCTAGGGCACATATGCAGTCAAGCCATTTTGCTTTGCTCAAGATCACTCAGAATGTCTACAGCAGAGCAGGAAACAGGAAGATTATCTTAGGATCAATCCAAAACATCAGTCAGAAAAACATTATTCCAATTCCCTGGCATTATTGCTGACATTTTGCACTGTTGAATTGGAAAAATAAAGTCTCACAAACAACTCATATTAGCATACAATGTTTATTACCTTCTACTAATCTGAGGTCAATAATTTTGATGACTAATTTAATCCTGAAATAAACAGACATTTTAAATACATATGAAGATGATGGGCTTTAACATGAGAGTACTGAGTTGATCTGCACTCTTAATCCACATGCAGGATACATCGATCAAATTATTATACATATCCTTTCACTTTACACTGGTCTATAATACAGCACAATTTCTGAAGGTGAAAGCAGGGAGGGAAGAAATCATATTTTCAAGTAGCCCTTTTATTTAAAAAGAGCATCAATGATATATTAAGCGAATGTGTTTCTCTCTGATTTCCATTTTACTTACAGTATACGCTTTTGCAAAACATACAGCTCATCAATGATACACAGTGGCCTTTCACCTAGGGTAAGTGATCAAAAAAAAAAAAGAAAAAGAAAAAGAAAAACAACAGAAAAGAATTCTACAGATTAGAAAAGTCGTATTTTTAGAACATTGCCACTTCAGAGTGCCTCCAATGTTGCTAAGAAAGGTCATGCACAACATTTCTAACGTTGTCATAAGTCCATGAGAGAAATGTCTGCGTGCTCCACGTGAACAGAAAAAGGTACAAGTCAGAAAGAAAGCAGCTTTCTCCAGTTATCTCTTAGGCCTGTCTATGTCATCAATGGTAGCTAACAGCTTCTGTCTTGCCTTTTTGTTGATGTAGGTGCCCAGACAAATATTCACCAGGTTGGTCAACTGCTTAGTGGAATATTCCTGGCAAACAAAAACAGATCATGTTAGGGCAAAATAAAACACCAGACAAAGACAGAAAATTTAAAAAACCCAGACATACTCAGTGCAGAATTTACAATTGATAGAAGCATCAGGACACAGGATGATTTAAAGCTGTAGTTCAGTCATGCCTGGATAGTTTTCATAGTTGAGGCAGAGGACAAAACTTTATTTTGCTACATTGTGGCTTATAATAGAAAATGCTTATGACTTTAAATGTACTGGACAGAGTTCACAGAAAGTAACTCTGTGAACATGTATATAAATCAACTTTTAATGTATTTTCCATTCTTTGGGAGGCCTGGTGGGAAATACATATGCAAATGGTTAAGCTTTCAACACAAAAACATTTTTTTAAACAAACTATGATAAATGTTGGTGATCTTTTTTATTTTTACTTTTCATTTCCAATAAGCTTCTAAATGCTTCTGTCTGCAGAGTCTCCAAAAAATTTTGATTTCATACATGATAAAGGAGGAAAAAATGTCAAAAATGTGACGAAGAGAATTCTTAACACCCGTGAAAGCACCATACTTTTCAGTATTAGCTTTATGTCTTAGCACTATCTAAAACACAGTTCCCACCAATGTGTTTTAGAAAAGTGTTTTTCCCTGTAGGTCATCAAATCCCGTAGCTCACAATCTCTCTTGGGGCTCCAGGCAATACAAGGAAAATTCAAGCAAAGACGTATTTCTTTCCTCCATTTCCAGTGGATTCAAAGTAATCCCAAAATACAGATTTCAAGTGCTTCACTTTGAAAGACTTTTTACTTCAAAGATGGAATCTCCAATAGCATGTGACAATTACTTCCATAGATCTGTTATAACTTAGTTCATGCTAGAGTGATAGCATCTGAATGTTTTCAAAACACAAGTATGGACTTATCTCAGCAAGAAATGCTGATTAAGCTTTATCAAATGAAGAAAGAAAAAGCAATGACTCTTCTACATTGTGCCTTACAACTTGGTTTAAGCAATCTACTATTAAAGGCAATACAAAACCTAATGGTGTGATCCCAAACCTAATTCTTGATGATCAAGTTGTGATCTTTGGCATATTGTGAACAGCTCACAAATGTTTTCAATTTCCCTTTGCTCTAGTTCTCTACACTTTCTGATACAATAGCCAGATGTGACTGGCTTAGCCATCCTCCCCAGTCATCAGGTGTTGAACCAATTCAAACACATACTAACTTCATATGATAAAATTGAACACCTACATGCACACATACATTTATATTTATACTGCTTCCTATATAAGTTTTATTACAACAAATGGAAATACACATATAAACGACTATATTTATTTTTAACACATAGGAAGATTGATTATTTATAGTTGTTAGCATGTTTTTATCATTAGAGTGAATTTTCTCAATAGAGAGGAGATAATCAAAATTCAACTCTTACCCTATGTTCCTTTATCCAGCACTCCATGTCATTTTCTGTCAGGTAGTATGCTTTAATGTAGGTCTCCACAAATTCTTTATCTGGAATAGGCCTAATGTCTGTTAACTTTTCTAGTTTCATTAAGAACTGTTGAAAATCCAGTTGCATCAAGGCACGTCCTTCATTGCTGCACTTCTTTACATTGGCATAACTAAAAAGAGAAACAGTGGAAAGCAAAACTTAGAAGGAAATAAAAATTAATTTTGCTTCTCAAAGTTAACTCAGTCTTTTGAATCTTGAGGAGAAGCATAATTATGGTTTTATGTCAAAAGCAGACAAGAACTTAAGATGTCTGCTGCAGAGCTTTATTTGCATTAGTATAACACATTTTAGCCCAGACATCACACAGAACCGCACTATATCCAGTGATACATAGAAAAATCACACTCTCCCAAAAGTCACAAAAAATCTTACATTGAACAACTCACTATAAGCAAGTTAGAAGAAATTAAGCTGATGCTAATCAGCACATTGGACAGTGGTTTCAAGTGATCACGAGCACTGGAGTCTGAAAGGCACCACAGCAGCTTTAGGAATGGTCACCAGGAGCTTGCTGAACCGAGTGGGAACATCAAAGACACAAAGCTACTTGTTCAAAAACAGGCACAGCAACCAGAGGATGAAGGGTGACTCATCTCTGTGAGAAGCTGATGATTTGATGAGAACAGATTGACAAACTAGTGGCAGGTTAGAGGAGACTGTAGATGAGTTTAAGGACAGCGTAATACTAGCAAGGATCACAGTGGGGGGGATAGGCAACAAACAAGGAAAACAATCTTTGCAGTTCTTCAAATGAATAAGGAACCGCATCTGTAAAGATCAAAGGAAATGACACTGCAATGCCCTGAAGAATGCCAGTTTCAACTGTGTACAGGGTCTGGGGCACAGTGACTTGAGAGATTTCATCCAGCTCATCCACCAGGTGCGCCCACAAGTGACAACCCTGTCTCACTCTACCCCTCTACAAAATCTAAACCAAGCTCAGTTTTTCACTGGTTCATGAAGTTGACTCAAATTATTATAGACTTCCTAGATTATTACATTTGATGCAAAAGAGGCAGCAGAAACATGCAGCTGGAAGCTGGATACACAGCAAGGTCAGGTTAGAATATGAAGAAATTTCACACTTAGAGTTGGTACACAGTAAGAATTTGCAGAATGCAAAAGTAACAGAGGTAAAAAAGAGAGAGGATCAAGGCAAAAGTCCTCTGGAACTTCATAGAAGGCTAGCAGATGATTTTCAATAGGCTCAAGAAGCCAGCTGGGAAACAGGAAAGAACATAGAACCAGGAGACAGGGAAGGAAAAAATTTAAAGACAGATACAGCTGACTGCAGTGGAGGTAATTCTTCATTCAGTGAAGAGCCTGATGAAAGCAATTTCAGTTGACTGGATGACAGGATGAGAAACATCTTCTTCGTGGCTTTTAACTCCATACATTCACCGAATTCAGAGATAAAAGAAGTTACGAAGGTATTCAGAGTCAGCTATTCAGAACACCTTCCTTCACTTTCCACATGGGAAAAGAACCTACAAAATGCGTAAAAATTACAGAACTGGCCAAGAACAAAAAAATTACAGGCAAATATTTGGGAGAAGATGATAATGAGTACTTTTTACACTCTCAGAAATGGTACAGGACAAATTACATCAGGAAAGTATTCCTAGTCCAATCTGCTTAGGCGAAAGTAAAGGTCAAAGTTTCATGGCAAGTCACAAGCATGAGCTAAACTGCAGCATGGAGCAAGACATATGAGTGATGATCTTCAGAGCTAAGGATTAAATGGTTCATGAACACTGAAGCCACAGAAGACGAATGAGATGCAAGAAAAGGAAACCAAGTTGAAAACAAACACAAAGGCTGAGGCAGAGGAGGTTGATAGTGACTGACAGTGTTATCAGCTTGAAAGGTAAGGGGAACAGGGAGAAGAAGAGATAGGCCTTTGTTTCAGTTCCTTTTATTTGAGGCATGATAAGTAGAAAATAAAATTTCAAAAAGGAAAGCTAGTTGTGTAAGCCACATGTCAAATGAAGGAATTGAGAAGCCAGAGACAGGTCATGCATGGATTTAGTTACCCTGAACATGAAACTGATCTCTCTAGAGACTGCAAAAGGATGATGCGTGAAAAAAAAAAAAAAAAAGGGGCATGAGATAAAAAAATGATGGTTTTATGCATGCAGTGGACGCTGCTGATCCTCAATAGGCAGCTAACGCTTGGAGGAGAAGGGTGTTTTGTTGAGATCCTAATTTAGAGCAGACAGCAGGGGAGTGGGATGGAAAGTAGTAAAATAGGTAGTAGGGAGTGAATAGGGTAAAGAAAGCCAGGAAAGAAGTACAGAAACATATGTAGAAGGAGTGGAAAACAGCACATATTCTATGATGCAGAAGTTCTGGCAAGAGCCCAATCATATGTAGCGGGGGAGAAAACCATAAAAATAAATGCAGGGGATGAAAAGTCTACAGTACTCAGGCTACAAAATTGAATCAAAAAAGACTGGGACACTGATTACTAGAGCAAGGGATGAGCAAGGTGTAGGCTCCTGACTAAGGTGCTAGAGCAAGCTAACTAAGACATCTCTCTGTTGATGAATTTGGAAAAATCATGTGCCATGGCTACTTTAAGAAAACTGATAGTGATGATAACTTCATCTTTCTTCCTGGCAAAGAAAAATGGCATCAACATGGAAGTACTGACTATTATATTTTAACTTCCTTCTTTGCTCTGCTGGGAAATGATAATTTTCATAGAGAAGCTTCTTTGAAAGAGTACTGTATTTTTAAAAGCTTCATTAAAATATTCAGTGTCATTTTTCAGCAGTATCTAGGAACACGACCACCCCCTTTAGGCTTAATGCTGCACCAGACTGTGAAACAACTGCTAAGGAGTGTGTTAAGCACTGATAATTTTTAGCATCCCCAAAAGCACATGAACTCACAAGGACACTATAAAATTAGACCTTTTAACTCTATAAAATAAACATTATCATTATAAACATACTTACCCAAAAGCAAGACTTTCATAAATACTTACCCTCCCACAAGAGTTCTATTGGCCAAGCGTATGCAGTGCTCCCAAAGGATGTTGGAGACTGGCAATGGAATACGGACTCTCTTAGACACATCATTCAACCTCCTGTTAAATTCTTCAAATTCCTAATAAAACATAAAAGATGTTTATTCCTTTAGGATAAGATGGATCATACTCTATACATCCAACAACAGCAACAACTAATTAGAAATGCACATGAAAGAGAATACTGAAAAGAGAAAAAAAGAGAGGCTTAACAGGCACAAACTGTAGACCAGTCAATGTGTAAAGCAAAAAACATATCACTTTCTAGTACACCACTCACAACATTACCTTAGTGATATTTTTTAAAGGAACTGCTGCTCTGTTCCCCAGAGCTGAAGCTCTCTGTGAAACTGACACCTCTGCAAATGAACCACATAGCTTATCCTTCAAATGCCATTTTCATTGCCTCACTCCCTAAACTCATATTTAGCTTAAGTCAAAATGTAGCCACTGAAGAAAATCCAGTGATGATCTCTTTATCCCTCTAAATACCCTTTCAAAGAGAAGCTTAGAAATATTGTGAACACTTTTCATTCTTCAACCTTTCACATTACGTAAGTCCTCAGTGATTTAGAAGGAGCTGAGAGAACCCACTGAAAGAGGTCAAATCTAACAGTTTAGGTGCTGCTAACACTGCAGCACCAGATAACAGTTCAGGTTAAAGGAAGGCACCTGTTTCCACATGAATCATCAATGGCCTGGATGGATTTCAGCTGATACTGTGAGTGAGAAACTAGTCGTAACTGAATGCAATTACTGCTACAATGATTTTGTGACTTAAAGTGAACGAGAAGTCCTCTGCCAATGATTAAAGACTTTATCATATAAAAAAGTATCAAATGACTTCACTATCAAGCAGATTGGTAATGAACTCCTCTGCATAACCAGCAAAAGTCATTAGCAGTGCAGTCTTTTAAGACCATACTTGCCCAGCAGAGATTTTATGACCAAGGCTGTTAATCTAGGGTTTTTTCCTTTTTTCTTACATCCCCTTTCAAAAATTCAGTAAGTGAAGAATTTCAGAAGAGGACCTCAGTAACCAACTGGCATTTAACACAAATTTTCTGACAGATGAATTTGGCAACAAGATGCAGGGTACCACAATGTCATGCTTTAACTGGTATACAACTCATTCTTCTGAAAACGAAGATGCCTAACTCTCCATAATCTACTTATTTCCCCACTTTATCGGCTTCCAACATACTATGACTGAATATAGAACTTTGCGTATGTGTGCACATGGCCAAAAGTAGTTGATTATTACTTTAAACACTCTGCTCACATCTGATGTTCCTGGAGACCCAGTGTACACCGAAAATCACTCATTGCTTAGCAGTTATTTAAAAGCTTTTGTTGCAATTAGAACTAGCTATAGAATAGAGAGATCAAAACTGGTTTTAAATGGTATTAGACCTGATTGTCCTGAAGCAAATTTATCAGCAGTTGCATACTTACAGAAGGAAAAAGTTTTGCCCTAGAGATCAACTATTTTAGGCACAAACTGGTATCAAAAAGTCACCGCAGCATAAACAAGGTTAATCACAAAGATTCCATTAAATTCAGTGCAATGTCACTCTCGAATTCTTCCTTCTTTGCCTTGATTTTTTTTTTTTAAACAGAGAAGAGCTACAAAGTATGAAGGTGTTATCCAAACTGTTATTCCACACGGAAGTGTAGCTTTTTCTGTGATTCACACTTCACCCATCTTTAAAATAAAATTTTCAGTTTCTCTGGAAAGATTTAGTAATTAGTATAGTAAAATTAATTAGCATAATACTACCACTGCCAGAACTTCCCTCTGTAGACTCTTAGAAACATTATTTAGGCATAAATGAAAGGATTAGAAAGGGCTTCTCCCAAGAACTAGTTCTGTATGCCTTAAGACATGGCAATAGTATAATGACAGCTACTGAATGCAATTGACAAGTTGGTTGAATAACTACCCTTTAGCTTCCTTTTCAAATGTTAACTTCTAAATATAGCAACTTCAATTAGATTCTGCATGATTATTGGTACTGATTTGACCTACAGCTCCTATGATACATCTCAAAGAAAATCAGCAAAATTATTCAGAACAGCAAATAGTGTGTTTTGGGGTTTTTTTAAAAATGCTGTCTCTGGCCTCTCAATTTCCCTCAGTGTTACTCTGTTTACTACACATTTCTCTACCATTCATGACTTAGACGTGAGACTCATTAAACTGTTTTGGTCACTTTCATACACCATGTAGTCAAAAAATCATCACTGAAAACAATGCCTTAGAACCATGAATAATGACACTTCTGGATAGATCTCATAGTAACTTCCTATTTGTCAGGATGATATACTGTTTTAGCCATGCCAATTTAACAGTTTTAGTGAAGTATTGCAGCAATTTAGCGTTTATATAAACTCTAGAACACCATTTCCCATAAACCACTCACCTTTAAAAGAGCATCTACATATACATTGTGCTGTGACATGATTTCCTTCACATCCCATTTCACATTAGCCATGAGAATCAGCATTTGTTCATAATCAATGGCTTTAGCAGCAACAATCCAATAAACTGGTTTACGTAGTTCACTGGCAGTTGACACTGTCTGAAATAGAAAATAAATTAAATTCACTTCAGTAAATATCTGGCCAGCAGGAGCAATATATAACTATGATGTAGAAGTATTTGCACCATAATGTACAAGTTTCAAATCTTCTGTATGAAAATCAGCTGTAAATTACACAATTCTGACCTGAGAATAGAACTGTTGAAGAAAAGGCTTCTTGGCAGCTGGCATCACTGCATCAAGATGAGGCTGAAGAAATTCAAACTGCTCAGCCAGAAACACCCTTTGAAAGCAAAGAAAATTTACTGTGAACTAAATGCAACGTTTGGCATGTCTCTTTACAATTTTCACTCTACAGCTGACATATCTGGCAATACCAATATGCAAACGTGGAAAATTTAGTCCCAAGAAGAACCATATCAGTTGTGTGCCAGCATATCATTCTCAATAGCATTCTCAATTCTGAAAATTTTAAAATGCATTTGCAAACAAGAAAATGCTTGAATAAAGAGACTTAGGTTTGAATATCAAGAATTCATATTTCTATTTTACTGAGGATACGCTGCAAAAGTCTGAGGCAAGGTCTAGTAAAAGTCAGTGACCAAGAGTGTCACAACTTCCACTGCAGGACAGTCAACATCAATATTAATATATCCATCTAAGAATTTCAAAATAACATTTCCAATTGATTTTTATACTAGTGAATCTATAAAACAGAACTTGATCTCATATTCCGTCTCAGGGTTAGAATTTGTTACTAACAACATAATAAGGAAATATATTTCTAACTAAGCATAAATGAAAAAAAAAAAAAAACCTCCTAATCTTGAAGTGTCATCTTGTGTGAGGAAAGAAATAATTCCTATCTGATTCTTCCTATTATTCTTTTCAAGTAAAAATTATTTCATAACATTTGCCTTAATTTGCTATAATCTCTTCTTCTCCTGTGGTGTGACATAGGTCCACTTCTACCCATTGCAAAGAACATGGTAATTCAAGCCAAACTGATATGAACTAAGCAGTTCTGAGTAAAGTATTTAATATAAGGTGAAAATGACCCATAGAGATTAAACATTCCCATTAGCTTCCTGGAAATTAAACCTCTTTCCTGTTAGATTTGACCATGTATTGTCACAAAATACATTTCTTGTGTTTGCATATTGCTAGACCAAAGAATTAGACTCCAGTACCTTTAATAAAGAAATTACCTTTATCGCTCATATTTAAAATCACACAGAGGTAGGAATTTTTGACCTGTCAAGAAGGCTTTGGGTTGCAACCACAACTTCTTAAACAATCAATAGCTTTCAGTGATCACAAACACAGTGTGTACAGTAAACAACCTACAGGGATTCTGTGGCCACCACTCTCTCTGCCAAACCATACAGCAAATTGCCAGATGTCAAAACTACGAGATGACTGAGATGTGGGCTTGGCACCTTCTCTTTTCTCTCTTCAGCAGCTGTGAGTGTTCCCGAAGGATCAGCAGACACTTCCTGAAACAAAGAATTAAACAAATTAAACCCAAAAAAAACAGCAAGGATGGTTCCAGCTGAACAGTTTCAGACGCCAGGTAAGATGAAGGAATGTTTCAAATTCTAAGGTGTAATTAAATCAAGCCTATTTCTATATGAACAGTATAGTGAAGTGGGTGAAAAAAAATATCATATCATGTAGATCAGTAGCCAAGGAAAAAAGGAAATTAAAAGGCAGCAAACAATGTTCTCACGACATTGTAACATCCAAATAGGCTTTAGCCCAATTGCCTTTTGGGAGACTGACTTCTCATCCTTGGAGGCAGTATCTTCAATCTGACAGCAACCAGATAAAGAGACATATTAAAGAAATGTTACTTCTGCAAGGGCTTTACTGCTTATATGAGCTGGCTAACTTAAGTAAAAAACAATTTATGTTCTCAATTACAGAATCACTAGGTTGGAAGACACTTTTAAGATCATCAAGTCCAACCCATGCCCTAACACCTCAACTAAACTATTCCACGAAAACTTCTATCCTACAGACATCTTGATGCTAGAAAGCAAGGAAATATTCACAGCAAAGGAATAGAATCGGTAGTGAGAAATAAGTTATACCAGGGCCTTGTTCCAAAATTAAAGGAAAAAAATAGAGGAAAAATTCTACCCCCACATTTAAGGAATCTAAGTACAGAATACAGCCAGAAGAGGAACCATAGAAGGAAAAAAATTCCCAGAGCAGGTGTACAAAGGCTGTTTCCCAGGCTTCTGAGGGTTTCAGGGCATGAAAACATAAAGGTAGTTCTGGCTGGCTAGGATTAATTATTCATACCATGCTTATACACAGGCCACAAGAAGATGAGAAACGCTACAAAGTTAAGATAATACAGCACCCAGAACAGGTAATAAGACAGGCAGGATATGGCACTGATTTTATTAAGAGTCTTTCAATACCCTGGAAATAGAAACCCTGGCCAGAGTCTGCAGCCTGTAGATGCTACAACATATCGGCCTGTATGTATGGAATGAAAACAAATAACAGTAACACAGTGACAAAGCAGTGGAAAAAATAACTTTTACAAAAGTAAAATCAGTGGCCCAACATGGCTGCTGTAAACAGCATAGGAACAACCAACCAATACGACAACAATGATGCTTAAAAATAACATTTATGTTTGGACTCAAAAAACCAAATTAGTGTAATTCTGAAATTGCAGTTAAAAAAGGGGAAAAGATAAAGCCAAAAACAACATAATGAAGAAAAGCAGCTTTCAAGTTTGTGAATTGTTAGTTTGTTAGTTTCAACTAGAGACAGAAATAATACCAGAGGAAATTGCAGTGAAGTAACTAAGGAAGGGGGGAGAGAAATAGACTCAAGCTAACCACAACAGCAGCCATGAATTTCTTCTGGGCTTCAGGGCAGATAAGAGCTGTGAGAAGTGACCTGAAATAGAGTACTTGCTATTCAAACAGGTTTTGTTTAGACATTTTTGCTTAAGGAGGAGAGCAGTGAGCACCTGAAACATTGGTGGAAATTAGTAGTGGTGCCACTCATTCTCTATGTCAGGATTGAGACATAGAGGAGTATTTCACTGCAGACCTTGAAACACCAAGAGAAAAAGTATTACACATATGATTAGGCAAAAACTAGAAAACCAACAGGGTGGTTATTCTGATAGCAACATATCTAACAGATCCATTGCAGTAGTACTGCAGCAATTAAAGGTAGGGCAGGTGAAAATTGATTATGTCAAAATATGTAAGGACCTGGTGAGAATTTAAGTGATACAGGATGAGCAGAAAGATCAAAACTTTGCTGCTATAGACAAAGCAGCACCAGAATGCATTTACTGCTTGGATGAATGCCAAACCAAAAGTGACATTAAGAATATAAGACAACTGAGAAGATAATAGCGTCCAAGCTGTTAAAAGTGGTTTGAGGTGTGGAGGAAAAAATATTCACAAGTTCCACTTTTAACTCTCTCAGATTTTATTTGGCAGTTTCCTCCTGTGGTGTGACAGCCCAAGGCAATAGGAGGTGGATTTGCTAAATCAGAAAGGCTTTTTCAGTTCTGCATCTCCAGAGACGTCAAACACAAACATAAAAATGGGCTACAGCAGATGGAACAATGCAGAGTCTGGGAAAGCAGAGTTCTCACTAACAAGGGTGAGGAAGTACCTTCAGACTTATTTTAAAAATACTGCAATAAGGTTACAGACATAAAAAGCCAATAAAGCAGGGAACCTTGAAGAGTGGTCTCCACAGAAACTCTGACATTGAAAACAAGGAATGCTGACTGAGCAATTCCATCAACACATCATTTCTAGCACTAAAAGATCTCACAGGAATACATCAATGAGCAGAAGATAAAACTTCTAAAAGAAGCTTATGGCAAACGTGATCAGATACACTTGCACTGAGCATAGGAACAATTATAAAGGCTAGCTACGAGGTTATGCTATTTGAAAAATTAATTTTCTTTGGTCTGATCTGTGTTCACATTCAGCCAGATAAATGTGGAATTAAACTGACTAGATGCTTCACAATACTATGAAGTTTGCATTCTGCCGAGTTTATCAGAACAGATAAGCAAGCCAAAAGCCCTGGTTATTTGCTAAAGCTCATGTAACCTCTTTCAGAGAGCTCTAAGGTACTCCCTGAGCACATCCACAAGTTTACTGCAGATAGACAATGACATCTGACCATAACAATCAATTCTCTAAAAACATTAAGGCAAAGACAATATTGATTAACTATAAAAATTCCCTCTTTATCTGCCCTCTCTTTTACTTTTTTCACTTAATTCCATTCTCAAAAACCCAGATCAAAACAAACAAACCCACAAAACAAAAACAAACAAAAAGCAGTTTTAAAGCGTTTACACAGGACAAATGTAGCCAAACCCACAGCACACCAAGCAATGCTGTATCCTTAGGAGAGACAAAGAGTGACAGAGCTGGGGGAAGAGCACCAGTAGTAAACATTTAAGAAGCTTGCTTTCTTTCAAAGACTAATTACAAATTATGTAAAAACTAAATATTATGAAGACTTCATTTTTTATTTATCTCATTTCGAAGTTGCCTGCTACTTCATACACATTTTAAACAATTTTTTTCCTCCTTTTTGCTTCCCATGAAGGTAAGTAACATCTTTTAAATGCCAAAATTGTGTTGCATCTGAAGAACACAAAAGGTACGTGAGAACCAGCTAAGTCAGAGATATGCTACCTTCAACGAAGGAGTCAAACTCTGGTTCAAATATCGTGGCCAAACAGCATGAGCATCTCATTCTCCTAATTTGTTCTAAAAAGCAGGCACTGCAAAAGCATGTTGATAGCAAAAAGCAAACAGCCAGTGTGCCAATACCCCGAAGAAGCACAGGATCACTCTGAAAGGGCCTCAGTGATGCATGTGTTTTTTCCTCCTGCCTTCATTAGCAGAAATGATCAAATGACTGAAAGCAGCAAATAAAGGGGCAAAACACACAGTCTGGAACAGGAAAAAAGGCTACAGACTACTTAAAGAAATCTGATGTTTTTCAGTGTACTGGACTTGTTAAAGTTAACCCTTCCAGTAATGAAGAAAATCTGCAAGAAAATGTCTGTAGCCAGAGACTCACTTTGTGTACCATAGAAAACAAGCAGAGTCCTGTAGAACTGCCAGCCTCAAGAGGAAGAGGAGAGGAGGGGAGTAGAAGCCAGAAAATTAAATAGCAGCCAGCTGAACTTTAATTTCAAGAAATGTCAAGTTACACTGAGAACATACTGTAGCACCCAGCATTAAGCATGCAGAGAGCAACACTAAAGCAGAATAAACTTGCTTAGCTCCTCCCTGCATCAGAGTAGCAGATCTTCCCGATCCAGCAGAACTGGGATATGTCAAAGACATATCACAGCCCACACAACATCTTTGTAAGAAAATTGCATGAAATAGATTTGATAAAATAATTTAAAGGTATATTCGGAACTGATGCAAACTACAAGATGCTCTTCTCCTTCCTTGCCAAAGAAGAAAAAACCCAAAATGTTTAAAAAAATTAAAAAAAATATTAGAAGCACCAGACTTATCTGAACAATAACCAAATGAACTGTAGCGGGCACAGCAGGACAGGTTAACCACTACAGGCTGCAGACATCTTACATCAGGTCTTACCTATTAAATTTTCACTTTATTTCACTTCATCACTTAATTATTTACTCCCATGAAGAACAATTTTAATGAACAGGTAGAAAAATAAAATCTATCTGTGTAAGAAACAAGCCTCCCCTTCAATCTCTTCCTCTAAAAATGTCATCTGTAACAAGAGAACATTTTCATTTCAAGTTTGGCTGAACCCAATGGCAAGCCTCTGTTAAGCTTTCCATCTCAACTGGAAGAGGAGACTATAAACTAATTACCTAAATCAGAGGTATAACTACATAAGTTAATTATCTAAGTTAAAAATTTGACATTCAATTTGCAAGAGAGACATTTTTACAGGGCGGATCTCGTTGTGAGAAACACTTTTATTTCAGTTATCCAAAAGAACTTATGACTGAAAAACTGATTATCTGCTAATTATGGTGAAATAGTCGACAGTTAATTACAAACATCCACTTCCACTAACTTTAAATAAAAGCCACGAAACTTCACTACCTCTCCCCAGCACACAAAGTTCTGCAGATCACACTCATAACCAATAATCTTTTAAACCTGCTCTTCTTCTGGCCTAATACTTTTTGCACAAGATTTCAGTTTTAGAATTGTTTTGATTTAATATACATACACAATAGCAAAAATTTTAGGTTTGATTTTGCAATAACTCTAGATGTTACTGAAGAAATCCCAATCTTAAAGGAGTAAGGCGTGTTTAAAAAGCATGGACAAAACTGTACTATCTGAAAAGGTTCTGGCAGTAGAATAGTCTACAGCAGCTGCAACATACCAACACTTCTACCAACAACTTGATGTGTGCTGATGGATGAGGAAAAGCAGACTAACCCCACACGTTTATATAAGACAGGATAGTTCTATCATCTCTGTTTATAGAACTGTAATTCCTGTTAATATCATGAGCATTGATTACAAGAAAACTGATCCAGGAAAGCATAACTTCTTACTGTATTCAAAAGCTGTCTGAAAATAGTTCAACTAACTCCAAGTAGATGTTTAATATACAAGAATTTTTTATCACAAGGAATGTACTCAAAGCAACCAGTGAGGTTTTTTTTCTCCCACTTGAGCTTACACATCCCTAACTGTTCTTGAAACCAAATGCTGAAAATGATAGGTAGGGCCAATTGCAAAAGCACATTGCTTTCAAGGTAGAAGTACTTCTTGAATATGTTGTAAATGTGTTAAGGTTTTAAAATGGCATTTTACAATATTCCTACTAGGCTTTAAGTTGCAAGATTAGTATTTTCTTGCTGAGGGGCACAAAACTTACCAAGCAAGGTAATCTTGCCTCAACCCTCAAGAAAGTAAATCAAACATAAACAATATAAGCTACTATAATGATCACCACTCTACAGGCTTTAAGAAAGCAGATCTTTAAAAACCAAACTACAAACCATCTTGAGAAATCATGCTATGTATTTTCTATTATTTACAACCTTTTTCATGAAAGGGATATCTTTATAGCATTACTGAAGAGCCATAAAAGGGATCCCCACACCTCCCAACATTTTTAGTGCACACACTTCACATTGTCCTCAGGGTTGAATTGTTAAGCATTGCCTCACAGCAGGTACAAGGTTCTGATTTCAAGAGTGTGGATCCTCCACGCTCTTTGTCACAAAACAAGCATGTCACAAACCTCAGCTGGGTCAGTCGCTCTGACTTCAGTAAAAGAGTTCAATAAAGTTTGCACTGAAACTTCTGGGATCTTTGCATTTTTTATTATTTTTTTTTAAATGTTCAAAATTAAATGGCAGACTTTTTGCACAAAAAATTACAAGTTGGAAGGTTTATTTACTATCTTGTTTCAATCAGTGCAACAATGCCTCTATGAGGAACCACTGTGTGCCGACAGACAACTGAGAAAATGAGTCATTAACTATGCCCTAAAAAAAAAAAAATGTCAAATGAGACTCCACAGAAAAGCACATGCACAGGCAGCATTAGAACCTGAACCACTACCTCACAAAAAAAACCACGTAAGCTGATCTGGTCTGCTCATACACATTTTTACTGCAGCACTTTCTTGTAGAAGGAAATTTTCTCAGGAAGACCTGCTGCTGGTTCCCAGGTGCTCAGCTGTGACTCGGTGGACACCTGCACTCCTCTGGAAAGAGCCCATTTTCAGTGCCCAGCAAGAAGAGTCTGAAGTGACAAAAACGAGATGTACCAGAGACTGCCTAAAGACAGACCAAGGAAGTGCCAAAACCCTGAAAAAGTATCCGATTAAATAAGCTCAAAAACGTCAGTAAATTATTCCAGTCTACTTGGTAATACAGTAAAGTAAACCAAAAAAAAACCTGTATGAAGAATAGTAAATGAATAATGTTGTGGAAGTCCTAGCATAATTTCAAAGTGCTTGTCATGTCAGAACTTTGTATATACAGAGTTCTCTTCCCTTGACAAGCAATTCATACACCACCTTAAAAACTGTCATTATGTACAGTTAGAAATCTCTTCTAAAGAGAGGAAAGAGAAAACACACAAACTGTTCTCTTCATTTTTGTTCAGGTTTTTTTTTTGCCTTTTAAGCAGCAGGAGACCAAGCATGGATTAGAAATGTTGCATAAGATATATTCAGCCAAATAAAACCTCATAGAGAATCACAGCTACCATTTCACTGAAGAACTTAGTTATGCCCTTTAGGAGCTGCATCCTGTGCTAGGCACAGCCATGTCAGGTAAACAATTCCACAGCCAAGACTCTCCAGAGTCTGCCACTAGTATTTTGCCAAACCACACATAACAGGGCACCCGTCCACACTGTGTAACACAGGCCTGTGATATGACATTTTAAGTAAAACCAAACTATTGGTTTCCAGCACTGGGACTAATGGAACTGAACTGTACCATTCTACGGGACAAAAGAGACAAAGCCAAAATAGGATGGGAAGTCAGACATGAAGAAAAAAAAATATTCTTACCAATCTTTATGTTATTTGTACATCAGAAAAATCTATAACATCAATCTCTAACCTGAGTCTCCAAAAAGACCTACACTTTTTGGAGAAGGAGTCCAAAAGCCAAAGTAAAGACAGGTCCTAAAATACATTGACCCATACTCATTTATATCTGTAATTCCTTCCATCTGCTCTTCTATACATTGCATTGCAATGCTTACATACTTTACTACAGTGATTTATTTTCTACTGCTGTAAGACACAGTAACTTTAAGAAACTTCATTCTAAATTTCAATTTTGCTTGAGCAAACCTGCTTGCAATGAATTATTTATGAGTATTCCATGGTTATTTGGCCCCCAAATCTCTTTTTGCAGTAATCATTCAAAGCAGTTATTTACATACACAGGACATTCACAAACAAGATCTAGGCAACAGCAATATCACAATTACATAACATTTTGTGAAGATAAGGAAGCTGCTTAAAAACAGAAGAAGCAAGGAATCAGAAGTATTTTCCTTCCAATGCACCAATTATTCCTACCAAAGCACAGAACAAACTGATTGATGCCTTGTACTTAGGGGCTTAAAGCTCTCAGTGAACAAATATGGACATCATTGCTGTGTTAAAACACATTCCTGTTAGAAATTGCAAACACAAGGACATAATGTGTGTAGGTACCTCTACACACTGACTTGGAAACTACTAGTGAGGAGATACAAGCAGCTCAAAAAAGGGGCTTGTTTTGATGTAATTAGCCTAATCTAAACCATATCTGAGTAAGGCTAAAAGAACAGCACTTCTTCATCCCCTTCACAGTCTTTTTCTCTGTTTTCTTTTTAATAAAATCTGCGTATATGAATGAGTAGTGTTTGTAGAGTGCTACTTCTGGAGGATCCAGAAGTAATTATTTAATTATTAACTCTGAACCTGCTGCATAACAGAAATCTGTATGAAAGCTACTTTGTGCTAGATGTTCAAAGACGTGACTATGAAGTACAGATAGACATACGAAGTTCAGTACAGTGTATCCAAATAAATCTTTGGAAATCATACTGTTCTCTTAACTCTCAGAAATTAAATTGGACCCTAAACTACTGTAAAATACTCACAGTGCTTTTATTTTTCATTCTTTTGGTTTAGCCTAAGGTATTTCTTTAAGGCAAAAACAAGGAGGTTACACACAGAAAACAGCTTACTCAGTCACTGTAAGCTGTCAGCACACCTCCACGTAACTTATTATAAGAAAGCAAATAAAGGTTTGTTAAATGGTTGGCCCCCTTTGATTTATTTTTAACTAAGTCTACTCATTTACCAAAAGAAATTTCAGATCATACTTAAACCAGTATCTGTATTAGCAGTACAGAGTTTTAAGAAGAGCCAAAATTGGATTTCATTATTATTAAATTTGTAACAGTTTGAGATTGGAAGCATATCTAAAGCACTAGTGTTTTAAGAATCTAAATTGTAAATAAGTCCCTTTATCATTGTCATAATAAAGTCCTTCATCACTGTCATTTTGATTACATCATACAGAACATCCAAATTTCAAGAAAAGTTCAAATTAAAAGTGCTTTTGTATCCCAATTACCACCAGCAGGAGCACATCTACCACCAACTGAAGCAGCTCAGTGATTGTTTATTGTTTGGGGGTTTTCCTTTACTGTAATGTAGTTTATCATTTTTCAGTGCAGGAGAGACATATTGACATTGAATAATATGTATCACAGCTGAGGTGCCACATTATTGCCTTGCAAAGAAGTTAACAGGACTAAACACATGTTCGCATCTCAGCTGTTTCCTGTTCGCCATCTAAAACATTAATCTAAACTGCAGGAGGACTTGCTGCAGTTTATAAAGTACAGTTGGTTTTGCTATGAAGTATTAGATGGCAAAAAACAATGAAGAAGTGATTCAGCTACAGCTGAATACTGCTCAGAGGAGACAAGGAGCTCCAGCAAAAGCATGAGGCACGTGATGCATGAGAAGGGATGGAGGGAAGAGTAGATGCAGTGCTTCAAATCGCTGCAGCCTTTTGCACACTGGCCTCAAGTCAGAAATTTGACTTAGTCTCTCAGTGGTCCAAATAAAAACCAGGATAGTACTTCTTTTCCAAGTACGGTTAGTATACTGTAAGCACAGTATATACTAAAGGACAGAAACTTCTTATATTGTAACAATGGGAAAATAGAGCAGCTCCATAAGGAGTTACAGGGAATGTCTCCAGTCAACCTCCATACTCTTCATAATGAACAGGCTGCCGGAAGTGAAACTTCCATTCCAAATCGCCTTTTCCTTCACAAAGGAAACTTAAAATTCACTGAATAACAATAAAAGCAGTATTCTAAAAAAAAGGTATTTGGTATAAACTAGATAGCATTAATTCAATCCCAAACAGGAACCACCAGAATTCTACACGAAGCTGGAGGGGGGGGCCACACAATCCCCCAATTATTCCTCTAACTCCTGACAATAAATTTGAATAAAGTTGTCTTCATCAACTGACATCTCGAAAAAAGGAATGGAGAAAGTCCAAGTGGAAAGCTAGAAATGATCCAGACTAAATTACTGAAGAGTCTTGATCTAGATCATGTAGCTCAACCTTCACAGACACTAATGTATTTGTGAAATTATTCTGATCTACATGCAAGTCTGGCCGAGTTTTGGTCACAGAACTGTCAGATTCAGACTATCTTTATGGAAATAAAATATTGATGCTGCCATCAGGAACTGAAAGGTGACAGAAATGAAGCCCTCAATAAAGTTACCATGGATAGGAGACAAGGCAACAACCTTTAATTCCCAACAGGCCATGGGACTGAATGCCACAACACAAACAGGAATACTTTCAGAAAGCAATTTACAAAAATTTAAAATAAGATAGGAGAATCCCTTGAGCAGTTCAGAACTGTCCAAACAGTCTTGAGAAATACCCTTTTTATGACACAATGAAAATGAACCTTGATTTTCACAAACTCTTAAAAAAAAAGTGAACAATAAACAAAAATATCCAGAATACTTTTACTTCCTCAAAAATCAAAAAGTAAAAAATTACCATTTATAGTACAAGACTGGGATAAGTTCGTAAGATATTAATAAGCCTCATGGAATGTTTTTAAGTTAATAGCAGTTAGCTAAGATTTCTTTCTTCTTTCAAACCTTACAGTGAACATAGCTATTAATTTCAAATGGCAATACATTATCTGTTACAGTACTATTAATGACCGAAGAAGAAAACAAACTACTGTTACCTTTCCATTTCACTCCCAGAACTTCTAAATTATTTCAATTGCTAAAAAAAATGAAGTCTGTAAAGCACTGTCAGGAACCATCACTATAGAGTAATTTCAAAAATTAATTCCATAACTTGCCATTTTCCAATAATCTTTAACTGATTCATTTGCAAGCACTTCCTAGAATTAATTTTTCTTTCTGCATACACTGCCCTTGAGAAGAATATCAAGAAGCCTTTTTTCTCTTTTACAGAGGCCTAGGGTTATTGGCTATCTTATGCTCCCTCTACTGACGGCATAAGAAATGGCCCCCAAGCCCTTTAAGATGCTTCTCTGAGAGAACAGTTTAGGATTTGACATAATGATTCAAGGAATAAAAAAAGCATAAAGTACATTTCTGTGGACTGTCAAATCCTTGTACAAGTCGGAGTAGAACATCTTTTTCTTCTTTCTAAGATAGAAGCCTCAGAAAATAAAACCTTCCTGTAGCATCTATGGTATTGACTTCTACACAAGCCATTTATGACAGCTTGAGGAAATTTCTTCACAATGTTTCAAGGGTTTCATATTTAGGTGGAATATGAGAACTTCCATTTCTGATGTAGTTTCTAGCAATATTTCTTTATAACAAGAACTACCTACACTGTCCTTTACCATCCTCCTGTGCAGAACAGTAATCTAGTGCCACTGTGACATAAGCACCATATTTGCTTTTCACACTTTGAAAATAAATCAAGAAATGACCAGTGGGATAAAATCCAAAATATACATCAGGGAAAGTTCCCCAAAATTAAGAGAGGTCTTAGTATACAACCTCTATTATCCTGAAAGGTGAATAATCTTCAGGATAGCTTACTGTTTTGCTATTCTTTTACTAAAGAAAAATGAGTCATCCAATTCTTTTTATAAAATGTTTCTTAGTAAGAATAATACTGAATGTCTCTCTTTATTACATGGAGCATAATAGAAGATATAAATATAGAATTTCACTATAATATCTAGCAAAATCTATTTAATTCATTTTGTTGTACATTAGAAACAAGTGATTTCACACAATAATGACCTCTACATCATGAAATGAAGCCTTTGTTATTAGACACTGAACGAGAAAAGAGAAAAAAAAAAAAAAAACAAAAAAACCAAAAAGCCCTGATGAAATGTAATTCCTGAATTTCATACACAGGCCCCTATCCCACTGAGCATTAGCAAAATCCAGGTACTTACCAGATCAATCAGACTCTCCTGGATTCTGTTCAGTGTGGTGCGTAATCTGCTGCTACTGAGGCCCAGTCCTGTTGATTCAAACTGGAAGAAATACATTCTACTTAAATTGGAAAAGGAAATCTCATTGGTTTAAAGTCACACAGCAAAACCTGAACTTGCAAAGACTATCTACAACTTGCTTATATTAAAATTTTAGCACAGAATCACAACCACACAAAATGAAAAGAAAATCAACAAAGTTCACAGCACTCAACACTGCACTGGTGTGAAGAATGACCTAAGTATTTTTCATAAAGATGACAGTGTATCATTCATACCAATAAAACATCCCATATCTTTTTTTACTGTTACAATTCTGCATTTGACTGCAGGACTCTAGATTTTCTCATTTGGGTGATGAGCCCAGAATGGTGCCCCACACCATCACCTCGAGCCTTGCATTCACACCACACCCAAGTCAAATGGTTTTCACTACTCTTTCCACCTATAAAATCTCTTGTAATTATCAAAAATAGATACATCTTTTGCATATGCAAAAATTATAACCACTGATCTTTATAAACAGACATTATTAATTAATGCCTACAAAGATCAACCTCAGAAATGTGCCATCTTCATGTTCATGGCTCACAAGTGTATGGGGTAGATGCTCAGACTGGATATATACTTATATATATACCTATGCTATAGATGTATTTATTTTATATATACATATACATATAGCCACACTAATACCCTCCTCAGTGCAACAGATTATACCAGCTGAAGGTCTGATTTGACATGCATAATTATTGTAACATCTTATCTTCTACTGTTAATAAAAAACCCCCAACAAACTAACACAACAAAGAAAGTGGAAACGGGACATGTAAGAAACACACATTTAAGTCAACAACCTGGAAGGATTTGAATACAGTTCTGGTATGTGACTCACACCAAAAGGCAATTTGCTGAACAATATTTAGGGCACTGTTGTACACTGCACTATTAGACTTCCTTTCAGTGGGCTGAATCAGGGAAGGAAGTATTTGCATTTATGTGACCTCCTCCTCTCTCCGTCTGAATTCAAACAGGTATCATTTAGGTCCCCATTTAGTGCATCTAAAGTTTTTGATTTAAAATGTCCATCTGCTCCAATTCTTCTATATATTAAATGACAATTTACATCTGAGTTGAATTCTCACGGGAAGTACACTCTAATGAAATCTAAAACCTGATCTAGGAGACATGTCCACAAGAACAGAACCTCACAGCCTCATGATGAACATTTCACTCATCACTACATCTGACTCACTTCATGCAAATTTTTGCTATTTCCATTTGCAGATCTATAGATTTTTAAATTCCATAAATTGATGACCTGGGAATCCTAGTAAGCAGAGCATTAAACAATTTGTAGAATAATTCTATTCATCACCAATTTTACCTCTTATCATTAACCTCTTACAGTAATTACCTCTTCTAATAACCTCCTATAGTTATTTTTAAAAAAAGTTTCCAAATTAATGCAATGTCCAGTCAAAAAAAAGAGGAAAGCTCACCTCAATTTGTTTCTGCTAAGGAAAAGAATTTTGTGGCATGCTCATTAATGTCTTAAATTTTAGTGAGTAGATGTTACATACAGGCAATCCTCTTAATTTTTTCTTCTTCCATAATTTGAGATAAGGCAAGCTTAATTTGCATCCCACAAATAAAGAAAGTTTTGAAAGCAATTCTGGCTACAATATTGTTTATTTTTTGGCAGTGAAGAAAGCTAAATACCAATTACATAGGATAATGATTAAAACAAGGTCTGGAAAGAGCAATGACAGCATCATGAACAGACACAAAACTCAACATGTATATTTTAAATCCCTGGTTTTCACTGAGCTGGCAATGAATTTTGTATAACCAACTGCTCTCCTTACGTGTGTACTAACTCACATATACAAAATAACCACAATATTCACAAATATGTTTAAACATTTAAGGAAGTTATACCAGCATACTCTAAGAATCCCATTTGACATAATTTTCTAAATAAAAATAAAACAGGAACTCTCGGAGTGGTCTAAATCACATACCATCACCCATCTCTACTTTCTAAAGGTTTAGAAACACTGTGGGAGTGAGGACATTTAAGCAGCATTACAAGAGGGTTTATTACAATCATAAACCCTTGCAAGCATTGTTTCCCATGGAAAACAATTTGTCAAAACAAATACTAGGCACACTACAAAAACATCATAATTTTACCACCCATCTGCTATAACATTTACCTGCCTAGCACTGAGCTGCTCTCTGTTAGAAGCACAGAGTGAGGAAGTTGGTATGGGCTTTAGAAACACAAAACAGGAGGTGCAAAAAAATAACAATAAATGCAGCACAGTGTGAATACCAGAGCAACTAAGTCAATGGAAATCAATTATCTTAACAAAACAAACCAAAAACCCCCAAACCAAACTACAAACAAACAAACAAAACAAAAAAAACCCAACAAAAAGAAAACCCCTCCACCCATCCTGTAAACACAAATTGCAAACACATTTGTCCTGCCAAACAGTTCAAAACCTTTTAGAACCATATGTTGAGTCTGAAAATTCATTACAATTTGCCAATGCATGATGATGGATTTGGAACCCCTCAACATTGTTACCTGTGGAGTAATTTAGGGGCCAAGATAGGAGAAAGTAGTTTTTATATGTAGCTGTTAGGACAATTCTATTGAAAGTTGATCTATGTTACATAAAGACACTGCCAACTAGCATTTTTTTCAGCTACAAGATCACTCAAAAAAATGTTGCTTTCATTAATGCAAGTAGTTTGACAGAGGAATATTAGATATGAAAATGTGTCTTTCAGACTTTTTAAATTTGAGTTATTACTTAACTTTCATGGCTCCCTTTTCCTATATTTGCTATTCTTATGTAAAGCAGAGAAAAACATACACAGAAAAAGTCAATCAAACCCTGAGGCTCAAACCCTCCTTCTGCAGGCTCCTTTGTTACCCACTTCCTACCACTACTTCCAGGTATTTCACTTTGTCTTTCCTCCTTTTCAATAGTGCTGGAAAAAAGAATAAGGAATCTGTCTATTCAAAACATAATATGATTAATGTCTCACTGACAATAATGCTCCCAGTACTTCTTCCCCATATTGCTGATCTAATTAGCATTTTCTTACTCCTATATTCAAATCCATTTTTTTGCCGCTAATTAATATGTAATTCTGGGAATTATATATTAGGTAGTATTTTAAGCAAAGAGCTGTATTTTCATTCTCTGTGTACAGTGATACTTGAAAAAGAAAAGTGCTTCTACCTACCATGTCATTTCGGCCAAAAAATGTATAGACTGCATACAGATAGTAATCAAACAGCTGGGACATGAAGTGGATCACATCAAATGCAATAGGTTTCAGAATATTCATCATCTGCATGTATTTCCCTTAAAAATTAAATACAGAAGATCAGTTTCCTCAGCACAAGTGCTACAAAGACAGTTTGGACAAACTCAAAGACAGCTTTACCAAGTGTATTATGTTTATTTACAAGTGTATTTATGTTTATTAACAACAACTTAATAATAGTTTACAGATCAGAAAGGTTTAAAAACAGCTAAAATGATGGCTTAAGACACCACACTTGTTTCAAGACTTCTCAAAATGTATATGTTAATCCATATCAAAATGTCTTCAACTGTTTCAAGCCTTCTGCTACCCAATTCAAAACATACTGGATCCTCTAGAAGTTTCAGCTTCATTTAGCTAAAAAATAATAATCTGCTAAAGCAGTCTTTGGCAAATGCTATATAGAGCGACTGAAGATTTTATGCATTAGTGTGTTTATATATGCACACATGGATACTTTTCAGGCAATAGAAAAACACAGCATAAAAATTATATGTCCAAGATTGGATTTTACCCAACAACTCTAGGAATTATGTGCTTCACATCGGTGATACAGCATTTTCTGCTTTCTTTCTTTTATATTCTGTGGTAAGAATCCCAAGTAGTTTTGAAATGTCTCCAGGGGGCCAGACTATGAGTAAAGGAGGATGTCAGTACCCTGGCACATCCAGGGAGAAGAATAATTCCTTCTCTTCCTTCCTATTTTCTGTTGTAACATATTGGACTTAGGATTTTTATTTTTTTTTTTTAATAATAAAACCCCCCCAGCCACAGGATCTTCATCTGTATGTTATCTGAATCAAACTGATCATAGAATTTGGAGTCCAAAAGGGATTTTTCCCTACAGACCTAATTCACAGGGCCTATAATTTTCAGTTATTTTTGTTTTCCAGCACAGGACATGGCTCTTCATTGGGTCACAAAAGAAGCACACTTAATGAAAACCCTGATATTGCAGACACCCCACATTTCCTGCTGGCTACCTCACAAATGACATCCTGCTTACTCTTTCATTGTTCTAAAAATGTAACATATACCAGACTTTTGGTTATTACAGTAAGAGACAGACAGCAATTTTTAAACTGAAACACAAATGCAGTCTACCCCAGCATGTAGGATACAGCAGGTCATTTCACAAATTGCCATACTCCACATGTTTACATGTGACAGGTTAGAAAAATTACAAGGTGCTAAAACCATTTTTTTTTTCTCTAGTCAACAACACTCATCTTCAAGATAATACTGTGCCCAGAGAAGTAATTTACTAATATAGAGAAAATATTGATTTAATCAGAGAAACTGGTCAACAAAGAAAGAAAAGCTATCTTTTAATAATGGGGGAGTTATTTGAATTTTTCAAGCAAGTAATTGTTTAGGTCAGCAAAGGTAACTAAGTTGAAGAATGCAAGATACAGCTACATACCTGGTAAAATGGTAGAGCACTAGAGTAAGAACCAAGAAACAGCCTGACATTGCTACCTTCCAGGTAATTTAGACTCTTTACTGAAAGCTATGTGACTACGCTCCTGTTTGCTATGACATGCACGCAGCTGTTATGTTATTTCTATAGATTTGACACAGGTTGTAATAATCAATATTTGTCAGTTTAGCACATTTGTTAACTCTATACTACTTATTTTTTAATGTTTTGACCCACAGCATTGTGAACAACCTGAAAAGTGGACTTAAAAAATCAATTTGTTTTCTAAAAGGGAAAATCAAATGCACAGTCCAATGTGGAAATTTTTGGATGTTTGTGAAAGGATGGTACTGGTACCCTAATTAAACCAAGTGTTACCTTCACCCATACTATATGAATATTCTGTATTGGACAGGCTGACTTTTTCCACTTACTCTGTGATAAACATATTTTTAAACTTGCCTGCAACCCAAACACAGTATGAGTGACGAGTCACATTCTGGACAGTTAAGACTTCCAAGTATCTGTGCAGCTGGCACAAACATTGAAGGTAATCTCTTGGGCAGTGTCTTATACTTTTCCAAAGGGCTATGCACTGTACACTGCCCAAGTACTGTCCCTATAAAAATCTTCCAGCGCCAAGAACATTTCTCTATTACTACATCACTCAGCATCTTGACACAACAAGTGTTCCAAGAACATTTCCTCCTCGTTGCTCTCTCTAACAGGACACCAATTTTAAATGTCTACACATCATTACCTGCTTGCCCTGAAGTTACTGTTTTGCGTTAAAAAGGGATATATAAGAACATTTCCAAACAGCACAAACACAGTCCAAAGCCATAACAAAATAGAAACTTCCAGAAATATTTGAGAATAACATTTAAAGTTTCAGCAACTGGAAGTAGCTTGAATTTCTAGAAGTTCTACGTAGCTTAAACTGCTGAACATTTGCCAGGTTTCTTTTGAAGTATTGCTAGCAGAACTCCTTCTGCCCTTAAGGATAGCAAGTAGAGAGCATTCTTTATCAGACTAATTTATACAAAACTGATGCACCTCACAAGTTAGCACACACAAATCTTTACCAAAAAATCTTTACCAGGCCAGTCTGGTAAAGTGAGCTTTGAACTAGGAAAGATGGGATAAGGGGAGAGTTACAGTGATCATGCATGCAGCAAAATAAGGTTGAAGTGGGGATAACTCCAGCAGACAGAAGTAGCCTTACATGACTCTAAGACAGGACTATGGGACATCCCCTTATGGCACTCCCAAGGGGATAGTGACACACTCAAATACCTCTGTCAAGTGCCTGTACACCAATGCACGCAGTGTAGGGAACAAACAGGAGGAATTAGAGATGTGTATGCAGTCATGGGGCTTTGATTTCATCGCATTTATGAACGTATGTTGGGATAGCTTGTGTGACTGGAAAATTGCCAATGAAGGGCTATATGCTGTTTAGGAAAGACAGACCTGGAAAGCGCAGTGTTGGAGTTGCCCTGTATGTGAGACAACACCTGGAACGTATTGAGCTCTGTCTTGGGGTGGATGATGGGTCAGTTGAGAACTTAAGTGTGAGGATAACAGGGCAGACCAGTAAGGGTGACACTGTTGAGGCTGTTTGCTACAGACCACCTGATGAGGAGAAGGAAGTGGATGAAGTCTTTTAACAGACAAGTAGAAGCAGCCCATGGTCACAGGCCCTGGTTGTCACAGGGGACTTCAGTCATCCTGACATCAGCTAGAAGAACAAACCAGCAAAGCACAAACAGTAAAAGCATTGACAACAACTTCCTGACAGAGACGCTGGAAGATACCAATGAGGAACGATGTGTTGCTCTACCTTACACTAATGAACAAAGAAGGCCTTGTTAGAGGTGTGAAGGTTGGGGACAGCGTTGGCTACAGGGACCATGAGATTGTGGAGTTCAGTATCCTTCATGAAGGAAGCAGGGCAGCAAGCAGAATTGCAACCCTGGACTTTTGGAGAGCTAACTTTAGCTTCTTTGGGCATCTTTTTGGAAGAATCCCAAAGAGACAGGCTCTGCAGGGAAAAAGGGTCTAAGAGAGAGGGTCAATATTCAAGCACCACTTCCTCCAGGCTCAAGAATGGTGCCTCCTGATGAGCAAGAAATTTCAAAGAGGGCAAGAGACCAGCACGGATGAACAAGGAACATCTGTCAAAACTCACTAAAGCAGGACATCCACAGGAAGTAGAAACAGGGACAGGCCCCTTGGAATGAATACAGAGATGTTGTTGAAGTGAGCAGATCTAAGACAAGAAAACCCAAGGCTCACTTGGAATCAAATCAGGTCAAGAATGTCAAGAAGAAGGGCTTCTTCAAATATATCAATAACAAAAGGCCTGCTACTAAAATGGAGAAGGAACCCTGGTATGGGGATGCAGAAAAGGCTGATATACCAAATGCCTTCTGTGCATCAGTCTTCACTGACAAGACCATCCCTGACCCAGGTGACAGGGAAAAAGGAATGGGAGAAGACATACATTAAGAGCCAAAACACCGCTTTGAAGGAAAAAGTGCAAAGTCTGTTTAGCTTGACCATTTTGAAAGAGTCTGCAATTCAAGGTTTAAGTTGCATGAGGTTCTATGTTATGTGACCAATCACTCACTTCAGCTAACTACTTCTGCTGTGAGGTTTGTCATCAGTATTATTATTTCCTTGAAAGATAATGGGATTTAAAGCAAGCAGAATCTAAGAATTTGTCCTCAAAACCCATTCTTAACACCAGCAAAAGTAAGGGCAAAAAAGCATTAAAACCCATCAATATAAGAAATACCCACTAAACGATTACTATGGTCAGAATGATATTAATTAAGAGATCACTGAATCAATACATACAATGACATAGTCATTAAATATTCTTGTTGATATATAGTGCTTAGTCAAAATATTCCATACAAATTTAACACAGGTTTATTTTTCCTTTACTTTTTAAGTCAACATGCAATGGCTTGATAGGAAAAATTAACCTTATAAAATTAGTGTAATGGCTACTTTATATTAGAAAGAGAACTATTTACCTTAGACCTTAGTTAATTAGTGAGAGAAATCTGATAAATTGAACTGTTCACTTGAAATTCAAACGCAATTGTAGCAGCTCCCACTTCAGTTATACATTAGCAACTCATTTACGTAGTTTATAAACATTAAGCTACTTCTTTTTTTATTCATTTAGCCTCCATTAAAAACAGACAGCACACGGAAATAGTTCAAAATGCTTAACAAACACTGTCATACTAATTCAGTATGACACAATGGGCACTACTACTTTCCTAAAAAGTAGGGCAATTATTTCTGTTACTTGGTTGGGCAACTTAATTCTCCATCTTCATCATTATGACTGAAACACAGCAAAGAAAAACATATTAAAGAGGGGAAATAGTAATCCAAACAACTACTGATCCACTGTTTTAATTTTTAGGATGCAGAATTTCAGATTCTTTTGAAGCAAGTATGGAAGTGACAGAAACAGATATACGGAGACAAAATTAAGATAAATCATGGATCTAACAGAAGTGAACTGTACTAGACTAAGGTACATGATTTTCTACACAAAGGACACAGTACATTTCACCGATCTGGGGTTTGATGAAAGTATTAATTTAACAACATTGCACAGTAAATAAATGAAGTAAGAGTGTATTGAAAAGGAATGTAACTAAAAAAGCTACTGGTGAAGTTCCCAGCAATCGGCTATCTCTTTAACATTTTCATGAATTACTCTGGCACAAAAGTAAGAGTGATACTAGAAAAAAAAATGAGGCACCATCAAAACAGAAAAGGACTGGCATAATGTACAGGAGTACTTGATGATTGCTGCAATAAGAATTTGATGAAATTCAGTAGCACAGATCATAAATCCATTAATTTAGGGGACAATTAATTAAGAAATATGCATCTTTCTACTATAAGCTAGCATTTTATCTCTTGGAAAAAACTGGGAAAGTGAAGGATCTGCTGGCTGTACAAGGTTATTACACACTTCCAGTACAAGGAAGCTGTAAGAAATCAAAAGAGGTGCAAAATTGAAGGAACTTAGGACCATGATGCAATGATATAAGAATTAGACAATGTAGGAAGATCTCATCCAAAGTATTGGACATGATTTTCCTAAGATTACAACAAGAGCAGAAAATTTAAATTTCTGCTAGATAAATACAGAGGACACTAGAAATCTTGGCACATTGTTTAGCAAATCAAAGACTAAGAAGAAATAGGATCACTTCCTGTAAAAACAGCAGAGCAGTATGCATCAGAAAACAAAATAACCTGTTAAACCTCACAACTTCTTTTGTCATGAGATCAAGTCTGCAAAAAATAGGAGAATATTTTTTTTTTATTCTACAGGCTGAAAAGGCTTTTGAACCAGAATTCTTATTAGAATGAGTGGTGGGAACAGAAGTCTATTTAAACTGAAGTTCAAAACAAGTATATTTATAGGCAGTACTAAATGACATCTTCCTCCTGCAGGAGATCCCTTTTCAATTCCATGTTTCAAATAGCACTACTATCACTCATTACCAAAACAACATAAAACACTTCAAACAGCAGAAAATTTGAAAATTAGCAATAGTTTCAGAAGGACAACAAAGCATATATATGAGCTTTTAAAAAAATGTTTGATTTTGGGGTTATGAACATAATCCACAAATAGGACTCCTTACGGAAAACTGGAAAACCAGAACTACTGCTTCACCTACTGGGACAGTGTTTTATGGCAGGGACAGAGGCTGGAGTTTGCATGAAAGTGCCATGAGTAGTTTCTAGATTCAATCTTAAATTTTCTTAGAGCAAAACCTTACAGCACAAAGCAGCAAACAAATCACTTCAACCTAAGTCACAGATCAATGCCAGAAAAGTCACAACAGAATGAACTCTCATTTCAGGTCTATATGGTAAATGCTCAAGAAAAAAAAAAGGTTTTAGCAAACCTGTAAAACAAACTTAGAAAATTAATTCCTGACTTTCATGCTGCCCTCAAAGACAGCAAAAGGTGTTAACCAGGTGTTGGAGTAATCTTTTTTAAAAGGGCTCACTCTGAAGTGCAACAATAATTTCCAAACTTTGAAGGCAAACCTCATTAATACAACACAAACAGAATTCCTCTCTTTTGCCTACTCAGATAAATTCAGGCAGTTAGTTCCCCTTCTCTAAAAATAAAACAGAAGTCAGTAGCAGAAAACTGCTATTGTACACAGAAGGCATGATCACAAAATGTCAATCCCATCACATCTAAAATTGGAGGCCAGTGTTTTCATAGAAAACTGGCAAGAAAAGACCTCAAGAAGTGGCCTAGTGCAACCTCCTGCTCAGAGCAGGTCACAAGGCTGCTCAGCAGCCTGTTCAGCCATGCCTTAATGACCTCCAGGGATAGATTCCCTAAACCCCCTGGAGATTACTAAGGATGTATGAGAGAGCTCTTTTCTTCTAGTTGATTACTATGTAGTAAAAACAGTTATTCTGAATGTGAGAACTTGATTAATGAAATGGAAAAAAAACCCCTAGTCCTAATGCTCTTACTTTCGCAACGATTCTACTTTAAAATAAATCATTTCACAAAACACATCAGCAACATAGCAAGCAAAAAGATTAATGCTCTATCTCTACTCACCTAACACATTCAATATTTCACACAAATAAGCTACCATTATGGGTTAAAACCAACATATGCATGCAGATTAATTTTCCACGTAAAAATAACTCACAAGATATAAGCATTTTTGTCTATTTAATTGAAAAACTTGTTTAGTGCTTCATTTCTATTTTATTAATGTTTTCAAAGAGTAGAAAGAGAGCCCAACTAGGTATATTTTTCAGGGCCTTAAATGTCATTTAACATATTTGCTATAATCCATAAGTTTGAACAAAAATCAAAAAACACTTAAAAAAACGATTATTCTACATACCAACAAGCCTTATTACATTCAGTGTAGTGTTGGTTAGAATAGGTGCATTCACTTTATTGAGGTTATAATCTGATCTCTTTCTGCTCCTCAGAGTTTCTCTAGAAACGCTTCAAAGAAAACAACAAATTACAGCAAATGTGAAAACATTCAAAGACATAGAAACGAAATTTAGTGGAAAATGTATTACTCCTCCCCCCTTCTTTCACATGACAGTATGTCTTCCAGTGCAGAATTTTAATTATGCCAAAGCACAACTGGGTTAGGATTCTAAAATTTAAGAAAGAAGCCTGACCTAATTTACATAGAACTGTGCCAGAGAAAGCAATTTTTGACTCTTATTCTAATACTGGCACTCTGCAGGCCTCTGTCTTGCCCCAAAAGCCATTTTAACCACTCTGACTCAAACTTATAATTCATGAAGAGAATAAAAACAACAAAAGTCACAACAAAGCAAGGCAGATAGGTCAGCTACAGCTGAAAGTTACCACCTAGAAATAGAAGCAATTTTGAGGAAGATGAAACTAAAGAAGTCATTAAACTTTTCACAAATTTTAGTCCTGAAAGAAGTGGGAAGTTCGACTCAATGATATTTATCCAACTAGACAAATTTTGTTTTTCTATAAGAGAAAGCCCCTGCCAGCTGCCATCCCTCAAAATTATATTCTTCCAAAAATTTCTATTTCACAGTACAAATTTATTGACACCAACTCTTGTTTGTTCCAAGTAAGGAATTTTTAACTATATATCCACCTGTTCTTTGAAAGGAGACAGTTTATATGATGCACCTTACAGAAAGAATCATGCTAACAATATTTAATCCTAAAGAGTTATCCTGTAACTACTCTGCTACTCTGCTTTGATCCAAGTCTTGACATTCTAGTTGTCCTGCAAACCCTACATAAAAAAAGTGTTAGCCTGCTTCACGAAGTCTGAATGTACATCTAAGTTGCACAGTGTCCTAGACAGAAACTTGTTTTCAGATTCTTTTAAAGGATAGAAAGTTGGTTTTTTAATAGAAATATATATAAATACTTTTTTTTATACATCAAAATAGAATATGTATATTCACTTATATATATATCCATGTATGTATTAAAGAGAATTTAAAATTCAAAAGTACTGTCTCCAAGCTATGGAAGATCTAATTATTTTTCTCAACCTGTAGAAGTTTACTACTCTGCAGAAGCAGAAGCCCAAAATTCAAGGCATTTGTCTGCGAACAACTGCTTTTGCCACAACAGAAATTACACATATACACAACAGCTGCTATAAAAGGACTTTCAGTTAACATCTAGTCCTTACTAATGAGTTTTCCACTACCTGCTTCAGAGGGGCTTTATCTCCTTTTAAAAATGTTCCTTTCTTCAGGTTTAGTCTGCAATAATGATGAGCTGTTCCATGTTCCTCCCCATTCTGGAGATCTAAGTGCCGAGCCTTCTAACTGTGCAGGCAGCGTAATGTTTATTTGATTATTATTCCACTGTTACAGATTATAGAAACTGAACTAATTAGAATACTGAGATGAAAAGCATGTGAATTAGACCAAGGACACACACAGCCTACTTACCTTTTTATTGGGGCATCTCCTGTCTGCTCATCCACATAATCTCTTTTCAACTCTTCAGGAACATCACTGTCACTATCATACTCTTGATATGCACTTTTTTCCTGTTCATCTGATTCATACTGTTAAAAAAAATAATAATAATAAATCAACTACCATTATTTTTCTCATCATATTGTCACTCATTTAATGTTGCACTTCAGTCACTTTTTGGCTTTTACCTTGATTGGAATACAAATAACTTTTCTGGTTGAAAGGCTGCTGACAATGTTCTTTAAAAACGGAAAAATACTAATTTAGGTGGAACATGTCTTGCTAACCTTCAGGAATGCTTGACTTCAGTGGAAAAAAAGTACTGATCCAGTGCTGAACAAGCTGAACTTTAAACAGGATGCCTGGCTTCCTGGCACTTTCAAAAGCAAAGCAGCACAGTACTGCAGGCAACAGATTCTTGCACTAAGACAGTTTGCCATCATTGCCACGCAAAATAAAGCATCGTTTACTGAAAGCACAATTTGCCTTTTTTTTCTTTTTTTTGCCTTTTTTTTTTTCCTTTTTTTCTTTTTTTCCTGAAACACTCCATACCCCATTGGATGCTAACACATCTTCTGTCTCATCATCTTTGCTGTCGGCCTGAATTTCAAAGGGGTTTCCTCCGTTACAGTACTGCTCAAACAGCGTTACCGTCGATGAAACCGCTGAGGCAGGCTGCTTACTCGGTGACACGGACGGGGAACGCGACTGCTCCATGAACTTAAACTCCTATCAACAGAAATAAATTACCTTTTAATCAGGCATTTTCAGTATTATTATGACTCCAGTTCCATAAAAACAAAGGATGACAACAAACTTGTGGACAATTAACTTTTAGCCAAAGTTTGCTGTTTACTTAAACATGCTTTTCATGCTGGTTCAAGTTAACCTCAAAAGTGGCAACCGTACACTGCCCATCTTTGTACTTTTAGAAGTTTTCTGCTACAATATGCGATACATCCTCATTCTGAAAGTATTTACTGTCTAAAACTAGGTGAAAACTAATTGTGATTTTTATTTCACAGAAATCAGGAGATAAAAAAGCCTTAAATTTTATCCAAAAACGCAGTTTTCTTTACAGAAGTTACCAAGTAATTTACTAAAGCTGAAATTTTCTTGTCGATACTTTATTGTTAAAAAGTTGTCAAATTTTTTTTACTTCTCAAAGCCACTGCAGGTTTTCTGGTCACTGGGTGAGTGCACAAACTTTTGCAAGTGTATGGACCAAGGAGGACCCAAAAGGCATGATTTTTTTACTGTTTTTTTTCCTAAAAAAGACAACTTATCTCAGATGACATACCATTTTTATCTATTAAAGTCTAGCTATTGATATTCATAATGGTAAAATGTACATTTTCATTTAATTAAAGGTTTAAAGATTAAAACACATGCAGCTAAAAGGACTACAATGTTAGATTTCTGTTTGCTTCAACAAATCAGTAACTTTCTGCCATCTTCATTGTCCCTTGAGCAGTATGTATAGATGGATAATCCCCTTTTTTATTAAAAATATTTTTCCTTTTGCTGCTGGATGCTGCTGAGGGTCCTCCCTTGCTTTCCCTCTGTACTTTTAGTGACCCAGTAGCCTACTGCTTACTTCAACAGTTAACTCCACAGAAGCTGCAAAACAATCTTTCTTAACACTGCTGTGCTAAAACATTTTTGAAATTCAGCTATAGCTTTAATCACAGGCACCATGTTTTATTTGGCAAAACAAGTTAATTTCATCCAGCACATGCTAAAAATAATTTTTAAAAAAATCACGTCAGATGATTAGAAGGTGAACACACTAATTACTTGCTTTCAGTTGGACTTCACCACAGAAGAGTATTACTTTTCCTTTCCAAATGAGGCTGTATGACCTAGGTTTCCAGAAACAGATGCCAAATTGGTACAAGCTAGTGAGTGCTCATGAAACTAATTTTAAGCACTCATCTTTTAGCATCTTACTGTCAGATAAATAATTTAGAAATGAAAAACAGACAAATTAATGGTACATTGAAACATGAAAAACAGAGGCTAACATTATGCTTACAACTCTAGCATCTCCCATAAAAACCTCTGCCTGCCTGAAACAGAAACACTACTGTTTCAAAACCATTTCACTCCTAACTTTCTAATATCATATAGTAAAATTGAGGAGCTTTTATAAGACATTAAAAAAAGTAGTTCATGGATCTTACTACTTCTTAGAACACTGTGACTCTTAGTTATTAAAGTATTAACACATTTGTACATTTTATTCATAGAACGTACATGAAGCTGCAAAATACTAAAGCTTGATTTAACAGGACAAAGTTCCCAGGTCTCGTTTTCCAAAAACATTCTTAGTTCTTCAAGGCGTGTTCTGAAACACAAATGAATACTCTTAATTGGCAGAAAGAGCAAATCACAAAGTAGGCAATTACTTCACTTCTGCAGTGAAAAACTCCTTCTAAAACTGTACAGAAAGTTATACTTTAAAACAAGTATTTAAGCAATTCTTTTAACTGAGAAACCACTCAAAAGCTGCAGCTACCAAAGCACTGTATTTTTTATGACACCTCTGGAGAAAATTTTTCTTGGAGACTATCTCCAAAATTCGTTAACTAATTTTTTTAGTCAAAATGATTACATATTATAGAGGGACACCTACAGTTATGCAGAAATATTGGATTTTTTTCCTCTGTAAACTGAAGAAGGCAGTATTATATATACAAACACTCCACTGGCAGCACAACAGCTTCTGAGAGCCCACATAAGCTAGATGCTTCTTTCAAACACACTGAAGCCAACAGAGAGCAAAGGGAAGTGGAAAGAACTAATATTCTACAGACATCTCAACTTTTCAAAGAAAAACCCTAAATGGCTAATAATTTCTAATTTTCATCATATCTTAATTTTACTTTGGTATCAATACAGTAATAAGGAAAAGTAATCAAGCCATCACATCTCTGCATTTCTTCTGTTGTTTTCAATCACTAGAAAAGCCTCCACTCTGTCATAAGCAGAAACATCTTTAATAAAGAAAAAAAAATTGCCACATAAATGAAGCACACAGGAAAAGACACAAATGAATGCTCTTTGGAATCACACTGCTCTATCTTTTCCTCTTAAAATAGGGCATATTGTTTTGTTTTACAAGTAACAGTGGGTAAATGATGCACTGGGTTTCTGATTAGGCAATAAAATATCTAGGAATGCCACAACTTCAATAATGAACTACAACCACCACTACAATTAAAATTTGCTTGCCGCTATGAGATAAGCAATGTGTTGAATTGTGACTACAGTTTGCTATGTCTATTTAAATTCACCAGTTAAATACAAGTAGACTTCAAGTGCTATTTTGAGGGCATTGAGTACCCATAGCTTCAGAACTTCTCACAGTAAAGCCAACAGAAACAACAGATAAAGACGCTGTGAAAGCAAGCATTAGAGATTAAAAGGTCTTTGTGAAGGAGACTAAGGTGAAAGAGTCATAGAAAAGCAAAATTTAAAAGCCACACAACAGGTTTTGTAGCATTTCAAATCTGAAACCAAGGCTCTGACAGAGTACTCGAACAAATGCTCTTAATTTTCACCAGCATATACATCTAGGAAGGGGAATGCATGAAGACCTGTTGCATTCATTCTCTAAAAAGCTTAAAGTGATCAGACACACTTTTTTACAGTACAAAAAATAAACTGCATTTCAAAAATAATCTTACTAATGCTCTTTGCCAAAAACCCATTCTGATTTATCAGAACAATCAACTTGCACCCAGAAAAAGACTTCCTGTATGCTCTAGTACTACGTTCCTTTCCACGTTTTTTGAATCACACAGCCAATTCCTTTCAATATTTGCTCTATGTTGGCAGTTCTCTACAACACCACACTGCCCAGGAGGGCACATATGTCAAATTACACAAAGAACTGATTACTCCCGGACTCTAGGCATTTTAGCTCTGTATAGCTTTCATGTACTAATGAATCCTTAAAAGCACTCCTGCTTTTTTTTTTTCCCCTCCAATTAAATACCCAAGAGAAGTGAAAGCCACATTAGCTTGATCTGAAACCACAAGATGCTTAAAGCTTTTATATTAAAAAACCTAGGGGACATAGCTCTGAGACAGGGGTTTTTTATGTTTTTCCTTCTGATGATGAAAAAAAATTGGCCAATTAATCTTCACAATACCCATGCAGCATAAAAAATGTAGAATATATTAGAATATATATTATATATATTTCATATATATTATATATATATGAAATATAATTTAATTCATGACAAAAATATTTTCACAAGAATTACATTATCTTAAAAAACACAAGTAAAAATTATTATTTCTATACATATTCCATCAATGTTCCTTAACATTTATGCTACTCAAAGATAATTCAGAAAATTAGTCTATGATTCCTTAAGCTGTTAAACAAAACGGTAACAGCCAAAATTATATTTACTTAACCCAAAAAGGCATTATGTGATATTTCAGTGTAGTAAAAGTTAGTGAGGTAGACCAAAATCGGTTCATGAAATTCATTTCAGGATTCAGAAAAATTTCAAGAAATAAAAATATTGTCTTGTCAGGCACCTCCTGACAAGACATAATGTGGATCTGATTAAGGCTCAAGTTTTTCAGTTAACTGGAACTGAGGACTTCATCAAATGTCCAGAAAGAATTCCTAGCTACAAACTACCAAAGCTGGAAGAAATTCCAAACCACATTCTTCTCATCTTCTGAATTTAGACACTGTTTCATGTTCTCCTGCCCTAATTTTCATACTTCATGGAATTTAGGCAGAAAGCATCAGACTTTTCAAATGGCTCTGGAGGTATTAGTTGAATGACAGCTCTCAAAGAGGAGGACAGCAGATCAAGACTACGAAAGTTAGCATTTCCTAGAGCATGGAAGGCTGCATTTCTTCTCTTCCTAGTTTTTACACCCAGAAAGAACGTCATGCCAGAAAACTAGAACTAAAAAGTTTTCAATCACCCAAACCTAAACATTTGTAAACTCAAGGCAACTGAAACAAACAAATAGAAAGATAAGTCTTGATGTTGTTATAGCCATATATCATATCTGAGTCTAGAGAATGCCTGTCCATGACAAGATATGACTGGCCTCAGATATGACAACAGAGCTGAGTGAAATGTAATTAGATCCTGCCAATGAACAAGCCGTGAAAACATGACTCAAAAGGACGGACTCAGTTCTAAGTATCTTACTTGATGCAAGACAGAACTGCAAATTGAAAAAAACATTTCACAGCAGTACATGATGAGTCTTCTTAAGCAACAGTGTAGAAAAAGAAGACACAATTTAGCTACAAAGTATGGCCTTAAGAGACATTCCTCCTCACTAATTCCTCTTGCCAGGAGACAAGAGGAAGCCTAAAAAGCTACTGAAATTCTACACTAAAATGTTGCTCATCTTTATCTGGCTTCCCTGCTGCAGAACTAGAGTTTTCCACAAACACAGTGGAAGCAAAGGCTTCTCTATCCTCTCCCCTTTCGCAGGGTTCAGAGCCTTATTCTCATCAGGAAGCATATTCTACTGTCAACTTCAGTGCACGAAGATTATGCAGTGGAATTCCTTTGGAAAGTGTCTACCCAACAACAATAAATGTCATTAGAATCACCCACTGCACATACAATAGTCTCACCTGTGGTATGTCTTGAAATAGTTAACGCTTTGTTTTCTGATGGATTCTTGCAAAACTTCAGACTTACTGCCACAAAATTCTTCTCCAACCTGCATCAGCCTAGAGTAATAAGACAAAGTTTAGACATATTTATTGATTATTTATTTATTGATTTCTTAATACTGCTGTTCCAACTGTGAGTGTAGATGTATCTCCACAAAATAGAGCACCAGTGTTACATTGCAACGTTAAGGTTGCATTCCACAGAAGTCCATGTCTCATTTTCCTTCAAATCCTATCATTGTGTGCCACATACATAGGGACAAAGACCCATATGCAAAATAAATGTATTTTTGAGAGCCCACTACACAGGGCAAGCTGACAGTTCACAGTCTCAATCTGTCATTTTATTACCAAAACAGAAGGATATAATATTGTACAGGTTGGCAGTACCACAATATTTTTCTGCTTGACTCAGACCCCCTACAAAAGCTCTTAGAAAAAAAATTGCTAGACTTGTACATCCCACATCTTAAAAAGAGACAATACTGAAATCATATCACACTTAAGCAGGAAAGCAGTTCATGCTACTCTCCTAAAGACATCCTCATAAATTCTCACATATAGAAGAATTGCTCTTCAAGCTATCAGCACATTTCAATGAAATTGGCATCAAAATGCAAATACCAGCCTTAATCAGCAGCGCTACCTTATCAGAGCTTATTTGTGGACATGTACTAAAAGGTCTTATGACCACACCAGCATACCTGCTGATAATATCAAGTACAAATATGAAGTCATCGTATTTGAAGTTAGACAGATCTGTTCCCAGAAGATATGTTTTCACTTTCAATTGAACATCCTACAAAACACAAAAGTTTTTGTATACTTAATACACTGAAGACAAAAAGTGATGGCTTGGATGCCCAGTTCATTAACACTTGTTGGTTGCTTGCACTTATAAGTTCCTTTTTTGAGAATGAGAATAGAATTCTATTTTCTGTAACATGGGTAATTTCTCTAAAATAATTCTATAATCAGTTTCTTTAGCACTCTGTAACACAGAGTCATTCCTAGATGCTTTATTGCCAACGCAAAAACAGAACTCAGCTTTTTCATCACACATTTTGGGTGACACTGCACACCAAACTGATCCAGCAATCACACCAGGAACACCATTAAACCAGTCAGGTTCACAAGGCTCCAGGTTCTCCATAGCTATGGTTGTACCAGAAATATAAAGCAGTATACAGAGATAAGCACATGAGAAGAAAATAGGTTGTGTGGCAGCACACAGGTGGAAAGAAACGGGATCAGACTAAAAGTCCTGTTACTGTGTTTTGGTATCTTGACTGAGTTTGGAAGCATTGCAACCACTGACTCATAGAAATTATATTTCCATGGTCTTGATACAGTCAAATCAAAACAAAACACTTAAAAAAAAACCAACCTGGAGACATTTCTTTAAGGACATTAGCATAAATATAACCATATTTAATATTGGAGAGGTGGAAGAGAGGGGGAATAAATATTTAGGGGGAAACAAAATCCAAAACCCACACCTGCCATATTCGTGAAAGCCCATGCTCCAATTTCTTTTTTACATAGTTGCGGTCAAAACTGTTCTCTTCAGCTCCAATCACATTGTTGCCATCTGAAACTTCAAGTTAAAGGCATTGTAAGTATTTTCAAAAGCTTTTAAAGTTATCCTACACAGAATAGTATTTCCTTAGCTACTGCCATATTATTAATTATGCAAACTCCAGAAGAGCTATTTTGCTCTAAACTTTTGAACAGAAATGAATAATGCACATATAAGCATACAAGCTTTATATGCAAATGCAGACCAGGAGAGTTTCATCATCTGCACACCAAATACCTGTCCCAGTAGTGTTCCTTAGGTAGTAATGTACTACAGGTACATTAGGTAGTAGTGTAGTAGGTAGTAGTGTACTGCAAGGATCACAGTGAGATCTAATCCTGACTGACCCTTGCAGTTCTTCATTACTAGGCTTCACAGCTTTTTCCAGAAAAACTCCTGGTATAGTTTCACCTTCCTTAGAGAAAACTGCAATTTTTCATGTCTAATTTTGTTGTCTACTGAAGAAGAGTCCAGAAACATAAATAACATACATCTGTCCTCCATTTGTCAGCATCAAGAAATTTTTATCCACAAAGTAAGTGCTCTTTCCTTGTCATGCCTTGCCCTGAGTCCAGACCTTGCAGTCTATATGAATATCATGTAAATACTGTGAGCACCTTACTAAAGAGGCAAGTAAGGAATGGGACACTGGATACAGGATTTTTCTCAGCCTTTTCAGATGTGTGCAGAACAGACCCTACCGCATATTTAAGAGAACAAAAGAAAAACCATCCACTAACAGGAATTATTATTACTTGTATCGGACACTGACAATTCAATTAAACCTAAATAACAATAGAGCACAAGCAGTCTGACCATGTTTTGATTGCATCTTCTTCAGATCATCCAGTGCTCGCTGTAAAGCAAGCAGTTTCCTTCTGTAACAATCACCAATTATAAACAGCATTTAGCAGTGCCTCATTCTCCCAGTCCTAGGCCAGACTCTTTGTAAGTGTAAGAGTGTCTATACATTGTCCTTCTCCTCATCAACCATCTGGTTTCTGATTTGAACCTTTCCAGAGTATGTTTCTCAGAAAAAGAACTATTGCCTATTTTAAGACTGTTTTTAGAAGTTTAACAGGAACAACAAAAATATGGTATCTTCTACATCTGTACCTCCATTTAAATTCAGTAAAGAGATGTGAGGAATATGAATACTGAGAAGGATGCTGGCCTTGCTTGATTTCTTTCAGATGGAGCCATAAGGTGTGGCTGGACATGTTATTAAATTATGAACTTTATCGAACACTGAGAAAGCTTTATTTGTAAGCTAGGGATTACAGTACTGAACATACAAACACTACCAAGAACAACTGGCAAGCCAGTTGAGTTAAAATGTCTGCCCACAAGGCTGGAATTCAAGAACACAGAACCAGCATAATAACCAGCCAGAATCTAAAAGTTCCAGTACTGTGAATTGAATAACTCCGCATAAAAATTAAAAACATAATAAAATACAATCCAGATTTTGTTTTTATTATTAGGGATATTCATTTTACAAGGCTGCAAATCTGTGTTCAATTTTTTCCTGTGTTAAGGTATTGAGACTGTTTTTGCAGGTTTACTGAGAATTTACCCTAATAACTCAAAATGAAATTATAAAAGGCTGTTTAATGTGCAAACAAGACCTATAAACATAATTCCATACTATATCTACTGTTGCAGGGCATGCAAAAAAAATCCTTAAGAAAGAAAAATCATAAAACAAATATTATCTACTGCCTACATAAATCATAATTTAGTAACTGTACCTAAATATGCTCATCTTCTGAAAAAAATAATTCTGACAAATTCATTTTCCCGATCTTCCATGGAAGATTAAATGAAACATAAATAGAAAGAATCTAAGAATCTAATTTCTACAAACAGAAAGCCTCTAAGTGGATTTAACCTTTCCTGGATTATCAAGGAAAGAAAACCAGCAATCTTAGCCACAGCACACTCTTCATGTGTTTCTGCAACCTCCTCTCTTTTAAACTTCTGCAGACTGAAGCCAATGCTAAACAAGTCAGTGTCTTTGACCTGTTCTCTAGATTAAGACCACACTCCCTGTACTCACGAACTGCCATTCATGAAGGAATGGATGGACAGACACTGCAATATAGATGATACTGTTCACTAAAAAAAAAAAAAAAAAATCAATGGAATATTCTCTGTCAGTCTCCCAATGGTCCTGGTTTATGGCCAGACATGCTAAGAGGTCTTGCTTCCAGTCTTTTAATGAATTGCACTGTAGCTAATTTCACACATGCAAACACATTAATTTAGGATAACTGGCTTGAAAAATCAAGGACTGCACAAGTATTTACACATTTTGCGTTGAGGAATTTGGAACAGGTAGAGAACACATAAATATTCATAAATCCACATAAAAACAAGGATCAAAACCACCCAAAAGTTACTATTCTAGACACCTGATTTAAATACACTAAATCTTCACGTTTTTCAGTATTTCTCAAAATTCAAAAAGGCAGCTTTCAGTCATAACAAAAGGCTTTTGTTTAATCCTTGCATGGCAGAGGAAAGCAAAAAAAAAAAAGGACTCAATCAAATCTCTGTCTTCTAGCTTCACTATTTGAATACTAAGCAGGTCTTGCACAGAATTTACACAGTACTATAAAGGAAACATTTTGAAATTGAATTTACATCCTACATAATTTTCTTCTTGCTTTTCTTTGAATCTTTTACAGATACTAGAGCTGCTAACAACTTTTACCTGTAGGATTACACTTATGAAATCAGGAGTTCAAATGCTACAGTGATCATTTTACCACTCACTTTCAAGTTTTCTGTTAAATCATTGTCTCATGAATGCATGTAAATTACATCAACATATTAGTAAATTTCATGGTATGTGAAAATCCAGCTGAACTAGGCAAACTCTCACATAAACCAATGTGACTTTTAAGTTCACTTTGCTTTGAGCAGGGAGGACAAAAGTGATCTGCATAGGTCTCTTGAAAACTCATTTTCTGGTTGATTCTGTACTAAAAAACATAAACAATGCTCTGACCACAACAAACAGTGTAATGGAAAATTTTCCAGTAAGTAGTTTATTTTGAGGGATGAAACCCCATATAACAGCAATTTGCTGTTTACTGTACAAACAACAAAATCATAGACTAAGTAGTAGCTCATTAAATGTGACATAGAATTCATTTTATGTGTTATGTCGATAATTCTAGTTCACTAATTTTATCTTCAGTTTGATTAAACAAGTTTTACATATAAATACTTAATTCTATCTCTCCAAGGACTTCTTTTGGCTAAGTTTCACAGATAAAACACAAAGAGCTTTATAAATAATATCTTTCAAGTCCAGCTTCTCACTTCTACAGTTGTACTTGTGCCCTAAGATCAAGAGTCCCTTGACACATTTAAGGTACTTTCTAAGAGTGCTGAGATTAAGCAGGACAATACTGGGACAGCCATGAGTTCCCAAAATAATAAATGCCAGACATAGTGGTACATCTACCCCTCCAGGCTATGGGGCTTATTTGAGGAAAAACTTTAGCATAATCTCCTGAACTGCCTCCCTGGTTCCCTCTGACATACATGCCCATTCTACAGGAATTTTACTCTTTGACTTCCCCACATATCACAGCCATTAAATCAGTAAGTATGAATGAGAATTCCATGCGCAGTTTTAATGATTACTGTAGAATAAGCAGTGAGTTTTAGCAAAAAAAAAAAAAAAAAATCAGTAGGTATTTATAGCCCCTCTGAAATTACATTGCATTTGTAAAAATCTCTTCTGAGCTTTATCATTGCTGAGGTATTTCAAAAAGTGATTCAGTAGATCACTACACTTCAGTTGTAAATTATAGCTAAGCCATATCTCCAGAACTTTAAAAACGGAGTGAGAGAAGGTTACTAGTAAACATACCAAAACACTCTGGCATGCATGTAAAAGCAGTGCATTTAAAATTATGCATCTGACTGTATATATCACTTTGTTAGGCTTAATGGTTCCTGTAGAAGGCTTTAGAGTGCAGATTATTTTCTTTCCTCAGGATATCACAAGTAACGACACTAAGGGAAACTAGTTTTATAAGTGCATATGTGGCTGAATTAGGAGTCTACTGTGATCATTTTTGCACGAAGTAAGTTCTCTATGATACCTGCTTGATTTTACATCTGCAAAAACCACTGCGAAATGGACACAAGAGAAGAAAATGTTATTTTATGTATAAAATCTTATTTAAACTGTAAATGTAAATATTGTTGAGAATGGGCAATTCGATCAAAACTTTAGAATCTTTCTTCACACAACGTATCACAAAAGCAAATATTTCAACCCTGAACTTGACATCTGATATAGCTATAAAAACTTTCATCTCTAGCAATGGCTTCAATTCACAAACAGCCCCAACAATCCAAAATAAATCTTTTTACTAAAAAAATTATTTTTAAATTATCTTTTTTTATAAAATTCCACACAGTAGGGGAAGAACATTTCCCCTAAGCACTGTTGAATATAAAATCATTTATATCTGCAATACTGGCTCATTAAAAAATTAACCTTTTACTGAAGAGTAAAAAAAATCCAGTGAGTGCTTTAGTCCTTAATGCACACTACCAGCAAAAATGCTGAAGGTGCTGAGTCAAGACCACAAAGATACTAGCACATAAATTAATAACTTGAGCACAAGAAAAGTTATTTCCAAATATCAGAAGTTTTGTTTCCAGAAGTTTCTTACCAGAAGACACAACTGCTGCCTCATCTTGGTCATGGCTCTCATGCCACTGCATGGTTCGGTAGTAACTGAGCATGACTTCCCAGAGGGCTTTGCAGAGATCAGCAAGGCATGGAATGTAGCTGTCTGACGTAATATGCTACAGAACAACAAAACAGCATTGTGAAACTTCAAAATTCTCTTCATTTTTTTGCTGCAGAGCAAACCTTACCAAACTCTCCAAATTCATAGAGCTGAGCTGAGATACACCAGTTTCATTTTCAAATGTGTTTTAAGAAGTGACAGATTCCTGATTTTGGTCAACTAAACAAATGGTGTCCAATAGTACAAAGTGGTTTGGCTAGCTTTTTTTTTTTTTTCTCAATTGGCCTGTATATTAACTACCTCTTACATTTATTTTACAGTGACACAGATACAGAAGTAAGGCCATCTCACTATGAGAGGGATGCAGCCACCCCTGTGTGTCACTTCAACACCACAGACTTTTGCACTTCAGCGCCACAGAGAAGCCTTCCTGACAAATACCCCATTGGGTTGAATGAGCTTTAAAGAAGTAGTTTAGAAACAAAAAAACTTGCTGGTTCAGCAATTTTCTCTACTAACTTATCAGGAAATGTTAGTCTTACTGTATTTCAGGGCTTTTAGTATATAAAATCTGAAGTTTCCTTACGCAAATCACCATACTTGAAGACATACTGACTTTCACGTGGACAGGAAAAAAAAGATTACTTACTAAAAATCAAGATAATTCAATTTAAACTAAGGAAACAACTGAATTTCTTTGAGTTTATACTAGAATCAAGAAGATCAAAACTTGAGACTGAAGCAGCCTGAAGCAGCCAAGCTTTGCCCTGCTCCAGCAACATTCAAAAAGAGAAAATATGTAAAAGCATACCATATTGCTAAGAAACACTCAACAATGAAAAAGCAACTCTTAAGTGCACAGGCACTAACTTTCATAAATGCTTAAGAATTTCTGAAAACATTATTCTTTTTTAGAAGATTCACATTATTATAATATGCAGTATCTGACTCCCAAAAAGATGTAAACAAAACAAAGAAAAAAGCCATTATAGTCCCCCACTACCCATATAGAGCGGAAATAAGAAAGATGAGTTCATTTTGACAGATTTTTAGAAATACATAGCAGAATATCTGCCTCAATAGGAATACTTCAGTTTTATATTACTTCCTTTGCTTAATTAGAGTAAGTACTCCAGAACCCTTTACATGTTAAGGGCATCCTGGCTTAACAGCATAGGCAGCCTGAAGAGGGCTCTCACTTGAACTAGAAGAGAAAGAAGGCTCATATTTTAGTCTTAAACAATTTATTCCCCAACAACTGAATGCATGAGATGAAAATCTGCTGCTTTTTCTACAGGAAGTTAGAAATTGAATTGATGTGATAGTTCATCTTATTCAGCACCCTGGTTTCACAAATGCATTACAACAGGTAACAACGAACAGTGAACAGCATGATTTGTAAGAGACCAAAATTTCCCATCTGCAGCCTGTCCTTACATATCTAATGGTTACCAAGATAGTCATGAAAAATTAAAAAAAGTAAATTTCAATGCAATTACAGCAATATTCATAGTACAATAAAGTCCCAAAATCTGAGTACCTTCCTTTATACAGAATGCTAGCTATTGCAGCATTAAGCATCATCTCATTAAGGCTTTGCATAAGTAAAAACTAATAGAAATAATGAGGTAATAATTTTGTAACCATGCAGTTAAAGCCACCCTCTTTTTGTGTATTACAAAATGTGGTATTTCCAAGTACCTAAAAGATCCCTCCAGACGCTCAGGTATAAGGATAAACAGCAACACACAACCTGTACTTTAGAACTGGTCAGAAGCAGCTCAGTAAGAGCGTGCAAGTGTAAATAAATGGACTTGGTATCATTAGCAGTAGCAGGGAATGAGAAATAAACTGAAGGACATACAGAAGTATAAAGAAAAAAAAAAAAGACTTGGAAGAAAAGTTCATTAGAAACTAAGAAACAAAAATAAAAACTCTGAAGGCTTATAGCAGAAAGATGAAAGGACTGCAGTCTGGAGAACAAAGATCAGGGTTTGCTGGCTTTCTGCAGCTAGATTTCATTTCAATGAAGTGCAAATACCAACTATCCAGAAACTTACTCATTATATTCATGAATACTTAAGTCAACCATTCCCAATAAATTTATTTTGCTTATCACACTTTCATTTATATGAAGGCTCTTAGATTATGTAAGCTTTTTAAGTTAAAGAGGCACCTCTTTAAAATGAAATGGTTTACAATGCAGATGTGTTGCTTGCTAGTGGCAGCTAAATGATGCCAGGAGATGAGAGAAATGAAAGAACAGAAAATGGATCAGAATGTGAACTTTAAATATTTTCATTTAATAAATTGCAACTGATGGGGTGGGTCCTTAAGTTGATGAAGTATGATGAGGGCTTAGTCTGTGACTGAGACAAACATCCTAAACAACATTCAAGATAGAAACATAATTTCAAATTGTAATTCAACATTAGAACCACCTAAAATATCTCACATTATTTTTCCCCATCACTGAAGTTTTCGAAAATTTCTCAGGGTATAACTATAAAATCCCAAGTGAAAAAACTAAAAAAGTGAACTAAAAATGCTATTCAAACTACAGTAATTCATTCTAAAAACACATGCAAGAAACTGCACTTAAAATTTGTGGAAGAGGAAAATATATACATATTCTCAGCCCATGATCTGCCTATCATCAGGCTTTTGCATCTCAATATTATAGCTGTCCTCCATCCTGGTATCAAAAGTGCAAAATTAAATGTGAGAATGAAAAGTGAATCATAAAAAGTCAGGAATAATGGGAAGACTCCAATTAAATTAGAATCTTTACAAGAATTCTTACTAAAATGCAGTATCAGAGAAATTGTGAACTCTACCTAAATGCACTGGAATTAAGTTCAAAGATAATGGTTATTCCAGCAACTAGCATATCATACTGAAGACACACACATTTTGAAATGTTGGTCTTTGTTTGCTAGATGGAGTGCACAGTAACTCCAAGGTGCTAAGATTTAATGCAACCAAAATCAACATTAAGTTATGAGTAGCAAATATTTCAAACAGTCATAAGTTGTATTAAGAGAAGTGTTAAGAAACTAGAGTAGCTACAGGGTTAACAACTGAATCCCTACTGACAAAAGGTACACCTACAGAAGTGAAAAAATTCAGATTAAAACGCATACATATATGCAAGAATTACATACTGTACAGAGGTCTTTGTACTGTAACTTCTGAAACTTGGTGTCTGTGTTTCCTGCACAGAGCTCCACATATCCAAGGACTACTTGAAACACGGTGTTGTGAATGGCTTGGGTGAAGTGCATATGTAACTGGTCCATTGCTGTCTGAAAGAAACAGAGTAACGTAAAATCAAATAGCAAAATTCAATTTGTCATGTGCCATCATCTTTTAGCCATCATTTTAAACATTCGTCTTTTTCAGTACTGAACACTTGTAAGCATGTCCTCCAATCTCTGCCTCAAAAATACCTAACACAGACCTTGGCAATATTACAATACCCTCACATGAGAGAGTTCAGGTACTGCAAGTAAAATCAGTTTCCTCTGCCATCTTCCCTTTGTAATTTACTTTTTTTTTGCTACACTGTCTCTATTAAGTATTAATATAATACAACTAATAATAGAATTTACTCACTCATTTATTTACTCTCCCAATCATTGACAATGCGTCAAAAAGATTCATGCTCTTCCTCCCAGAGGAAACAGTGCCAACCAAAACAAAAATATTTCCTTTGCAATCATTAAAATTAAAAGCACGATTACGAAGTCTTCATCCTCTCGCCAGAGTGAAGAACCCAAAGTAGAATAAAGCATTACAGAAAGACATGCACATCATATAAGTAAATTTCCTATAAAACTCCTCTCTTAGGTGGAAAAAAAAAATGCATTTGTTTTAAAAAAAAACAACTACCTTTTCCAGGAAAAAGTAACATGTACTAAGGACTAATGACTATGCAACATACTAGTTTTGCCATAATCACGTCTGAGTTTCAGATCAGGATGTTTCCCAAGTGTCCCTGTTGTTAATAAATCGTATGTAACATTATTCCATTTCAGAAACTGAATTTCCTCACTGTTTTCACACACATGTAATCAGCAGATTTGGAAGTGTTCAGTTTCACTACTTCCTATTTGACATTTTTAGCTACTGACAAGAGCTGAGAACTCAATCACTCCGAAGAAATGAAGAAGCAAGCCTGCTTAAATCCTGTTGAAAACAGCCCATCTTCTACAGCTAGTCCTAACTTGAATTAGACAAAGAAAACAGAATAACAAATGAAATAATGAAAAGTACTGAAGATACTGAAAGTTCTTGACTATTTTTTTACTGAGAAGAGGTCAGTATGGGAGAGACTTGAATAACAATGCAACTAAATTATTTTCAGGACAAGTTCAAAATATGTACTTCACTAGTAATAAAAAAGAATGTCAAAACCAAGTCATTCTATAATGGAATAAAGCAAGCAAAACCATGCAGTAACAAGTAACACTTATGTTTTGTCAGAAACTTCATTCCTTTCCAACAAATGTCTACCTTTCTCAACATGTCATGCACTTGACATGCAGTGAATGCATTGCATCTATTTTTGTTCAGTAAATAAGAAATTGAATACAGTGCACTAAAGAAAGAAAAAGTCTAATTAATCTCCTCCCTTGATTTTCAGTTCTAGTCTTTAGGCATTCCAACAGTTCTGCACATTAACCAACTATGGGAAGATAAATCCAGTTCTATCCTATTGCAGAGCTACACTGTTACTACAGTCAGGCCAGGAAAAAAGAACCCAACTTTGCTACAAAGGTTCTAATTGGAAAGAAACAAAAACAAAAATTCAAAACAAACCCAAGAAAGGCAATCTTATATCAGATATGCTCCTGAAATCTGAAAAGAGCATTAAAAAAGCCAAGCGTAATAAAAAATGATTGGGGTCTTTGTCCTGTCTTCATCAGGGGACAGGTGCTTTGACTTGATCTTTAGCACCTAAAGCTTTCTGGGGGAATCTCTTCCCCGAGCAAATCAATCTCTGGCACCACCATGTTCAGCCTGTATTATGAGCACTGACCACTGACAAAACATGCCTCAAAGATTTTCACATCTCCTTACTCCCTTACATCACAGGACCTTGGTATTAACTCCCATACTTCGTAACTTCTGAGGGAAACTGGTTACTTGCCTTCTCAGAGAAACAAACCAATATGCAGCCTCAAGGCAGTGCACCAAACAGAAGAGAACTCCATCCTATGGGATGAGAACTCCATCCCATGGGATCCTACTCTTACATACGCAGAAAATGCTCTAGGCACACACAGACATAACTTTCAAGGCATGTCCACAGTGAATGTTTGGCATGGGATGTATTTTACTGCAACAATCACATCCTCACATGTTCCATTCCCATCATGTTAACAGTACAATATAAAGTGGAAATACTCAAGGCAGAGGTTGTGCACAACCCAGAAAAACAGACCTAGCTATAAAAAATAGTATTCACATGACCAAATAGAATGAACAGTGCAAAAAGCAGTATAAACAAAGCTGAAATATGCAACTGTTACAGTTATAACCTGTCCAAAAAAACAACATGTTGCAGTAACACACAGCTTACCTTTAGCAAATACTGTTAAATCACATGAGCATTATAAAAACCTTAAAATAAATATATTTGGCAAGATCCATCAGCATTAGTATGCTGGTTTGAGGTGGCATAGAGTTAATTTTATTTACAGTAGCTGGTATGGGGTGTGGGGCTGTGGTTTTGATTTGTGCTGGAAACAGTGTTGATAATTCAGGGATGTTTTAGCCATTGCTGAGCAGGGCTTACACAGGCTCAGGTGTAAGCCCTGTGCTTCTCACCCCAACCCTCTAGAGTGAGCTGGGCTTGCACAAGGAGTTGGGAGGGGACACAGACAGGACAGCTGACCCCAACTGATCAAAGGGATCATCTATAACATGTGGTATCATGCTTAGTAATAAAAGCTGGGGCAAGAAGACAGAACAGGGAGATGTTTGGAGTGATGAAGTTTGTATTCACAAGTCACTGTTACACATGATGGAGTCTTGTTGTCCTGGGGATGACTGAACACCTGCCTGCCCTCTGACTTTGCCACTGCACCAAGGAGGAAGCAAGCAGCTTTGTGGGACTTAGCTGCCACCTGGGATTTAACCACAACGATTAGGAAAATAAATTTCCATCACAGTAGTCAAAACTTCATGCTGTGACATGACTATTCTTTGTGACTTCCTCAGAAAATCAGTACTAACCTGTGTTTTTCCAAGCAGCCTGTAAGCCTGCTGAACCTTTGTATAATGATTGATATCAAAATTCTTGCATATTTTGGAAAGCGCTACATCCAATTGTTCCTATAAAAATGAAAGAAAAAAATGTGTTAAACACTAAATAAAAACAGACCAACTAATACATTACTTAAACAATGGCAAACGTGGAAGATATTTATTTAAACAGTGTGATAATTTTGCTTGTAAAGTAACCAAGTGTCTCTGGGCTGTTCTGAGGTGTTTAAGCGTTGCCTCTTGCAGCGTAAGTACTGCAGCGTCAGCCAGAGTTCCACCACTCCCAAGAACAAACAAGAACACTGAAGTCAAATTCAAAGTGACGTTTACTTTGAGAAGGCCAGAAACCTCAATATGGGAGAGCTGGGATTTCTAAGTTGGTCTACTTCCACCCCTAAGAAAAATCCAGATCTGGGGGTTTCAGCTCAATCAATTCAATTATAGACTACTTAACCCTCTGACAGCATCTCTGAAATGTAACTAACACTATCTGAATTAGAAGTTCATTGGCAAGACAGCCACTTTTAGAATACTACATCAGCACAACAATCAGAACCCAAGAGAGTCAAAAAAGAAAGCAGACACACAAATACAAGTTCTGCCAGCAAGAGCCGTGTCTGAGCATACTAAATAGCTCTGCAACAAATGAAGTTCACCTATTATGTAAACTAAGTGAAAAACAAACTTCAGTAGCATCATGTATTTAATGACTAATAAAGCTTTCAAAAATTTGACTATGTAGCTTAATAACATAATTCTCACGTAGACGCCATAATATATTCAGATACACAACCTAACACTAGTTATTTTCAACCAACAATGCAAAAAATAAAAACAGAATGAATCAATAACATATAATAACATATTTGTTAACACAGTTAACAAATAATTTTTTTCCTTGCTAGATACTAAAACCATTTCAATTCTTATTATTTATTGATCTTGCAGTACAGTCTTGCTCTTTCAAACAGAAACCACAGTAGATGGGTGTTTAGCCTGTTATGTACTTTTACTTGATCCATTGGAATATTTTCACTAATCAATCATTAGTCACAAAATATTTTTGGTGTTAATCCTAGAGATTTGGTGGGAGCTGTTTGTTGCACTTTCTTCCCTAAGCCAAATGGTAAAAGGACAAGTAACCTAAAGATTCATAACTTCTCTAAAACATTACTCAGCAATTTGAATTTCAGACATTAAGAAAATAAAATTCCTTCTCTTGTTTCTTGCAGAACAGCTGCACAAAGAGAAAAACTGGGATATCAAACTGCCCATGAATAGAGCTCTTAAACAAGGAACATTAATATTTTTTGTTACATTTTTCAATAGTTCCTTCCACTATAGCCATCTTGCATTTTATTTGTAACATAGTATAAAAGTTAGATCTATATTAAAACCTAAATTTAAAAAAGGAAAATGGAATGGACTTAAGAAGAGGCACTCAACTATTTTTCAAAAAGACTCATTTTTGAAATTCCAACTAGCAGATTATTATTCTATATTAATTAGACCATGTATTTCTCAGCAATACTCCATGGACCCCAGGATGACTTATGTTTTTTCCATATCTACAGGCATAACTCCAGTAGAAAATAAAATACTTTCACAGGAAGAAAGTAAGATATTTTTATAAATTCACAAGTAATAAATTAAAATCTTGAATGTGATTATTTAGCTAGCTCTGAATTGCTTTCACCAACCAATATGGCATATTTTATCATATTTTGATAAGACCAGAATTTGCTCTTCAAAGCTTTTACTGGAAGGAAGTAAACATGCATGTCTCCTTTTAAACAACATCAGTATTTGCTCACAATTTAAAAATGAGAGCTCACTCTCACAGGGCCTGTGTTAGAGTGGGAAGAAAACAGTCATTCCATCAGCTCTTTTGAACCAGACATGCTCTGAATAAAGCAGAGAAAGACTAAAGGAACAAAAAAAGCTTAGCATAAAAGCTGAAGTACAAAGACATAACTGAAAGAATCTGAAAAAGTTCTAATTTTACAGGGAATTAAATAAGAAGGTATGATAAAACATGCGCTAGTCTGACTTTCTGAAGAGCATGTGACAACAGGTGTAGACATCTGCTCAAATAGCTAATTCAGGTTCCTGCTAAACATTACATGTGTATGCATTACATGCATCACATAGACATTATACATACCTACATTGCTCAACTTCTTACAAAAAGCTTGCCAAGTTTCAGCTCAAAATTACCCAGTAGTAGAGTCAAAGAATTCCTTTGTTTCCACCAGTTTCCAGGAAGACACTTAACATTTTATATTCCTTTGCTTTTGTGATACTATCTACCAACTTAAACCAACCTTAGTCTCATCCTTCACAGCTATTCAAGTTTTATCACTTAGAGCTTAGCACTGGTCCTATCCAGCAGTTTCCAGTTTGCTGACCTCTAAAGTTTCCTGTGAAACTGTGATCTCTTGTATAGCTTATCCAAACCTACCAGGGCTTGCTATTTATTTACTTTTCACAACTCTTTAGAAGTTCAATACTTCAAATGTTATGTGACTTTTTTAATTTGACTACTCTACCACTTACAGTGAGCACAACTAGTGGACTGGGTCATCACATAATAACATATTACAGAGCATTTCGGTTGATCACAGCACTAAAGTCTATATGAACAGCAATGGCTACAGCATCCAAAGAGAGTATTTGAAAGAAATGTACACATTCTATAATTGCTAAGAACATTTTACTAGAAAGCTCTAGTACTTAGAGATTAGATACTAGCACATATTTAGAGGTTAAATATTAACATATACTAAACATCAGTATACTAATTCTTACCTCTATTTGTTCCAAGGTGTCTTGCAGTTTTGAATTTAACTCACTATTGATGAACGAAAAAAAAATGTTTAGGATAAAATTACTCATTATATAAACATTTCAGATCATTTCTTATTTCCAAAAACCCTGTTACTGAGCCACAATATAGTAATTCATCATAAACCATTAAGCTGCTGCTGCTGTGTCAGACTAGCACCACTGCTATGTGGAAAGGCACATTATTTTAGGTTTATAATGCAGCAGTGTTAAGAGGGTCTAGATAAGATTCCATCTTGCTAGGATTTAGTCAAGAATTCAAAGACATTCCCAACGCCCAAGAAACTTGCTCTAAATGTTTTGGTTTGGCATTGGTGTCTACAGCAGAACATACCCAGAAGGGTCAGGGCTGTCAAATCTTTGCAAACTACAGTAATTTTTATTTGTTGCTCAGAAACCCCTTACAGAAATGCGGTAGGAAAAAGAGAATCTAAGCTTTCTCAAAAAAAATTTTTGAAGCTGGTATAAAAAAAATCAACAAAATAGCTACCATAAGAAAAACTACTTAGGACAGAGAAAGGCACCACTGCACCTTTGCAACAATCAGCTTTAAAAATTTCAGAATGACAGCAATTAAAACAAAAGACAAAAAAAAAAAAAGACCACTGTTTTTGTTTGGAAGCATCAAAGCAACAAAGAAATAGGTAAGATATCCTCTTCTAGCAGAGAAAGCAGAGTTTTCATTAAATGATCATCATATCTGATTTTAGACAACTTCCTTCTGTGCTGTCAATCTTCTCCTTAGGGGCCTACATTAATTATCAAAAGACAGATTCTAGCATCTCTGCTTAGACTCATCTCTTATCTCTTCTCTACACTTAAATGATACACCCATCACCCTCCTTTTTTGTTTCCATTAGATAAATTTGGTACAACACCCTCCAAAGAGAAGTTTAAATAGAAAAAATAGGCGTCAAAAAGAACTGCCATTAAACACTAAAGAGAGTGGCCACTATTTCTTTATTGTTTCTTCACATGCAATGAACCTTCAAACAGAAGGACCTCCACAATAACTTGATGATACTACACCTCCTGCTGGAGTTTATGAGCATTTCCTGCTATTTCTTTTTTTAAAAGCAATGGAAACATTAAGTCTTTCTAAGGTAGAAACTGCAGATATTTAGATTAGTTTTGGTTCTGAAAGCAATTTCTTCATGTCAGCATGAAACTCTGCACTTGCTAATTTCACTGACAAGAATCAGAGTAAGTTATCCTGCAGAAGCCATCTTGTTTATATAAGCAAATTAATTCTAGAATAAAACCTTTTCATTCAAAACTCAGCTCAGGTATCTCTAGGCAGGAGGTTGTACCACAGTTATAATTCACTTTGATGCTTTACCTGCCAACATATTACAACAGTTAGAAAACAATTATATAATCTAAACACTGATTATGTGCTGTTACAACTGTGAAGACTGGTTAGTCATGGTAGAGGGAGGTGGGCAACTACACAGGATACTTATGCTTTTATAACTGCCTCAATTTTACTTTTCTAAGCTGAAAATTACTTTTCAATTTAACTTTCTTTAGAGAATGAGAATCAATGAATCAGTGATCACTATTTAATACCACTTACAAACAAAACCATACAGAAGTTGACAGGGGCACAATGTCACCCTACCTTATACAACTGTAGTGTTTGAAAGTGCTGGCAGCTTTCTGGCATTCCAAGCACAGCTGAATAGCTCCTGGATAATCCTCTTCCTTAGGATAAAATACAATTGAAAGCTCATCTGAAGCAACAGTGAAATATCCATTTTTGCTTGCATGCTTATGTATAAACATTAAGAATAAAATATTTTGCCTCTCCTCTTTGTCTACACAGTAAAGTTAAAGAATGAGGGTCTAGTGCAGCACTTAATGTGCAAGTAGCTTAGAATTAGCAGCCTCTGAAAACACTAGGTATTACATTACCTTATGCAAACAACTTGCTGTATTGTTTCCTTATCCATACATAAAAGATACATCACAAAGTTTTTATTACAGAACAACTAACATCTTCCCAATAATCTAATCATGGGCATGGAAAGAGGTTAGTTCAGGCACTGGCAGGCTGTTCCCATAGTTTATAAAACATAAAAGGAGACAAGGAAGACACTCCCAATCTTATGCTCAAATAAACACCATTTAAATTGACACATCCAGCTCATTAGAAATTAACTTAAATAAAACTGATCCATAGAACGCCTCAGGAAACAAAGAACACACTACAGATGCATAGACCTAGTATATAAGAAGAATATCAAAAACATAGACAGTTCAATCAGGAAGTATAATGAGGATGTCAGGACAAAACAAAAACATACACACAAAAATGTAAAACCCAAGTATCCTACCAACAAGATACAGGCATTGCCTTGGATACACCTATTATTTTTGTATTCTATTAGACATGAGACCAGAAAGAATCTTGGAAGAAAAGAAACTCTCTTTAAAAGCTAAGAGCTTCTCGTTTTTGTCCTAATTACATCTGTTATATTACATGTTTTAGAGAGCTCAAATGCAAAGCTGTTACTGGAACTTCAGTCATTGATTGAAGAGTAAAAACGCAAGGGTAATTTATATTCAGCTACTATCATAGAGGAGTTTTCGAAATGAAATTGGTTTTAACAGCAACGTTCTAATGCAGATTGAATTTAACTAAAAAAACACAAAAAAACCCCAAATACATTATCCATTAGATGAAAACAGAACAGTACACTGGTCTAAACGGACTGCTGTATTTACAGCTCTTTACAGCTCTCTCCACTGCAAACCTGGTACTTGCTCTATTAAGTCTAACAGGGCTCAAATCAGAAAGCCTGCTTGCACAAGATGTGCTATGAATATATTCCAGATGCCTCAGCCCTGTAAGCTACCGTAGCTTCATTCCAGGTCTTTTTTAAATTGGGAACCCTTTCAAAATGCTCTTCTCTAAGTGGCTACTAATAGTTCTCATGAATATTCCAACTTACTAACTTCTTGGAGTACAGAAAATAAATGGGCCAGTAGCTGGGATAACTTATTGAGAGCAGACACTGAGCACAGTCCCAAAACTGAACTCTGCCAAAAACAGCAATTCCAGCTCTTAAAAATCACTGACCAATTATGACAATCAGACATTAGGGTCTGTGTGTGAATGCAACACCCACATCTCCTCAGGTCAACTGCTGCCAGTAGACAGTGCAGAGTTAATTTCCTGTGTAGCAAAATACAGCACAGAAATTAAAAGCTAATCATTGTACAGGGTTTACTGAGCAAAAGGCATTTATGCTACCTGAAAATGAGTACAGTTGTGCTTGGTAAAGAGTAAGAAAGTTTGCTGAGACAAGGTGACTTACTCAAGATGGAATTAAATTCACAGAATCTTGAAAGTTAAAACTAATAAGATTCAATTCCCAAATTTAATAACTGGGGATTGTCATCATGACATTCCATCCAGCATTAGCTGTAAACATCTGGCAAACTTGCAAGTCGAAATTGTTATGCTACATGTACTACAGCCATCAGTAAAATCCTGAGGCTTCCTTTCATACAATTAATCACCTTAAGACAAGATCTGATTTTGCCCTGTGCTGTATCTACTGCATTTTTAGACAGCATACATAACAGCATCAGAATTTTCACTGTTATGGCCTGCATGCTGCAATGTTTTCTACAATTGAATTAAAAAGCCAAGCCAGTGAATAAGGACAGAAGGCTACTACATTTACAAATAAAATACCAAGCAGGGAGCCCATCTATAAATTTGTATAGTAATTTATCAATAGAAATTCTTTATCCAGACCCAGCATATCAACAGTCACCTAAATTTCTTTTCTTTTTTTTTTTTCATCCAAATATCAAGCTAAAGAAAAAAGGTTTAAGTTGAGAGCAGGAGCAAGTGAAGACCCCACAACATTTTTACTGAACTAACTCAAGCTTCAGTGCCCAGATCTAAAGGCAGGAATGAGTTTTTAATAGAAAATACACTCTCCCAGCAGAGGGGCTATCTAATTTGATATGAAATTTTTCTCTATTTCAAAGAAGAATAAAAATATAATTTCATCCCATGCACACACCTAGTTGGCAAGAGGAAAGGAAGGGACAAAATTAAGATGACTGGTGAATGTAGACTGAGAATAGCTTCAAATAATACTAGTCTGGTAGGGACTTACCTCCAACATCTCACTCAAACGCACATCAGTTCTTTGCTAAAGAAAAAAAAAAGAGCCAAAAAAAAACTCCAGTCATTACTACGCAGAATTTAAGAAAAATATTTGTCATTGAACAAAAAACAACTACATACCAGTGTTTTTATTGTTCTCAGAGACTTTAGAAGTCCAATAAGCAACTGTCGTTTCCTCTGATTTGCAAGGAGCCCCAAACTAGTTTGTGTGAAGCCTTCCTTTGCAATATTCAGGTGTCTGCAAGGTAAAAATTAACAATCTTCAAAAATTCATAAAATAAAATTTATTTCTAATCAATCCTAACAAGTCCAATAAAATACATGGTAGAAAATAAGATCGTCAGCATTGTTAGGGAAACTCAGAAAACAAGATTGTACCAACAAACTACTAAGAAGGTACATCCTCCCTTCTGCACTTGTCTGTGGATCTGTGGTATATTTCCAAAGCTTTCTGTTTCAAAGAGAACTCCCAATTACAAAAGTGAGAGCTGCAAGAGTTTGCAATTGTTTCAGTATCTCTAATTACTACTCCTAATAGCATTCAGCACATTAACAGGAAATATCATCAGCAAGCAAAGTTCCTGGGTTTACAGATTTCCTGTTAAATACTTTCCCACTCTCAATCTCTGCAGTTCCTTAAGCAAAATACCTTCTTCCATTTGTGCAAATAACCGCTGCTAACTGAAGGCCACTCTGCAATGATGTAACACGTTCCAGTTCCTACAGAGACACAACAGGTTAAACAAATATACAAGTTAAACAAATACACAAGGTACACACCAGTGAAGACTACTCATTAGGAGATTTCTCCTGAGATGTTATAATGATTTTGTAGAGTTACTTTATATATTATTTGTTTCATCATTTATATACACTATACACTGCAATGTAACATTAATATAAACTATGTTTTGAAATACATACAATTCTATTTTGAAGATAAGACAATTGAAATCTGTTTTCAATGCAGTGGGACCCTCTACATTTATATATTGCACGTTTGGCCTAATAATTTCTTTACCATTAATGTATTACAACAGAATGATCAAAGCTTCAGGGATAGAAGCATAGGACTTAATTTGCATTAATATGCAAGAGAGCAGTAAAACAAAAAAAAAAGTTTCACACAGCATTTTCTTGTTTAGAAGCACTTGTGTTCTACTGATTTAATAGATGTCACATCATAATGAATGTTAATTATATCCTGTTGACTTTCAGCTGAAAACTCTTCAGCAGAGGTGACCTGAATTTAGCTTGATTTTGACTTAGTGAAGTGCCTAGCATAATCTCAACTCCTTGAAAAAAATAAATGTTTTAATACAACTATTAGGATTTCTTTTGTCAGAACAGCTATGCAGAAAAGCGCATTCTTTCCCCAGGCTACAGAAAAAGAGGTTATATATATATATATTTTTTTTTTTAATTCTATTTTATTTTTTAGATCTGCTCATTATTTAAATTTAAATCAAGTTCTTTCCATGAGAAGGGAGATTTTCACTTTGAAAACTAATCTAATTCTAACAATATGCGAAGCAAAAATGAGTTCAAAGTTCAATTCAGTTTTAGATCAGCTCCTGGTCAGTCTCCAAATCATTAAGCTGCATTGTCCACCAAAACCTGCCCCTTTATGTTACCAGTGTTCCTTTGTATAAATGACAGCCTAGTCGCTGATATGTAAAATATTTCAAGAAACCAAATTCAAAGATTACTTTCCTCAATACTTACTTCTCTCTAAAACATATTTTCCAAATACCAGAGCTATTCAAAAAGCCATTGTTTCCTTGTTCACGAGGAAACACATACAATAAGGAGCAACTCCACTCCAGTCTTGCCTCTCGCAAACTCTGTTAAATCTCTCCTTTGAACATGACTGGATGGAGAGAAATGGGGAGAGTACAGTCTAATATTCCCAAAGAGGAAGTCTTCTGCCCAGCATTTAGGGCTGAAGAAATTTTTTCTCTTCTCAAAAACAGTCTTTCACCCACTGGTTGTTCCTAAAGCAGGTCTTTCTTCCAACAACAGAAAACTGTAAAACCCTTACGCAGTGTCTGTGCCATGCCTCTTGTGGCCACAGAAGCACCTGTTCAACCAGTACTTCATACTAGGCATGGGCTTCAAACAATGATATTCCTAAACTACACTTTGTACAGTGAAAATGTGCACAGGAGATGTGTTCAATTGTATTGTTGGTCCTTGCAATGATCTGTTACTGTAGTTGAACACTGAACTGGAGCTGCCATTACAAGTTCACGCAGCAGAGCAGGAGGTTCATTTCATGAATCAGTGGGAAAGTGAGACCTATAACACCCACCAGAAGTCTCCAGTAAGTCTACTGACAAGAATAACTCTGTGCAGGCCTGTGCCCATAAGTAACACTGAAGGATTATCGACTTCATCAGGCACAAATGCATTTAAGAAAAGTTTCTAAAACATTTTTACTAGCACTACGGATTTTTAACTGTCCCTTTGGAACATCTGAAAGCACTTCTATGTATAAAACAGGTGCACCTCACTAAGATATCTGCAATGAGAACATTAACATTACACAGAAAAATGCAAGAACATTTGCTGCAGTTCCATTATGCAGCGAGAGGTTTTCAAAGTGAAGCTGCTGGATTCCGAAAAAGCAGCACTCACTCAAAACTGTCAATTTCAAACCCGCACAACAGTAAAATAATACCAGAAGATTTTTATAACACACAATTACCCTTTCTCCCCCTTCTACACTGTCATGTGAAGATTCAACCACAGTAGCACTTATCAGCCTCCTTCTGCAACAGCCTCCCAACCTCACACCTTTAACTAAAACTGAAACAACTTTACTGTTACAGCCTTTTTCTTCCACTTGCTATTGCAGGAGATGATAGAAGCTTCTTTTGTGGACACTTCTCCCCCCTCCATTGTTCTTTGAACAGCAGCACTCCTTTCACCAGGCAATGATGCCAGAAAACAGATGGCAACCTCACTAAGGCTGGACGCACTGGCCATAAGAACAAGAAAACAAAAGAGGATGTTGTGTCCTCTGGATAAGAGGAAAATAATTGCAGCTCCATGACATCTACCACTGGTTAACAGCCAGGAAACCATCTTTGTTCTTCCACACTCTCTCCAGTTTCTTGTCCAAAATAAGAATTATTTTAATAACCACCAGTATAACAATGGTGATAGTAAGGTGCTGTACACAAACAGAAGTATTCACCACAGGATCATTCTCAGACTAACAATAACAATCACCATTTTCACTTCGCAGAACTGTTTGAACAGTACTCCTGGGAACATGGTGTGACTTTTGGGGATGGCTCTGTGCAGGAAGAGGAGCTGGACTTGATGATACTTGTGGGTCCCTTCCAACACTACATATTATGTGACTCTGTGATTCTCAAAACTGCCTGAGATTAGTGACAGTTAAGTGATCTTAAGAAAGATCACTATAGCTTTCGCTTACGGAATAAGATGTGAAACCACTCCTAAACAGGGGCACTAAAGCAGCACCTGTTCAAGTCTGTTGCAGGTATTAGCCAAGCGTGTGAATTCATGAATTCTGGATTCTTCAGAAAGCCTTGTAAAACAACCATATGTCAAAACTTTTATCATCTTAGGGACATTCAACTCAACAGACCATTGGTTTTCACTATAAAGACAGAGCTTTAGCACACAAAAATAGCTGGTTCCAACCAGGCACTAGCACCCCTACTACAAATTACTATAACGACACAACTGCAGCATTATAAAAGCACAAAATAGAGCAGTTTATTCTTGAAGAGTAACTGTTAGTTGTCTTACCTCGACATATGCAGGCTGTTTCTCAAGAATTAAATCTGCAACTTTCTTAGATACCTTAAAAAGAAGAACACCCCATGTGATACACAGCAATTTCAATTAAGTAGGCCATGCCCATACTAAAGTTCTACAAGTTTGTGACTCTCTACCATTAAGTTCTGCATTTTTCAAGTTTATCAATATATATTCCACGACAACATATAAAAAATTGTAAAAATTATGATCAGCTTTCCTTAGAATCAAAATAAGAGAAACATTCACAATTCCATCTAGTGATTAGTGGGCATTTTTAGACTACTCACTTAGCTCTCTGCTTGCTAACAAACGAGCTAGAAAAGCAAATAGAAATAATTAGGGACACTGCAAGTATTTCTATTTTGCTTATGCTGTTGCTAGAGTACAAATTAAAGTCAACCATACAGCATGGTGCACTGGCTTGGGCTGAGGTATTCCATTTTCTCCAAAGTACCTGGTATGTTTTGGACTTGGGCTGAAACCAGTTTTGGTAACACAGAGGTGCTTCAGCTGAGCAATGCCTGCAGAGAATCAAGGCCTTTTCTACTCCTCAAACCATCTCACCAGCAAGTGGGCTGGGGGTGCACAAACCTTTGAAAGGGGACATAGCTGAGATAGCTGATCTCATCTGACCCATAGGATATCCTAAACATGTGTCATGATCATATACAGCTGTGGGGAGAAGAAGGAAGGGAAGGATGCAGAGTGATGGCATTTGTCTTCACAAATAACTGCTACACATGATAGAGCCCTGCTCTCCTGGAGGAGGCTGGACAGCTGCCTGCCCACAAAAAGCAGTGAATTAATTCCTTGTTTTGCTTCACTTGCTTTTGCTTTACCTATTTTTTAGCTATTTCTTCTTCATTATCTGCCTTTTCTCAACCCATGAGCTTTTTCACTTTTATTCTTCCCATTCCCCCCCCACCCCACGACTGGAGAAGTGACTGAGAGGCTGCGTGATACACCATTGCCATCTAGAGTTAAACCACAACACATTTAACATAAGGACACCTACCTTTGAGACCAATCCTGCATTAAATTAAAACTATGTCAAAATGAATATGCACCCTCTACACATTATACCCTTTCTTTAGAACACAGGATATGTATATTTTAAAATTTTCTCCACTGCTTTGAGTATAATTCTAAGCAGAATGCTCCTGAGACCTGCTGTCTGTATTGACTTTAAAAACTGGGCATTGCTACCTTAATCAATCTCCTGTCCACAAACACAGAAACTTAAAAAGAAATACAACAGTAATAGTCCTATAAATGCCAGCTTGAGAATAGTGTATTTAGTTTTGTTTTTCAGCAGGGACGAAAAATATTTAAGAAATGGTTTCAAACATGAAAAAGTAATTATTGGTATTGCTCTATATTCTTTTTGGGAAACAGTACTCCCAGAAATGGAAATAAAATAAAACTGGTTATGACAGCCAGCCCACAAAGTACTACTGGGAAAGAGAAAAAATGAGGGTTTTGTAAGCTTGACTGCTTAGGCAAACATAGCACAAAGTTGAGCTCTTCAATCAGCATTCCTGTTACAAACTTATATTGGCTCCACCAGCTCAATTCCCATCCTTGGGAAGAGCACTTGCACATAAATGGTCTTTGAAGTATTCCAAAGTCATCAGGGGACAATGTGGACAAGGGGCATATACCCAGCTGTGCTCTCCTCCTTCCTTATCAAAAGCAGGCCAGAACTGCAAAGCAATTTTACAACTTTTCTTTTGTTCTTAACCTTTTAGTTATTCCATAACTAATACAGCTTTCCTCTGCAGACAGCAAATAAACCACTCCAGGGTGAGGTGGGGTCAGGATAGGATATTATCAAGCCAAACGCTACACAAGCCTATGTGACCCTGGGGCTCTTAAGGAATTTTGTTCACTCTGCAGTCTACACCCTGTGAAATTTTCACCTTCTTTTTTCAATATATTCTTCATTCTAGTCCTGTACCTGTTAAAAACTTCAGGACATGGATATAACTGCTGATTACTCAATGCTCTGGTACAAACCTCACAGTTTTATTCTTCACTGTTAAGCAATGTTCAAGCAGTACACATGACTAAAAGATAACACTTCTTTTACTCTCCTTTTGTTTTGCAAGTCCTCAGTTACCCTTGACTAATAACAACCTCAACATTGACAAGCACCTGCCACAGGCACTTTTTTTTCTTTCCCAGAACTTAGTGATACTATGTTTCTTTCTGAGGTTCAAAGCTATTCTCTCAGATTATTTTTTCAGATGAGCAATATTATCCCCAGTTACTTCATATATTTCCAAACTGCCACACCCCTTTTGGCATCCTCCATACACAACTGTGCTGTGCTAAGTCCTGGAATCCTGCATTACAACTGCTAGTACTGAATGTGATCATGGTTATCAATGCCTGCCAACATTTGCTGAAGGGACAATTTTCTCTTTCCTAATCACATCAGTAAAAAATATTTCATCTCCTGAAGAAAAAACAACATAGCTAAGGATATTAGATTACTATTTAAAATTAAGTCTAGCAGACATACAACTAAAAAGCCTTTCTAATTCAAATTTTCTGTACCAAGAGGATTACAAATTAAAGTTGTTATGATACATACATTAAAAATGTGTGAGCAAGTTAGGGTCCTTCCAGTGGAATGGACAACTAATGAGCAAACTACAGAAAGTAAGTCTATAGTGACCCTGAAAACAAAGGGATGACCAAGATTAGCTGTGCAAAAGCAGAGAAGTGGAAGATCAGAGCTCTTGTACCTGTAATTCACACTCACATAAGTGCTTTGCATTAGAGAAATTCAGAAGTTGCAAATTATCTCCAATTTACAATTTACTACTGTAAATTCCTCTGCCAGCTGTAGGTACAAATACTGAAGTGAAAAATGCAGTATTTAGTTTTTTGAAAAAGCAGAGGTATTGTGTGATGTGTCAACAGGCTTCTTGAATCCTCTATCTAATAATCCATTCACCATTAAAATATTTTTAGGACTGAAACAATAACATACAACATTCTGCAGTTTTATCTTCCATGAAAGACACTAATGTCCTTTAAGGCTAGCAGTTCTCTAAATGACTCATCACAAGATAAATGGATAATAACTGAGACAGAAGAAGAAAACATGCAATAGCCTCACACTCTACCTGAACACATGACATCAGGACGTGAAACACAGCATATAAGACATTTTAGCACCTCGGCACATGCCCAAGGAAGAAATAATTCCTACCTATACCAGAAATACTTTTTGATGGGATTAAGAAAGAAACAAGCAAGGACCAATCCTGTCTGAGGGCGATGGTGAGGGAAGAACTGGGCACATGTTTCTTGTCAAAAGTTTTGGCTTTGAGAGCTTTTACCTGTTTGTATTCTAAAAGAAAGACACATCTGGCATTATTTACTGGAAGCCTTGTGCTCAGTCCTCTCCCCTATTATTCATTAGCTGCATGCACATTCCAGTTCAAATATTTCAGCAGCAGCCATGCCCTGAAACCACTCCCCCAGCTGCAGCCAGTTCCCATCCTGCCAGCAAAAAACGGCCAAGACATTGATAACACATATTAGGTTTATGCAGCATATTTCAGTGAAGTTGTCTCAGTCTTGGGAGCACTTCCTTGCAAAACAAGGTCACCACCAGATGTTCACTTAAAATTTTAAAAAAACACCACCACCACCACCACACAAACAAATACATAAAAAAATTACTACCTCTCGCTCATTTCCAACTTCTTTCCTTATAAATCTTGGTGAGAAATATGGAATATTCATTTCCTCAACTTCTCACTAATCTTTCACAAAACTTGATAGGCATTATCATGGGGAAAGCAGTCTAAGGCAGAAGGCACTCGCTTTACATACTATTAACAATGCAAGAGTCTCCTATACATTTCATTTATTTGAAGACATGAATTAGGACTATTACTTCTATTTTATTTGCAGATACTCTCCAAATGCCACAGTTAATAGATTTGTTTCCTCTACCATGTTATTCATCTCAAAAGAGTAATGGAACAACAATTAATACATGAATAGAAAATTTCAAAGTCTGCAACATAACAAGCAGCTTTCAAATGCTGCAACTCCAATTTCTCCTAATTCCTCGTAGTTACTCCTTTTGGTTTATTACATAATGACTCTGTATCAGTGTTCACTAAAAACCCTTGTGAACAATTAGCATATTGGCAAATGAAAAGTAAGAGAAAACAGCATCTTCAAGGAGAGAGTTTTTAAAACATTTTATGTCTAACATTGCCAGAAATCCCTCAAAGAGATACCACTATTCAGCACTGTGTTGAACACCACAAGATAAACATTCAAAAAGTCAAGTTTCTAAAAAAATAGTTAGCACATTTGCTCTTTGTTACAGTACTTAACACTAAGATTTACTCCCATGATTTCATATGATTATATAATTTAGTGATGATTTTTCACTATAAAGGCACACAACATGATATTAAAAAAATGCTTAGTATCTAATGTGTTAAGAAATCAAATATTTTTCAGTTACACTTCTTGCTAGACCGACAGACAAGACAACGAATTGTGTAAGGGTACAGAGGAAAAAACTTTACTTACAGCAGCTTGCTGTTGTTTCAGTTTGTCTCTGTACTCTTCCAGTTCTTGAAGACTAAGTACTGGAGGAAGCCTCTGCATTTAAATAAAAAATTAAAATCAGTGAGAAATTAAAGATTATTAATCACACATAGTATTAGCTAGGCAATCAGTTTCATTAAAGAAACCTTCTTATGGCTTCTGTAATCTAATCTGCAAAATTAATCCATTTTTTCAAATTATGTATACTGAAATCAATTAGCATTAAGATATACAACACATGATCATACTGTGTCATATCATATTATAATTACCTCAAAGTTACTTTATTTTACATCATATATGTATACACATAACCACCCAATCACAGAAATTATTGTCTCAGTTTGCTAAAAAAATACACAAAACATAGAGCAGATTTGTCTCCTCAGCTATCTTGACATTTTCACTACAGTTTAAATTACAAAATGCCTGTCAGCACATTCCACCACATTAAAAGAGACTATATACTGTATATATGCACCGATACTCTATGCTAGAAGCTCCACACAAGTGCAAGATGATGTGGGGGAATACACTGTTGTATTAATGCAAGATCTAAGAAATAAAACTAGCACATTGAAACAAGCATACTTCTGGTCTTCATTTTTTGTTATGTTACCATTTTATCTTTTACAATGACGGCTTACCTCTAACTCATACTTCACAATATCAAAGGAGTCATTGGAAAAATAAACTTCTTCAATGCTGTTAATTATTTCCTGTTGTGCCTGAGGATCAGTTGGTTCTTCATGTACTTCTCTGAGCTCCTCCTGCACAAAACAAAAAAGAATTTCCATAATGTCTACACATCCTAGGAAGAACAATGTTTTAACAAAACAAACATCTTTCAAAGGTCACTTCCAACATTTGCACAAGAAGCAATGGCAAAATTGAGAAAGATCAGTACGCTGCGGCTTGTACCTCCTATTAGGGAGAGCAAAATATTTAAAACTTTTCAAAAAACATAGTGAAGACTTCAGCGTTGCAGCCTACTTAAACATTTACTCATTGATACATTTATGGCACCAAGTGCATGTTGAATCCAGTTTTTCCTTCTTAATTTTAGAAATTCTCATAATAAACTAAAAATATACTGGCAGATTACTTCTCCAGATGGAGAAAAAAATTGCACAAAACAAATAAAACTTGAATTTTGAAAAACAGAAGAACCCTCTTTGTAAACGACAGGGAGACAGTATCTCCACAAATGCATAACTTTTCAGCTCAGTCCTCATATTCACTGCAATAAAAGTCATGCCATTAAACACCTGATTTCTACAGGTAAAAGCAGGACAGATCTGCCTTCTTTGCACAAGACTAACAGCTCTCAGATTTTAGCACAGTGGTCTAAGCAGAGATGTGCTGTCAGCTTTTTGAAAGCCAACACTCCAGAGATACGCATCTCCTTCCTTGCTGTCACGATCTCCTCTGGAAGGTCTCCCCAACAATCCAAATGCTTCCAGAAGCTGAACGCAAAGCAAGGACTCAGCCTGAACCTTCTCTTCCTCTGGCCCTCTCCCGGATGTCGTTCCCTCAAAAAGAATGAAAAATCCTTTACCAGAGACTCAAAAGGGAGAAGTATTGGAATATTTTTTCATCAAAAATAAAGATAAAATTGCTTGATAATGAAATTAAACTCTGGTGAAGCAATCCAGCAGACTGAAGAGTCCCATAATGACCCTGAGCCTCCCAGGAGTGCTGAATTGTTCCAGCGGGGCAAAGTCCTGGTATTTTCATCACAAAGAGCTCAGAGGCTTATTTCACCAGCTAGTGGCATCCGATTTTAAATTAAATGACTGAACAAACACTAATTTGCTTATTTTGTGTGTCAACTGAGATAAGATCCATGTGTAGACGTTCCAAGGCAAAGTGACACAATACACAGCGAGGTGCTGTTTCTCTGTGCAGTAAGAGGCAGCCAAGGGGTCACAAGTAGGTGGTTTGGAAGAGCATCAGAGAAGCCGTTACTCCTCTGAAATAATTCTCACAAGAAAAAAAGAGGAGGGAAAAAAGGAAAAGAAGAAAAAAGTGGGGCAGTGGGGAAATAAAAAGCAACGATTCTGATGCAGAGAAAAACAGGTTTCATGTGTAACTCGCATCCCAAGCAGCCACAAGCCAGGCTGAAGGAAGGCTCCAGGCGCTGCCGCGGGCAGTGCTGCGGGTCAGGCTGCAGCTGGGAGGCTCCGAGCTGTGACGGGGCAGCAGGGAATGGGAGAAAAACCATCGAGGAGGCAGTGGGGAACTGGGGAAAGCCACCTTCTCCTGCCCCAAGAGGCCCCAGGCGTCTCCAAACTCCATTTGAAACCCCTGGTGCAGTCGCTGCCACCAGCACAGGTGAACACAGCAACCCAAGCCCAACCAGAGAAAGGACATGGACTCCACTGACAGATCGAGAGAAGCAAGGAAATAATACAGCTATATCATTATATATCTGTAATGGTAGCTTTATAATGTACACCCCACTGTAAATCAGTTTCATATCTTACAGTACATTGAATTTTAGCTATATGAAACTAAAAATTTATCCAAGACAGGCAACAGGGTCCACTGAACCACTGCAAACAGAATAACTGAATTTATCATCCAATATTTGCCTACAAGTTCCTGTATGGATGTTTCCTAAAAGAAAAAAAAAAAAAAAAAAAAAAAAGATGAAAAACTAAGCAAATGTTTAGGAAATGCTTAGGATTATTTGAAATTCTGGACTGCTGATATCCTGTCACGTTGGTGAAAAAATATCTCAATCAGTGGTGATTTACATCTACTAAAGATGCATTAAGAAAGCCATTATGGACACATATTCTGTATTTGATGTAGGTAGTGCCTAGGAAAATTGCTAAGAAACCATTTCATCCTGTCTCAGATCACTCACTTGCAAAAACACTACCCAGGAAAATATTTATTAAATGACAAGGTTTTTCTTGTTCAATTTTTCTAGAAAATCAGTCTAGTTAGAACAACTCTCCAGGATAAGCTTTAGGTTCCACATAAATGACATTATCTGAAACCAAACTTTCTGCCAGGATAACCTGCAGCTTCCAGCACATCACGCTCCAGTAGTTTGAGTAACCAACATAGTGAAGGCCAATTTACTCACTCACCACTAAAGGAGGCAACCACCCCCAGCTGGAGTTTATTTGCTGATATTCCATTTTCCTCATCCTTTCAATTAGATACACAAAACCAATTTTACTATACAGAAATAAACCCGTAGTTTCAGGAGTCTTGGCAAAGGGCTGGTTTAACTCTGTGGGTTTGGTACTCACACACTGAGTAGAAGGAAAGAGAGAAGCGCTACTAAATCCCTCAAGGTATTTTTCCACCTCAAAACCTGTCTAGCTATTGCCACATAAGTATCTTCCTTACAAACAAACAAACAAACAAGTCAGCATTAAAACACATTTAACATTTTACATTTTATGTTAATTCAGCATTTCCAAGCACTATTCTGAATAGAAAAACCTGTCCAAAGCTGTGACAGCAGGAATCTCATGATAATACCCTTGCAGACAACTCTGCCATTCCTAAACTGAATCAATAAGACACACAGGAGGTCAGGAAGAGCAGCACATTGGCAAGGTGGACCCCACAAAATTCACTTCAATCCACCTGTCCAGGTTAACACACATGTTCAGCAGTAGAAACTCTCCAATCAATAATGGGCCAACACAGCCTGGTAAGATACTGTTTCACAGGCTACTCATTTTTCCAAAGTTTTATTCAGCAAGAGGCTTCACCTCCTACTTAAAACTCGTGTCACTTGTGGTGCCAACAGCACCTTTTTTTTTCCCCCCCAGTACTTTGGGATCATACTTTCATGGAAAAAAACATTTATCCTTTAATGGTATCAGGTTACCATTAGCACAACCTTCAGCAGCAGGCCTCTCTCATTATGCCACCTAAATAGAACAGTGAAAGACAGCATCTGGGGAGGAAAAGAAAGAAGGAAAAAGAAGTCTGACAGCTTTGCATACTCAAAGAAGCCACTGCTAAATAAAACACAGTGCTTGCATCCACACACATCTCGCACCATTTTGTCCTTCTGTTCTGTGAAAATAGGAGTTTACAGTCTAGAAGCCTGTGGCAATTCCTTGAAATGTATTTCAGAAGAATCACCTCATTGCAGATGCATGAAATGCAGTTCAGCAAGTTTTAGATGTCTAACCAGCTATTTCCCAGTGCATCACACTCCCACTCTCCTTGTATGCTATGTTGCCTGCACCAGTAAAACCACTATTGCTCTGTTGAATGAAGCATTACTGGTAATAAGTAGAAGCAAACACCTTCTGCATTCCAGTCACTGTCACCTAAAGGACTGGGAAGTGAAGATATTGAAAAAGGTCAACTGACACTACTCAGAGAAAAAAAAATTCTAACAGCTTCTAAGCTAGTTAAAAGCTGAAGTTAAGCAACAGCCTATGCACTTTTATCCACAGATTACCAGGGGCCAAATCTGTGCTATACTCATATGGACACAGCCTCCCTTTCTGTCATGAGCCAAAAACACACCAATGAATATGCTGCTGATTTATATCCCTCCATTCTGAAAACAGATAACACCTGTGCTAAAAGCTAATCCTAAATACCAGGATGAGGGTCACGCTCAACAGATTCAATCAGCAGGTATACTGCAACACTGCACCTCCGTGAAATAAAAGAAGTATTAAAGCATTTATATATGTATCTGTATACACGCATGCAAACACAATCTTCCAAGTTTATCCATATACAAAGATATATTTAAAGATTATATTTGTCTTATAATCACAGAACCACAGAATACACTGAGTTTGAATGGACCCACAAGGATCATCAAGTCCATCTCCTGGCCCTGCACAGGACCATCCCCAAAAATCACACCATATGCCTGAGAGCATTGTCCAAATGCTTCTTGAACTCTGTCAGGCTTGGAGCTGTGATCACTTCTCTGGAGAGCAGTTCCAGTGCTCAACTACCCTTGGGTGAAGAAATTTTACCTAGAATCTAATCTAATGTATGTATTATACGATACTGTATTATACTATAACAGTATATATTTCATCTAACAATATACAAATACTGTATAACTATATATATAATGATCTAATATATCTCTATGTATTTTATATAACAATTAATGTCTATAACATCACAAAATACACTGTAGAACTGTATCTACAAATTTACTTTGCTTTTCCTCCCTGCCCCTCCCTCCCCCTCCCCCAGCTAGGGAAGGCAGTACCACAGAGAAGTTTGTGGTATTCCCCATCTTTCATACAAAATGCCCAGAACCTCTTTCTGATCTTTCCTTGTTCAATATGTATAGAGGGTACTTATTAAAAAGCTCTCACTCTACCAAAACAAACATTATACTTTGAAAATAACTCTCATGATGGAGAGAACAACAAAGCTTATCCACAGAATACATCTCAGTCCTATTACTTATTGCTTAGTACTATTTAATGCACTCCTGAAAAGAACTCAGTTACTGCTGGGAAAACAGAAACCCACATTCCCATATCTATAGGAAAAAACATTAAAAGACATCTCACTGTTATTTACCATGATAAGCTACAAAGTCAAATAATATTCATATATTGCATATGAGCTGATTATCATAAAAATAAACGTAACTTAATTCAAAGTCAACTTACCATTAATCCAACACTCTTGAATTCAAGCATGCAGAATACTTACCTCAGCCTTTTGTGACAGAATCTGCTAAACAGAACTGTTACCAGCTTGGGAAACAACAATAACAGAATGGTTCAAAAACAATTCATTTCCCTGGGTAATCAGAGTATGCCAATGAAGTAATGTATCTCAGTCAAAACAGATATTATGTCCTTCTACGGATCACTTTCTCTTCTAGATATCATAGAATTGTCCAAGAATCATCAGAGAATGACGGAAGGGATCCTGAAGATCATCTAGTTCCAACTTTCCTGTCATGGACACCTTTCATTAGACCAGGTTGCTCAGAGCTCCATCCAAGCTGGCCTTGAACACTGTCAGGGATGGGGCATCCACAACTTCTCTGCACAACCTGTTGTATCCAACCTTGCAGTTCAGATTTGGCTTCTCTACAGACTTTACCACAGACTCAAACTATTATAGACTTACTTTCTACTGAGATACTGAGAGTGAGTTGGCTGCATGAGTCTATTAACAATGAGTAAAGCAAGTTTGCTGGTGATTGGCCTTCATATAATAAAAAAATGGATTTTTTCAAAATAGTTGCAGAACTTATTGGAGTTAACATGAGTGAATACACTCAGGCACTCACTAAAACATGCAAATGCCTAACAATTTTATTGCCTAAAAATAAAAACCTGAGGACTAGAGTCATCACTTCATCATGCTGGCCAGTCAGCAAATCAACAACTTTCAGATATAAAGACCAAAAAGAATTTTGCTGGTTTTGCCCTCATGGGGGTGGAATGTTCTTCTTCCTGTCCTCCGTATTTCCCATTTGACCTCCAAACTAGTGTGATAGTCCCTCATCTCAAAAACCATGGGTTTGTACCTAACAAACAAACAAACTGGATGGGCTAACCAATGGCTTGTGCTTTTACCAGTAATTCATACTGGCCCTAATTCATGCTGACCCTGCAGCCTTTCATTCTGTATACTTCTGTATAGTTTTAATGCAGCTTTTAAAGTTTCCAGTAACATTTGACCTAGATCTGTCTGGAGATACCAATTTGAATGTGAAAGTGTGACAATGAAAGTGCAGCATCATAACCATTCTGTCACCAAAACAGCTTGAGACTTTCATGGTTCAAGAGATAAATAAAAACAGTTATTGCTACACACTGTAGACTTATCAGACATATAACATCAAACCATTACAGAATGGAAGTCCAGCCAAGATACCCTACATCTACTTATATCTGGAGAGCCCATTTGGCAAAAAGACAGCTTGAAACTGGCTGCTCAGGGAGTGGCAGCAATCTGCAATTGTGAAATATAAGCCATGGAGATGTGATAGTTTTTTCAACATTGATGCAACTGAATACTTTGACTCTCTGGTATCAATGTATTGGTCACTGTTTAACAAAGTATAATGTACCAACTCAGAGATTCTTATTTCACTTTTTAAATATACAGCAATGCTAATTTTATGATCTGCCTCAGCACAAGCAACTTATTACACACTACTTATACAGAGACAAAGAAACACAAGGGGTCTTTTGGTTTGATTTTTTAAACTATTGTAAAATAGGTCATCTAAATTCAAGTCAGTAATTTAAGTATCTTATTGGTTAAAGGCAAAGACCAATTTCATAGGAAATAATAGACAACCAGAGAAGTCTTGTGAATCCTCCCTTCAACAGGGACAGATCAACAGGATATAAGGAACAGTCAATTATTGTGACAATTGTTCCCTCACACAGAGATTACTCAGCATGACTTGTGAGACGACAGTGAGCTGGCTTCATTTAAGTAGTGAGACCAAAAAAATACCAAAAATTATTGCTATTATAAAGACATAACTTTTAAAGTAGAACATTAAGTTAATTATATATGCTGAAGATTAAAACTATGAAATTACAAAATATACTTACAGCACCAAAATCATGAAGAAACTAAATGTTAAGACTAGAACTATACAGGCCATCCACACAGCATCTACTTTCCAAAGTAAAACTAAAAAAGGTTTTTTCTCTTTCCTTTTTTTTTAATTCATGCCAGCAAGAAACCTAAATAATAATAATAATAATAATAATAATAATAATAATAATAATAATGTCACTATATAAGCATCCAGTGACAACTGAAAAGTTTCAAGAAAAAAAAACTCATGCAAGTTCATTTGGAGCTGTTGAACTGATTTGTCTCACAGTTCTTAATTCTTTCATTAAAACACTCTGAAAGATTTTCAGGAAGAAATAAAACTGAAAGAAACAACAGCAAACACTGTGTTAAGAAAAAAAAGACACAACTAAGTGTCATTTAACTATAAAATGAAAAACTAAAAATAAAGGGAGCAGGAGGGGAGAGATGTTGTATCATACCTTAGTAGGAATCCGAAAGCTTTCAATAGGACTGAGGTCATTAACACTCTCCTGAGGACTTCTTAGACCCTTTAAAAGAATTTTAATAATCAGTTAAGTTTGATTCCTTTATGTATCTTGCAATCAAGTCTTACCTGATGTTGAATAGATATCGACAGGTCCTTTAATAAATACTCTGACATAGCTGGAAGGCTAAGATTTCATTCCAGAAACATTTAAGCAAGACCATTGGTATATAAATTATGCTCCTCAAACATCTGAGCATTTCCAGTTTTATGCTGCAATATGTACCTTTTCAGTACAGTTCACTACCATTTTCTTTAAAAACTCACTCACATCCTCCTGTCAACGTCCAGATGTTATCTTAAATTTTAGAACAAGCCTGTGTCCAAAAAACATTTTGAACATATTTTGTTCCACTAACTTAATGACGTAATGGAATCAAATAACTGAATTCAAGTCAGGTGCCACCGACTCAATAGCAAGATTATTTCACCTTGATGGCATATTTTTCTACTTAACATATTCCACTACCAGGACTGGCTTTCCCTGTGTGTAACTGAACTGAAACAGTTGCCTAATCCACCTTAGCTGCTTTATATAATTATTACTCCTTAAAACACATATAGCCACACAAATAGCACGTATGTTTGTTGAATATCAAACATACTCACAATTTTCATAGAAAGGTTTGGGTTGGAAGGAATCTAAAGATCACGTAGTTCCAAGCCCTGCCATGGGCAGGGAAACGTTCCATTAGATCAGGTTGCCCAGGCCCCACTTCCAACCTGGCCTTGAACACTTCCAGGGATGGGGCATCCACAACTTCTCCTGACAACCTGAAACAGCATCTCACCACTTCATGCAGCAATACCACAGAACAGGCTGCTTAGCCTATTTTCTGCCAGCTCCCTAGGCAGAAATGAATCTAAAAATTCAAATTTCAGATATGGTCCTGACTCCAGCTTCCCTTGAGACTTCAGGGTGATACTGTGAGTCACAAGTTTCAGTTAGACTTCCTTCCCACTCTTGTGATCGATGCTAACAGTATTTTTTCCAAGCCACTCTCTGGCCCTGGGTACCTATATTTCTATAAGGACGTATGCAAGTGGTATGTTAGTTTATGGTGAGAAAGTCTGTATTTATTCTTTGAAACTGACTAAGTGCTGTACATCACTTCAGTGGTAACTACTACATTTTGCAACTGTTTCATCTTCCCAAGATGCAAAACCTCTCCATTTTGGTTTTGATTCTCAGATTTTGTTGTGCATCATTTCAACTCCCTCTGCAGTTGCCATCATCAAAGCTGACTCACCTCTACGCACCAGAAATTCAATGTAAGAGAGAAGCAAAGCAACAGCTGCAGATTCTCATACTTCACACAAAATCTTCCCCAAGTCCTCTCAAAAATATGCAGTTCTAGTGACTTATCTCCAGAACAAATAAAAGGTTTCACTTATCAAATGGTAAACGGAACCTAATCTTTCCGAATGACTGAAAATTGCCTAAGTTGTATCATTTGCAGGAAACATCATCTCCACACTGGGCAGGCTTCCCAGCACTCCTTCTAGTCAAGCTGAAAATGAATCATGTACCCCTCGACTGAAGCAGAACAGAATATTATTCTGGCAATTCCACTTTCACAGAAGTGTTTATTTTTAAGCCCTGCCTCCTGCGTAAGGATTACAACTCTGAGGCCATAGTTTTGGGGGGGGGGGGGGGGGGGGGGGAAGGCTCTGACTTTCCCATTATTTTCTGTAACTATCTAGAATACCTGATGTGGGTGACACAAGTGATTTGTTTTAAGTTCTCCAATTAGACAGAGATAAACAGGCTTATTTTCAGGGGTGTCTCATGTATGTGAATAACTGGAATGTTCTGCTGATACACTTCCCTAAAAGGACTCTCAGCCTTAGAAATGTTGGTCCAAATGTAGGCTTAGATCTACATAATCCTGGGTACAAGCGGCACACAGCAGTGGGCTGACAGACACGCACCGAGTGCTCTGGCACACATTCACTATGTGCCCACCCAAATACGTCCCTAGCACCTCCTCAGCCTCGCCGCCCTTTGGACCAAAAGCATTTGCTTCCAGACAAAGCCATGTTACAGAACCACAGCCCAGCGCTCAAAATTACATGTCAAAAAAGCAAAGTGACACAGGCCTGCCCTGTCATCTTCAACAACGACTTCTCTGTTGTTGTGACACGAGCTACGCGTCGGCACCTGCGCACGCTCCCATTTCCCGGCGTAAAGAGAAAAACAAGGTGGATGCGTGTGCGGCAAGAGCTCACACGCCCCGAGCCTTTCCTCCCCGGGCAGGGCAGAGGGCGATACCCACGCCCCGGCGGCTCTCCAGAGCGCCCGGGCACGGCGGCTCCGAGGAGAACCCGGGACGGCCGCGGCGGTACCCCGCCGCCCCCCGAGAAGAGCCGCTCACCTGGCGGGTCATCAGCGACTTGATCTTCTGCATGGTGGCCCCGCCGCCGCCCCGACTGCGCTCAGCGGCCGCGCAGGGAGCAGGGGCACGGCGGAGCCATGTTGTGCGCCACCTGACCGCGCCCGCCCGCGGCTCCCTGGGAGCGGTAGTTCCGCGCCGCCCGGCCCGACTACAAGTCCCGGCAGCGCGGGCGGCAGGGCGGGCTCTGGAGCTGCGGCTGCCCCGTCCGCTCCTCCCGGTGGGGAGCGGGGCCCGCCGCGACTCGCGGGGTGCGGGTGGGGTGTCTGAGCGCGGAGGTTCGCCTGTGTAAATTTGGAAGCGGTTAACTCAGAAGACAGAGACTGGTTTTGGAGACAAGCTAGAGCGTGCACGTAGACGCGGAGAATTTCCCGGTTGTCTCGGGTTATTTCGGGTGTTACGCACAGAGCGCGCCCTGCCTGTACACGGGGGACGGATGTAGTTTTGCGTCGCCAAAACAGGCGCGTGTCACTCTATTTAGTTGTATTGATAGCAACTTAAAAAAAAACCACACGCGCCAAGACCCACCGGATAGCTTTTTAAACCTATTTTATATCAGCACAAATAAAGAAATCATTTATCCTCCAGTCTTTGCTTAAGTGGAGACAGCATTTGACGGTGAAACTACCGGCACATCCACTGTGGCATGGTTGTACCTTTAGAAAAAGGGGTGGGTTTTTTTCCTTCTTGAGTGCAGGGAGGTCAGCTCCGCCTGTTTCCTGATCCTGTTGGTGATAGTCAGCTCCCAGCTGCTGCTGTGTTGTTTCAGGGTAGGGCAGGCAAGAGCAGGTGTCTTTGGAAGCGCACACTGACAAAGGGAGGGTCAGGACCGATGGTCCCTCCCTGCTTTCTTTAGCAGGAGCTCGTTATTTCTGGCTACCGTTGGGAATACCGTGTAATTGTTTTGTGGAAAACCTCTAACAAGTTTAGCACGTAATAAAGTTACTTCTCATTAATAAAATAACTAAAATTTTCAGAATGCTGGTGCTGCGAATAGTGCTGCTTTAATATAGTTGTTCCTATCTGAAAGAGGGGAGGTTTGATTTATATTAAGTCTAGATGCCATTTAACAACTAGCGCGAGCTATAATTCTACAGGAAAATAAATCCATTTTTCAAGTGCATGACATTTGTGTGAGTCCTTGTAAAAACTTTCAGTATATTAATGACATCAAGAATATATTCAAATGCTGGAAATGACAGGACAAAATTGAAAAACATAACTCTGCTAATTCCTTTTATTATTACTATTTTCTTTGTCCATATGGGGCATTTAAAATGCCAATGTAGGTTTTATTCCAGTACTAAAGGTTCCATCATTTCAGTTAGAACTTCGTTAGTACCTATGAGCCATATTTTATTACCTGGTGAAATCAAGTAGATCATAATTTCTAACTTAGCTTTTATGAAAGGCTGCAATTTGATATATCATGCCTACAGTTAGGTGGATTAAACAGGTTATAAACAACAACATTCAAGTGGGCAGGACAATGGAGCCAGAAAGCTTTTGGGAATACGTGAATTATGCTCTTCATCTCCTGACATATGTCAGGTGGTGATATTATTTCTGGTGGGACCACTTCTGCTTTATTAACCTGGAACAAGCTTTGTGTTTCTTATATTGGACCTGGAAGCACCCCGGGTGTTTTCACCTGTCTTTAACTAAGGTAAAAATTGAGTGTTCAGCCCTTCTGATGGGGGTTTAGCACCTTGCTGTACCCCTCCTTGCTCCTAGCACACATTGAGGGGGATGCAGTTCCTTCCTACCAGTTGCTCCTGCACAAAGCAGGATACAGTCTAGCGTAGTATTTGTTAATCGATAATAGGCTGCCTAAGTGCTGTTTAGAGAAAAATATTGTGTGGTTTTGTATGGGTAAACCATCTCTGTCACTGCTAATATTTGCTGTTGCAAACTGTTACTGCACAGCTCTGGGAGGGTTTGTCCAGTTTGCTGCTGGTTTGTATGGTGAGTGACAGCTTTGGACAAAATCCAAACCCTACATTAATATTAATTTAAACTGATGTAAGTTAATGGAGAAGAAACAATGATCAGCAGTTAGCAACTGTAGTAAGCTGTCCACTCTAGCCATGGGATTTTCGTTTCAAAGGTGTCTCAGAGACACTTGACATTGCATGTTGTTTAGAGAAAGGGAATTAGTTCTTTGCTGAGTTATAGGGAAAAAAAAAAAAAACAAAACAGAAATTTATGGTCTTGCAAGTGCTAAGAAAAAAATAGTAAGGCGCTTTAACAGCTGTTTAATGGTTTTTTGTAACAGAAAATGAGAGCCTGTCATTAGAAAAGTGTTGAAAAAATTATTCTGAACACTAATCTTAGTTTGAAATAAGCATGTAGCATCACAGTATTTTTTATGAAACTGTAACTAAAGGAAGTTAATAACTGTATAACCTGTTCACTTGGTGCGTTTACTTACTTCTATTAATTAATGTACTTTGTATTGTGTACCCCATTTATTACATTCTGTGTCATATTTGCTGTGACTGCCGGGAAAGGGTTATGATAAAATCAGAGGCAATGAAGATGGGTCCTCATCTAACAGGTGCTCCACTCCCTTTGTTCTTTGTATACACGTATTCAAATCACATAAGGCAGGGGACAGGATAGGACCTGTTAACTCATTGCTGATTTCCCTAGCAAATAAACCAGCAGCTGCAGGTCCAAGCCCTGAGTTAGTGCTGAGAAGCTGGCATTTGTGTGGGACAGGATGCTTTTATGGAGCCCTTTAGCCAACTTCTTTTGGGACTTACAGTGCAAAATATATTTTCTGCTTGTAGGTAAGATGCAGTATGAATTATATTTGATTGTCATTGGAGAAATTTTAATTGATTCTATATTGATTTGTCTGATTGATTTGTCGTTACACATTTAAAGATATTTCTGTTCTATTGTGAGATATTGATTTCAGGAAAGTAGCCTAAAAGCTTTTCATCAGGTAGTGACACCTTGTTTTATGAGTGAAGCTAAAGTTTTAGCAGCTGAACAAAAAATGAATGCTATACATAATCTCTGTGTAAAACTTGGCATTGAGTAAATATACATAATCTACATGTAAAAAAACATGGGTACTGATTAAATACGTACTATTGCATTTTATTGAGTAATATATACATTGTGCATTCTTTTTAACAACAGGCTGTAAACCAAAGATTATACAGAAGCTGTTAGTTCTTTAAAAATATACTGAGGTAGTACTGATACATTATTTTTCACTTCTTTATGATTAATTAATTCATATGTAATATCTAAATGTAATTGGTATTGAAACTAAATTAAGCTTTCAGTCAACTGAAGAATATCTCCCCATTAACAGTGCATTTGTTTGGTGTCTGTGTGCAGTTTTTGTAAGTGTGCATTTTTTATCCATGCAGTAGATAAAAAATAGATGTTCTATGTACTTTGACAGAAATATCCTGTGATCAAATGCTAGATAAGCTTCTTTCTACAAACTACTGTCATTACCTTTTTCTACATTTAATTGTTTCTATAAATGTCAACAGAGGAAATACATAATATTACAAATGTAGTGCATCCTCTAATCATTCATGTATAGGAACAACTTTTCTTTTATCCTCTTTGTGAACCTCATAGTTCTAGCTTATTATAGAGTCACCTAGTTTCCTTGACTTTGAGCTCAATACTTTTTCAAGACTTATGGCTTCATAATGATTGGTGGTTTGTGTGACAATTATTGGCTCTCTTCTTTAAAGATTAAAAATATTTGGTTGATGAAAAACAGGGACTTTGTCCTTTATCTGCTTTACCACTTTATTGGATATTTTTCATTAAAATCCTAGAAGAGTTATTGTCATGCAAGCAGAGCGCTTTAGGGCACTGGTTTATTCACCAGGAAATCTTACATCCTTACCCAGACATACACATTTTCTGGTAAGGGAGATGTGTTGCTCATACTTCATATCATGATGAGAATCAGGTGCGTTGGAGACATGACACAAAGGCCACTGAAGGCATTGACATCAGCAAATAAAATTTAAGTCCTGTAACAAAGCTCAGTGAAGCTTTTTCTTGGGCAAAAATGCCAGTCCAGGGAAAAGTATGCCCAAATTTTCCATAATATAAATGAAGATACAGAAATTGCGGCTTTCCTGGACCATTACAGCTGGGTTGTTTGGTTGGGGTTTTTTCCCACAAATAAATTTACTTGTAAAAAAGGGAAAAAAAAATATTTCACTGATCTTGTGACATTTTGCACCAAGTTCAGGAGAGCTGAAGGGCCCTGGTGAACACTCTGGTGAAAAGCAGTTGAGAATCCAAACTCACTTTGACAAGGAGATGAGCATGTTAAATTCAGAGAATGCTAAAACCTTGCTAGGCAGGTTTAAGTTGATGTTATAAACTTAAAAGTTATGTCATAGTTTTTTTATTTAAACTAGAACTGCAGCCCTTGTTTTATGTCAACAACAATTCTGTTGTGCTTGCTAATACTGGTGCTAGCAAAGTGAGATGGAAGCAAAGCACACATCACTGAGCTCCAAATGGAGGTCGTTGTGGTACAGCCCTTACGATCATTATACAAAAATTAGGTTTTGTAATTCCATTGTCATGGAAAAAAGTGTATTATATTTGTAAAGCTGTGGGGATAGGCTTAAATGTTGTGGAATTTGGGCCTGATAAATATGAATTTAGTTTGACACATTGCCTTGATTTTGCTACTAACATTAATTCAAGGATTAGTCATAACAGTCTCCAGTTTCAATTAAAAATCAAAATTAGTCTAATACAAGTGAATCATAGAACCCTTAGGTTGGGGAAGACCCTAAAGAGCATCAAGTCCAGCCATAAACCTAACACTGCCAATTCCACCATTAAAGCATGTTCCTGAGCACCATGTCTACACGTCTTTGAAGTACTCCCAGGGAGGGTGACTCTACCACTTCCCTGGGTGTTCCATTCCAATGTCTGACAACACTGTTGGTGAAGAGGATAACCCTCTCAATAAAAAAATATTCCAGGCTACAGAAGACATGATCTCTGCCAAGACAGAATACTTCCATCACTGCTCCTGTAAAACCCTTGCCTTTGGCAGAACACCATTATCTAATAACTTGCCCCAGTCTCAGCCTGCGTTCTCCCTTGCCCTACCAGCCATGGGGAAGCTCCTGTGGGATGTTGGGACTCCACAAAATCACCCCAGCAAAGCCAGAGAGAGCAGCAAGAACTGGAGTTATCCAAAGCCACTCCTGAAGGGACTGAGGGGAAAATGAGGTTTCTGCCCTCAGCACCTCGGGTCCTAGCTAAAATAATTTCCTTAATTGCAGATCAAAATGTCTTTCCAAGACATTACATAGAGCCAATTTTCCCTGTGAATCAAGCGGAACAAAGTTAGTTTGCAGTTTCTATTCCAACAGTTTTTAGCTACAAAGGAGGTAAATTTTCCAGCCCTGATTATTTTTTCATTACTCTATTATGCTGTTACCTTCCATGCTGGTGGTCCCAGTTATCCTGGTGCTCACAAGACCTGCTTAGGTTATGCTAAGTTTTTGCACAAACAGATCTGTGAGAAATATTATTTGTTTTCCCTATTTTATGATTGCATGACTTCTGTTACTGGCATGTTGTCCAACAGCACAATCACCTATTGACAGCTAAATAAACCCAAAAATTGAACAGCATCATACATAAAAAATGAGTAAGTGCATGGACATATCTTTTAATTACTGTTTTAGTTCTCTCTGTGTTTGAGAGATGTTTTTGGCTCTATTCCAGTCGGTCTAAAAATTGAAATGGGTGGTTATATAATTGGTAGATTATATGAAATAGCTCTACAGCATTAAATATTAAATTAAGGATTCTACTGAGGAGTTACTCTTTCTCTCTTTTTTAAGTGGACAACAGCAGTTTAAATCTAATTTGTACTGTAATGTTATCAGGGAGCATATTAACGTCTGAGAAGTGTCAGAACAACCAACAAAATACTTAATGTCCTGTTAAACCAGAGTCTAGCAAGCCTTGAAGAGTTGTGCAGTATTAGAAAATTGCAAGAACAACAGGCTACAAATACTGTTAAAAAGAGGTAGGGGACCAGGCTTCAATTTGATGTGCATCATCCATTTTTGGTTTTTCATCTAGAAACTTAAGCATGTAAACATATTTTTCCTATGTATCCTCTACTTAAACCATTCCACATTTTTTCTACAGTCTTCCTCTTTTTTTACCCTGTTCTCCTCCTATCTCAGCTGACCCCCAGCTAGTCCTTTGCAAATTAAAGTCCATGCAGCCTGAAGCCTTCTGCTGGCTTCCTCCTTAGCCCCCGCTAATGGGGGCATGCCAGACTTTCTGTCAAATGATTTCACTGTCTTTTTGTATATTTCCCTGTTAGTATTCTGCAGCATTTTCCTTTGGCTTCCCTGCTATGCCTTCAGAAATGCTGTTAGCTGTCTTTAGCTGAGGGCAATATTGCTCAGCTTTATCAAAAGGGAAGCCAGCCACAAAATTACTTTTTTGGAGTAGATTTTGTACAGCACTCTTGGCTACCCATGAGCCAGTCCACTCACAATCCATCTGTGCTGTGCTGCTTTGCATGCCCTTCCATGTCAGAGTACCTCTGACATTAATTACTGGCATTACTGCAGCGTCTGTAACCATCCCCCCCCGCCCATTTGCATCCACACCCTCATCCCTAACACGTTTGCTTTGCCATTACCTCGTGGCGAACAACTGTGCACTGAAATTTGATTATTCTAACCCAAAAGACATGTACAGATACCATGTTATGCTAATGAATTGATTTTTTTTCTGTCACATAACCTAGGAAATTAGACATAAATGAACCTTTAACAATTTCTGTCATAAAGAATAATGATATAAATGTAGGAACTTTAAGAAACAAAGTTAACTTTGCATTATATTAATGAATTCAGTCACATATTTTTCACACATTGCTCCTTCTGCCCTCCCCTACCCACCCAGGTGGAAACACATTCCATGTACATCTGCTGGAAAGTTGCTTTTTCATTACAGGAATTTGGAAGCATGTCAAGAATCACAGAATCTCAGGTTTGAGGGACCTCAAGGATCATCAAGTCCAACCAAAAATGATCATTAGCAGGAAAAGAATAAATGGTGCATGGTGAAAGCATTGTGTGTTGTCCTGGGCAGTGCGTTCTCAGTCTCCAGTGTGTTCTTATGCAGTGGTAGATGGATTACTTAAATCACAGTTTTTACATTTTTTACTTATAACAGGTTGCTTTTATCCTAGATTTTTTTAGCACTTGCAATGTGCTTTTCAGCAGTATTGAACACAAATATGAGCAATCAAACCTGCAACTAGAGTCAATTGGAGTTGCATCTTGAATATACGAAAATGTTTTTATATGTATTTTGAAAAATCATGTCCTTAATATTTCAAATGGATCATCCAAAGTGAGTCTGTATTTTTGCAGTTAATTTTCTCTGGGCTTAAATTCTTCATCTCTAAAGTCCTATCAGTTAAAATGGTGCTGTGAGATCAGTTTATTAATGTCAATTCTTTACATCATTGCTGTTCTCGTGAGTGCCTTGGAAAAGTTAATGTGAAAATCAATCACTTAGTTGCAAGACTAAAGCTTTACTAGTGTTTATGTCTTAGGCCAGCACAAGGAAAAATTATTTTTAAAAATGTATGGGAAAGACAATGATTAACTGAGGAGTGGCCTTTTTGCACCATAATAGAGACAGAATTCTTGGAAAACAGAATTAATCCTGTGGCTGAAAATTTCACTTTTGTGCACATCAACAGCAAGACTTAATTCTACCAATTTCTTAAGACTGGAATACTTGACTTTTTCAAGCTTTGCATTGAATTTAGTCTTACAGGTATAGAACAGTCAGCAGTAATAATTATATTTAGTTTTAGTCAGAATTCATGAAAGTCCTGCTTGTCAGATTTTCAGTCAGTTTCTCAGCATAACTGGCAGAGTACCTAAGAAGCTCCTCTGTAGCTGAACCAAGCCAGAAAAAATCCTAAAAACTGAGTTTACAGTCCAACACTGTTAGACAGTGTAAGACCTAGAAATACGAAATATTTTAAAGGGAAGATATTTTGTACCTTAAGGTAAATGTACATTATCTCACTTTTGTCAGACTTTCAACAGTAAAAGATCCTTCCTTTGGCTTTTTGTATAATTTGAAGCTAGAACTCTGTAGCTAGATCCAGCTTCATTAAGATCAATGAGCTCTTGTCCCTTTTGTACTTAAAGTCTGAGTTAAAAACATGCAAAAAATGTAAGTTTTAGCCTTGAGAGTTTTTTCACTGTGAGAATTTCTCATTTGAGTTTTCTGAGGTTTCCATTTGTGTTTTGGGTTTATTTGTTTGTTCTTTCATTTTTATGCAGGGATTTGTTCTGCCTTAAAACTGACAGTACCATCTCATACCATCCATGGTATTGAGGGGCAACCACTTCATCTTCCTGTTGACTACAATTTCAATGCTACAGCTTCTGAAATCCAGATAATTTGGCTTTTTGAGAGGTCTCAAAGTAATCCAAAATACTTGCTTGGCTCTGTAAATCAAAGAGTAGTTCCAGACTTGGAATACCAGCACAAGTTTACCCTTATACCACCAAATGCCTCTTTGAGGATTAATCCATTGCATCTCAGTGATGAGGGCAATTACATTGTAAAAGTCAATGTCCGTGGAAATGGGACCATAGCTGCAAGCCAAAAGATTCAAGTAGCTGTTGATGGTAAGTTAGTAAAAGATAGTATCTTCATTTTGAAAATAAAATTGCAATAGTTTTAGTATTCAATTAAAATTGGATTCTTAGTATCCAATTACAGTGGTGTCTCATTTAATGCAACTGTACATGAATAAATGCTAACAATTAAGTTATGTTGTTTTCTACTGCTGCTGGAGGCAATACTGAAAGATGCCAACCTTAAGGAAAATTAATATATGGATTGATGTTTCTATATCATAAGTAAAAAACTGAAGAGGTATAGAAACATTTAAGATGAAATTAGACTTCTAAAAAATAAGATTTAATAAGTTTCTGCTGTGCTATCATGAAGATGCGTTGAATTTCAGATAGACTTTTTCCCTGAACAACTTTACCTCCTGTAATAAAGAGGAGCCATTGACTTTTGCTGGTGACTGTAACCCTGTGTCTGTAAAAGAAGCCCAGATCTAAATTAATAAAGTACTGAATTTCCCTCTTTAGACTCTGCTCTTTGTGCTGGGGACTTTAAAAAAAAAATGTGGAAATGGGAAAGAATGATCTAAAAGGAGGACAAGAGGCTTCTGTAATTTATGGATTATACAGAGGGAACCCTGTAACTGTTGGGCTTGGAAGGAATGAGATCAATGACATCTTGAGGTGACAAGGTTAAAGCTGCCATTTAACTCACAAACCCATCCCAATCTGCAGACACCCTCGTGACAGATCCCCAAATTTCAGTGGTGCCCAGTGTGGGCAAAGCTGTGGACTGTCATGCTGGGAGGTCAGACAAGGTGGGCAGTCATGCTCTGTGTGCTTTTCATTTCTGTGGACTCAGTGATTTATATATAAGGCAAGAGGCCGTGATACACAACTGCAGCCTTTATCCTATTACCGGTATTATAAACAGTCTAGTTTTATTTATGTCCCATAACAATTCTTACAGTCACCAGCTGAGAATATGGCCTTCTTTTTTCAACCTTTAACTACTTTTAAGAGATTTATTTCCAGAGAGAATGGTGATTGCTATTTGAATCCTTTTGACCATGAAGACTGTAATATAGTGGCTTGTCATTTTAACGACTTTTCATATCTCTTTCTTTTACAGTTCCAGTCACAAAGCCAACTGTACATACTGAACCATCTTCAGGAGTAGTGGAGTATGTAGGAAATATTACCCTAAAATGTACTGTGGATAGAGGTACAAGGGTAGCTTACCAGTGGATGAAAAATGGGAAGCGCCTTCATGCTGGCCCTAATTATACCTTTTCATCAAACAATGCTACACTTCTAATTGTTCCTGCAGTAAAAGAAGACATTGGGAATTACAGCTGTCTGGTATCTAACCCTGTCAGTGCAATGGAAAGTGAGATAATTGCACCGACCATATATTGTGAGTATATGAAATATTCATTATTGTCTTTGTATGAATGATTTTGCTGGAAGGAGTGGCTCCAAATATGAAAACAGGCAGAAAACAGTTAAGTGCACATTGTACGTGAGGTTGCATTCAAAATGAGCTTGTTTGTAGTAGCTCTAACTTAAAATGGGATAATAAAGTTATTCAGTGTTGTGTAGTTGTGAAGATCAGTCTCAACTGCAGAATTCAAACACAAACTTCAAGATTTCCACAGATGTCTTCAGATGTGACTCAAAGGAAAAAAATAATGAGATTGTTATGCATGAAAATGTTGTTATAAATGGAGACACCAAATAGTATTGAAAAGCTAAGCACAGGAAGTACCAGGCTGAAGGACTGGTATCAGTGGGTTTCCTCAAGATCACTTCAAGTCCAGTCCTTTTTAATACTTACAATAATAGCACCAGAAAGAAGACAGGGAGTATCTCAATGAAGTTCATTTATGACATTAAATAGGAGGACTGAATGACTTTGACAGAGTAATAGAGCTGGGATGAAATTTGCTAGTGAAAAAACTAAATGGGCATGCCCTTACAGAGAATAAAAAACATGAACTTCTGCTGATAAGATTGAGATTGATTACAAAATAATCAAGACAGTGAGGCTAGGTGATCGAACTATCACAAGATATCTATGAACTGACAGCATGATTGGGGCAAGAGAAAAACATTTAATTCTAGCAATGGATAGAAGTGGGCAATGGATTTCCAACAAGGAAACAAGGGGAATGATAATGGCACACGGAAGATAACACCACATGTACAATACTTCATGCAGTCCCTGCAGATCCCAGAATGCTAATCTTGAGCTGGAAAGAAAGGAAGACAGGAATGGAGAAGGGACCCAGAGACCTCAATTATACTTGGCAAAATTAGAGCTGAAAGAAGTGATTGCATTCCACATCAAATGGGAAACATGAGGGAGCAATAAGAGTTGCATAAAGACCATTTTTTTACAGAAGAATAAACCATGAGGTAGCCAGGTATTTTGACTGGAAATGAAGGCCCCTGAGAAACTAATTGAGTTGGAGGAAACAAAAGATTGATTTAAGCACCATTTAACAATTATACAACAAATCTTATGGCCTTCTCATTTTGGTCCATGTCAGAAATTCCCAGTGCCTCCTCAATTTTCAATTAGCACATTCTACACATATGTGACCAATTATCCTTCTCAGAGGAGAGCTGAAATTTGAAAGGCCAGGACCTACTTTGCAACCAGTCCTATTCAGATATAGCCAGTTTACCCTGTGGCCCAGTCTGGAAGGAGCACTGCAAGGACTGGAACTGGATTTCTGTCCAGCCAAGGGCTGGTGCTCATTCCTGCTTTTTCCAGGCTCTGGCAGCTAGCGGCTGGTAGACAGCTCATGCTAAACTTGTTATGATTGTACTACCAACATATTCAGAACCAACATCTCTTACATCCCTAGCTCTCATATTTTCCTCCTCCTTCTTTCATCTCATCTCCTTTCATCTCTGATTATCTATTCTGCTAGTAGTTTGGGGGGTTTTGTTATAACTTGGAAGAATTGGATAAGGGGATGACTTACATCTAAAGTATGGGGAAGTGGTCTCTACATTGCACCAGAAGAAAAGAAAAAGACTGCCTAAATTAGCAAAGATTAACAAGGACATTGTTAGATATGAGCTGATATAAGCTTATGTGTAACTTACATAATTGACAGCAGTACAAACTTGAAGAAGCAGTTGCAAAGCGTCCTAAATAGAGTAAATATTGAGTTTCCATCTCATTAGACAGAGGAATCATGATAAACAAGGAAATAAACAGCGCTGATAGAGTTTTAACTTATCGTTACTGCAGTTAAAAAAAAAATCACATTCTTTCCTCAAGGTAGACATTTTTATATGCCTGCTTTTGTAGAGTCACAGTCTCAGCTCACTTATGTGCCTAAAGTGCGAAGAACGGAACTTGACGCTGTATGGATGCAGTTCCTCTACTTCGTTTCTCACTTTAATGAGCTGTGAATTGGCCTTGTGCAGGTCTGTCTTCAAAGAATACCTACAGAGAGCTTGGTGACACTGTATCCAGCCTGACAGCCTCCCATGCAATAAAGTCAGGTCAGGCTAGAAAAACATCTGCCCCTCTTGCTACCGTTCAGACAGCTCTGTTTGTTGCACAGCCCGTGTGAGATTTGAATTTCTGACCTGTTACACTTGGGATAGTCTCCAAAGCACTGATCCCACTGACAGGTGTCTGGTACACTTGCTCTGACAATGTGTGTGCCCTTCAGTCCCAGCTGTAGTACTGCTTCCTCCCTTCTTCCTCACTCAATTACAATGCATTTTTCTGCAAATTTGAAAAATCTTTCCAAGTTCTAAACTAGAAACCTGTTTTTGATGTATTGTTTGCCAGAATTTCGAAATCTCAAAGTTACTTAAGTGTCAACATTTCTTGAATCTTTTGCTGTTTAAATGGTTGTGATATACAGCTCTGTCAAAAACCTTGAGATTCACTTTTTCTCCATGTGCATATGCATTTTCAGAACGTCATTCATCAGAACTGAGGGTTTGCTTTGTGCATAATATAAAATCTGGAAAAAAAGTATTAAAAGCAAAAAATGCAATGCTGAAAGACCTGCGGTATTCTCTTTATCCAAGTCAGTGATGGGAATTGGGGTCTTACTTGCTGAGCTAGATGAAGTCAGCTAATTTTGTTCAACCACTGCCTGCAGAAGTACTTTGTCTCCCAGCTCCCAGTTGTCAATAATCCAGACCAGGCCCTGGGATCTCTCTGTGCCATATGTCATTGCTGTGGGGGAGTTACTGCAGGTAATAAAGAAAAGGTCACTCACAGTAAATACCTGCCATCTGCTTGGAAACTGTAACTGTCTCGTAGTGATAGGAGCAATTGGAAATATTCCCATGGAGCAGTAAATTGGTACTCAGAAAGATTGATTTATTATTTTACACGTCATTTAGTTAACTGGTTTTACTGAGGCAAGAGGCAGTTTTCTGTAGAGAGCAATACTGGAAAGGGAAAATAGAGCTGAGGGATCCATGAAGTCTGTCATGGTGAGTTTTTACTGAGTATGAAAAGTGGGTTTTAATTTATGTCTTATTGATATTATCCTGCTTCCCCGTTAGTTATGATGATAATGCAGCCTAGAACGTGGTTATTGCAGTTGTGTGAATCAGAAACAAATTATTTCAAGACTGGAAGAAGCTGCTGTCCTGTAGGCTGCAGCAGACACTGTTGTAATGTGTTGATGGAGTTGAACTCAGGAGACTAAGTGGGATTTTCTTCCTCAAGTCTTCCAGAAGATAGAATATACTTAGTACTAGTGAGAGAATTGTTAATTGTCTGCTTTTCATAATCATCCTTGAAACTGTGTATACCTGTCAGTTGCCCATTGTTTAGGGACCCTGATGTACACAATTCCCAGGAGAGGCAAAATATTGCTCCAAGCAAAGCAGAAGGGTTGCCCAATCCTTTTGTTGACTTCAGCAAGGAATGCCACTTTTCAGATTTTGTCAAGATTTGGCTATTTCTTAAGATAACCTCTCTGGTTTTTTCAAACTTACCTCCTCAGCCAGTGTGTGTCAGTGTTTGTATAAGGATTTCTTTCAACTTGCAGCTTTTATTAAAATATGGTTCTCAGTGTTATCTCTTTATGCTGCACAGTTATGATACTGATAAAAAAGAAGAACACAGTTCTGGTTCTTTTGCAGACTGTGGCAAACCACTCACTACAGTGAGGGGACATGGAAACCAGTCCGCTATTCTTACCATTTATCTCTGTTAACACATGTCAAAGACATATTATCCGTGAAAATAAAAGCTAATTCTCCTAAGCAAGGAGAATTGGATTGGAAGAATCACTGAATTGCTATGAAAAGTAAAAAAAAAAAAAAAAAAAAAAAAAAAAAAGTATGTTGCTGCCTATAGTTTGTGAGAGGTTTTATTTCATTTATAAAAAATGTCAAAGGCCAGTACATCCCTTCTGCTTTCAGATCTGAAAAAAAGGGAAGTAAATACCTATAAGAGGTGAGCCCCTGTGAAAAGCTCCCCTTCCACAGAAGCATGCAGCCCAAGTGAGGCTAGCCAAGCCAAAACAGTGGGGAATAGGTCTGTACTTCACAGAAATGGTCATTACAGGTCAGCTGGCTCTTGGAGGCAATAAAACAAGTGACTCAGGAAGTGAAAAGCCTTTGAGGATGCAGCCCAGCATCTAGAACTTAAAGAAAAGCCATAATTCTTCAGAGTGGCCACCGAAGTGTAGGTGGAAGCAGCAATAATTCATGCTGAAGTGAATTTGTATTTTATTTCCCAAGTAAATATTATGGATGATGTTGGCCATTCCTTAAAATGAGATTGCAGAAAGCTTACCACTAGGAAATAAGTAGAGAAAATTAAAAGATTGGCAAGTTTATGTTGTGAAATATGGACATTTATTTAAAATTGGACTTAACTGAGGTCATATGTGGTGGTCTGTTGTGGTGGTTCTCTTGTCAAAGCCTGAACAAACAGAAAAAACAGAGGCACACACAAAATGGCCTGGTTTGTGCTGTATGCTGGTGGCTTAGGTGTTCTTGAAAAATAAATGAAGGCAAACAGTAAATAGAAGTGTATATTAGAGAATGTTCTAACATCTTCCTGAATTTCCTGGTGGGAAATAAAGCCTGAAATATACAAGTGTGCAGCTTCATGTAGCAGGGATTTTCCTATTCAAACCCAGCTACATTATCTTAATGCTTCCAGAGAATCACAGGAAGGTGGAAATATTACTAGATTCCACTGTCTGCAATGGGCACAATACTGTGCTCGTTTGGTGCTACATCATTCTGTATGAGGCAGCCTTACTGATATTCAGGGATCCTACCAAAAAGATATTTTGCATATTTTCATCTTTGGCTCTGTCGGTATTAGGTCTGTGCATTTTTGATTATTCATGTAAGCCCTTAGGGAATTAACAACATTAAAATGAATAGGGTTTGGGTTTTTTGGGTTTTTTTAACTAGAAAAAGTTATTTAATAAGGCACACTTCAATTATTATATTCTCTACATTATTATCTATACTTAAATAACAGTAAAAATAATTTTAATATGTAAAGATATAAAACCCCAATGATCTGAAATGTTCTAGTAAAAACAACATGAGAAATATTCTCATAATATTGAAATATATATCTTCCCTTTCATTTTCCTATGCAGGTTACACTAAAAATATTCATCTGCTCAATTTTTTGAGTAACGAACGCATGACTTTTGAACAACATATGCTTCTTCTAATTATATTCAGAAAAACATCTTTCAGCACAAGAACTTGCTATTGAAAAGAGCAGAATTACAGTAGTAATTATTTAAGTATTTTTAATTAATTAAAGTATTATTTAATTAAAGTATTGTTTAATTATTTAAAGTATTATTTACTAGTACAAACCTACTAAAATGGGGGGAAAGTTCAAGTTTATTCTAGCAGTCATTTATGGAAAATTTTTTCTGAACTTGTCTAAGGCACACCCCACTTAATATTATACCTGTAAGTTAGTTCCTTAAATAATTACTAAACTGTAAATTATTGCAGTGAGGGTAGCATTACAAGGCAAATTGGTTCTCTTTTAAATTTGTAGGGAAATTAATTATGCCAGTAAGTTTGGCATTGAAGTAGAAATCAAATATGCTCCTGAAGAAGACATGCTCCTTTACTTCATAGAAATCCAGATGATTTAAGTTTTCATTCTTTTTGTCATGCTGAGCAATACATAGACCCATGCTTTTTCCTCAAAGAACAATTGGACCAGTATTAAGTGGGTGCAGCCTGAGCTAAGCCTAGCACAGACCTAGTTATTGAACTGAAAGCCTTTTCATTGAAATGACTGAATGCCAGCCATTCTAAAAGCTACTCTAAGTTAAATATTCTAACTTTAGAGATACACTTCTGATTAAATTTTAATTATATAGTATGATTTTCATTTTCTCATTGTGTTTCCCCTTTTTTCCAATGCAGATGGACCTTATGGACTTAGAGTAAAATCAGACAAAGGTCTGAATATAGGGGCAGTGTTTACAGTTGATGTGGGAGAAGTTGTACTGTTTGACTGCTCAGCAGATTCAAATCCACCAAACACTTATTCATGGATTCAAAGGGATGACAATACCACTCAAGTAATCAAATATGGACCCCATCTGGAAATTGTATCTGATAAAGTGGCCCAGAAGACAATAGATTACATGTGCTGTGCTTTCAACAACGTGACTGGAAAACGAGATGAAACTCAGTTCACAGTTGTCGTTATGTCTGTAGGTAAGAATGTAACTTCATTGCTGTGAAGTGTAACATCTGAGTGGAGTGTCAGCCCCAGAAAAAGGAATTCATTCTTAGAAGATGTATCAAAATTTAGGTCTTGATAAGAGTACAGTAAAGGGGCTTTTGGACATTCCGTGGGATACAGGTTTTACTTGCGGTATGGAATGCAGCCCACTAAGACACTGAAGTTTTGTGGGCTTTTATTACAATGTTCATGTAAATTATTTCCTTGTCATAGTTATGAATCTCTGGATTGATTGCTGGGTTCTGAAGAACCCGTATCTTTATTTCTCATACACCATAACCTCAGCTCCTGTAGGATTGTGCTCAATAGCAACAAAACAGTTTTTCAGAAAATTTCCAGAAGCATAGAGCAAAGAACGAGATATCAAGGAAGTCTGGTATCTTTTCTCAATACAGATGGATACAAGTATTTCCAGCTAAGGAACATATGCTATTAATGTTCAACAAGATTGACTAGATTGCCTGTTAGAAAATTTAACAAAGCTATTTCACTTATGCTCAGCAAAGAGCTAACAAATTTGTTAGTCTGGTAAACAAGAAGACATGTCCATGATTCAGGCTACTTACTGATTCATCATGAATCCAGGGCTTTCAGTATGCTGGAAGGAAGATGGGTTGCAATTTCATGGTAAGAATACTGCACTCCAAAGCTAAATGTTGTGGTTAGTAGTGAAAGAAAATGCAACCAGAACTACTTCTTGATAGAAATAAACATGACATTTCTCTAGGAAGTTCATGTAAGATATGATATTCAGCTGAGATTTCCTTTCAAAGGCCAAAAAAGGGAGAAGACTCCACAGCATCATGTTTAGTTGCACTTAAAATAATAGATTTCCTAATTTAAAATATTTTACTTAAATCTTATTAAAACATTTTATCCTCTGTATTTAAAAATGTAAAAAAAAAAAAAAAAACCCTCTGCAGTAATTTTATTTTTGATGAGTGTTTATTCAAATCATCACTAAATGGAGATGTCAAGGCTACACTTTGCAGAGCAGCACTGACTGATTCTAAGAGAAAATTTTCCACATTCCTTTTCCTTACCCCATAATCCTAGATACAGAGCCTGGACTATGGCATTCAAAATACCAGAGACCCCATTTTCAGTAGCAACAGGAATTCTGATGTTTCAGAAGATCTTACACAACTTCCCCATGGGACCGAAACTCACCTATATGGTGCTATAGACAGCTGTGTAATTAATACTAGTAATTATCAAGAAAACAATTATTTTAATAAGTTACAATTGTATCAATAGTTGCACTAAGTTGTTACCATTTTTAGCAAAGATTCTAAAATAAGATGAGGTATCTCATGTACACCAGTCATCACTCAATTTTCAAGGTTAGTCAGGTCGTGTGTGTTAAATGCATGGAAAGAGCATGTCTTTGTTTTCTGCACTGATATATCTATGGAGATGTGATTTATTGAGTCTACATTTGAAATTACTCACTTTAAAGAACAGTTTTAAGGACTCATCTGATTCTCCAGCATTTGAGGTTTTTCTTCCTAAGGAAAGCAGTATACCGAAGGCCTATTTAAAAAATCAGTTGAATTGCAGTGATTTATTTTCCCATATCTTTAGGACACATCTGCCTAGAAATCCTCATATTTAATCTGCATGAAAACCACTGCACATGTAGCCAGCACAATGCCAGTGAATTTCATGGAGGTGTAAGTAGATGTAAGCAGTTCTAGCCCTCTGCACAGGAGTTCATCAATACTGAACACACATCCAGCTAAATAATATACATTTTAATTGTACTAGTAAATCTGGCATTAACAAATACACAACATTGATTTACCTGTATGGATTGTGACATGCCCTTTAATTACATGGATTCTGCACAATTCAGAGCAAAAGGAGGAAATTAAGAGTGCACAAGCAAATATGTCTGACATTTCCTAACTTCCACATTCTTGTCTTCGAAAATTCACTACAAATGTTTTCCATGTGCTTTTAGGTATGCAATTATATGCAATTTGTGTTTGTTTTGTATCAGAAAACCCTGCTGGAAAAGTCCTGCTAATGCATATCCCAGCAAAACACCTGAGCAAAGGAAAGAAATATTTTGAATATATTTAGATGTGAATACAAACAACATGGTGGAGTCACCATCCTTGGTGGTGTTTAAGGAAAGACTGGACATGGAACTTAGTGCCATGTTGATCTTTGGTCATGGGTTGGACTTGGTGGTCTCAGAGGTCTTTTCCAGCCTAACTGATTCTGTAATTCTGTGATAATTTACTGATTTCTGATGTGGTTTGATAAACAAGACTGTCAGTGATCTAAAAATCTTTAGAAGAAGTCCAATGGATCTTTTGTCCTCTCCTACTTTACAGCTCCTACTACTAGGAGGATTTCCCTCCCATCTAGCACAAGTTACTCTCTCATCCTCTTTCTCGGTAATCTCTATACCTCAAGTTATAATTTGCATCTTCTTTTTGTGATGCTGTAATTTGTGGATTACATTTACTGATTTTCATTTAGCGCTAGGCACTAATCTGCTTTGAAGTCTTTTCTAATATGCATATCATTGCTTTTTCAGTTCAGGAGATCTGTGGGGAAAAATAAATAATACCCATTCACAAGACCCAGATTTTGCATCAGTTTTGTATGTCTATGCAGGTTTACTAGCTTCAGAATAATTTTAAAAGATGCATTTTTCAGTGTCATTGTAGCACGTTGTAAAGAACAAGGAACTAAATACAGTACTCATCTTCTTTGTCACAGGGTTGGAAAAGCTGGCCCAGAAAGGAAAATCTTTGTCTTCTCTTGCAGTAATAACAGGAATTTCATTATTTTTGATCCTAGCTATGGCCTTTTTATTCCTATGGAAAAGATATCAGCCACATAAAGGTATGTAAAAGTTAAGCATAGTCCAGCTCTTCTTTTAGACCATTGGAGCAATAAGAATAATTTTTTTCTTCTTCTTCTTCTTTTCAGTGATACAACAGAAGCTACATAGCAGGTAGAAAACTAATTCATCTTAGGTCTAAAAGTACTTTCCATCCAGAGAATTGCATTTTATCATATTTATTTTCTTTCCTTGGCTTATGACGTCAAACTGAGAAACATGTTTGTGTTTTCTAGGGTGGAAGCTGATTACAGAAAGGCACAGGCATTTTCAGGTAATGGTAATGAAATAAGTGTGAGCATAAGGTCAAACTCCATTCCTAAAAAGAAAAATAGCATCCCCACATACAGAAAAAAAGTAAAAGGAAAGGAAGAAAAGTGTGTTTTTTATTTTGGGTTGCACACCACTATGATAGCCTAATTAAGATAAGACCTAAATGAGAAGTCAGCATAGACTTAGCTCATGCCTGGAGCTCATAGCAGTATGTACTGTTGTCTTGAATTCTACCTACTAATGCCAGTAGTGTGGGACTAGAATACCTGTATTCCACTGTTGTCACCATTAGGAATTAAATCAGTGTTATTCTGGGATAGCAGTAAGAGGTGATACACCATGGGAGGATCACAACTGAAAATGTTCATGGCATCAATTGTTATCAAATCATGAGTTAATGATGTTGTAGTATACATATGTAATCTTCTACCATATTCTGTATTGCCTTTCTCTGTGTTGTCAGGACCCAGAGTGTTTTTTTTCCCTGACTCTTTTCTCTCCATAATTCTTCCCACATGATCCTAGGCAGGAGATGCTAGAGGCAAGCCATCCTTTGGAAAGATATTACTTTTATTCCCATTCCTTTCTACCAAAGCATCAGAACAGACCATAAACTGCTACATGCACAAGTATGGGGAAGTATATGAAGCTTAGGAAGGTAGGACATTCACCTGAGCACAGAGAGTCCATCAAAGTCATAGAAAGGATAGAATCTCAACATTGTTGTTAGTACTGCAACCTTTGATGTGGAATGATGCCCAATAGACAACCAAGAGCTTCACATCTCCTGGACAGTGGGAGGGTAGAGAAAGAGACTAAATACACCTAAATACAAGCTGTAGCTGAAGTCCCAAATAATAATGTGGCACCTATTCATACCATGTTCCATTTTTTTTTCTCAGAATTATAAAACATTCAGGTGGTACTTCCTTAGTACACTGTAGATGTGCTGAGTTTATTATTTCAGCCTCTCTTCTATGGGAAATGAAAGTAAATTGGTCACTTTACCTTCCAGAATAGAGAGTATGAATGTCTCTACCAAAATTGTTGCTGGGGTTAGCAAGAGGCTCCTCATTTGGTAGAAGGTGTGGGAAATCACCAAGTACCATGCACATCAGATCTGCACCTGTCCTGCCTCACTCCACACCAGTTTAGGAGCTTGGCAGGAAGTGGTCTAAAGCAGATCACATGAGCAGTATTCAGGTGTTTTAAAAATTAGGGCAAAATACCTTGCAAGTCATTATTTTCCAGGTTCATATCACATCTCTTTTTAATCTTTGTTCTAACTTTAGGTCATGAAAGTGCTTCAGATGATTTTGGGATATATGAGTTCATCACTTTTCCAGATCTTACCAGTGGTTCTAGGGTATGTGATTTTACATCATATACAGACAGTTTCTCTTCTATTTCACTAGGTATACTTAATATCTGTACCAGAAGCCTTCTGTAGGTTTGCTTCTGTTGCTCTTTACAGATGTCTGTATGACACCGTATTCATGGCTACTGTTTACCCAGTGCTTGCTTTTTCTTGCCTGTGTTACTGGTTCAATATTTCAGAATCAGCATAGTGAAGTAAGGAATAACCAAGCTCTAAAGATAGCAATCTCCATTCAAATACCCTATTTTAAAAGAATATTAAAAGAATATTAAAATAATATTAGTAGCACTGAACCAATTGTGTCACACATGCAAGCGTACTGTTGTGATGCCATTTTCTCCCTTGACCCTAATATTTCTGCTCATGCAACATTCAGCCCTGGCAGTGCAGAAGGGTCTCAGGGTGTTATTTAAAGTGTAAATGTAAGGTAAGTCTCAGCTGTATTTCACAAAAATTATTTTGTTGGTTTCACATATTGCGGGGGAGGAGTTAAGTAAAGGAATTTTGCCTGCAGAAAAAGAATCCTGCAACATTTGCTGCTTTCTTGCATCCCGTCTTTGCTGACATTACTGCATAGCAGCTGGAGATCATTCTGATATGGTGTAAAAGGACAAAGAAAAAAATCAGAAATAGGGCCACAAAATTTAGGGACAATGGTAAAATTAGGAGGAAATAGAAGAAGGACTTTCCCTTAGCTGGGGGAAATTGCCAGCAATGTAATCTTATATCTTTGGAGAGCATCAATCTGGTTAGATAAGGGAGAGCTCTTAAAACATGGTCACAGGGTCACATTATCACACCTAATTTGTTTTTATGATTAGTCCTCATAATACATGGTATCAAAAAACAGTCATAGATTAATTTTTTATCTTCTCTGATGGAGTTCGATGTTTGAAGCACACATTTATGGGGCTAAAGTGCTACTGCAAATATTAATGGAGAGGACAGACTTTTACAGCAGCAGAGATAAAAGACTTTTAGAAAACAGAGCAGCTGAATTGCTTCTGTTCCAGTTTGTGCCAGTAAGAGGTTTATTAAGTTTAGATTTCAGGCTCTAGATCATCACAGCCTTAAGCACACTGCCAAATTATACTGAAGAGGGTATATTTAGATTAAATAAATTCTTCACTGTGAGGATGGTGAGGCAACTGGAAGTTGCCTCATTTGCAGATGCCTCATCCCTGGAAGTGCTCAGTCAGACTGGACTTTGAGCAACGTGGTCTAGTGAAAAATGTCCCTGCCTGTGGCTGAGGGGTTGGAACTGGATGATCTTTAGGGGCGTCCAACCCAAACCTTCTATGATTCTATATCCATTAAGCTGATCATATCACAAGATCATGTTCTTGCAGGATCGGGGTCTTAGTAGGTCAGGAGGGAGAGAGCAGTGACAAGAATGACAGGATGGATGTATAGGCAATGAAATCTATTTTAATTTCCAGTAAAATTTCAAGGAACAGGAGAAACTCCACCGGTTTATATTCAACTACTCAAATGCATAGCATTGCAGATAAAGTCAGCATTTGATCCACTGATTCATTTTAGTCAGCAGAGAAAGAGGAAAATAAGAAAATGGAGATAATGAAGAACTGGAAGTTGGGTATAGGCAGATGTAGGCAGAAAGACTGGTAATTCCTCATGGATGTGACATCTAGGTAAATCTGCTGTCATGACATAAGAGGAAATATGTATATGTTAATGTATATGTATATGTTAATATACTTAACGTGATGAACAATCAGTATTACTTGATTTATGGAAATTCAATGTATTTCTCTCTCTCTTTGACAGGCCAGTGGGAATTTTATGCTGAACCCATATCCTGAATATTTACTGGCTTTTTACTGTCTGTTCTCCTGCTTTTCTCTTTATTAAATGTTCCTTTCTTGACTTGTGGTATATTAATATAATGTATTTGCTGTATTGAATGCAAAAGCTGCATCCTAAATCTTTTAAGGGACTAGATGAATTTAAAACCATTACTTGCCTTACTATTAATGTGACAAGAACTTGCCCAAAATGAAGTGTAAACTGGCAGAGATTACCTGTTCAATCCACAAGCAAAACTTTGACGAAAAGTTTTGAAAATTACAAGTTACATTAACAGTTTAATTTCTGTTGTATCTTTTGATTTTTGTACTTACAGTAGGAATACACTTTGTTGGTTTCAGGTTTCAAGTCAATCTGTTCCTGGCCCTGACTTTGTCACAGCCCAGGATATGCTAAGTACGGTTTATGAAGTTATTCAGCACATTCCTGAGCAGCCACAACAAGACCACCAACAGTAAGTTACAGACTGTTCACTCACATGGTAGCTCGAAGACAAATACTTTTGCATCCCGAACAATTTACATTTTGTAGCTGTTTTTTGATTCCACTGGGAGAGTTATGGAAGGAAATATATAAGCTACCTTAATTCTTCCACCATTTCCTATCCAACCCCCCACTTTTCCTCAAGACTCCAGTCTGTTGTTTCGTTACGCCAGTTTTGTTAAAGTGCAGAAAAACCAAAAGTAAGGTCTTCAAACATGGCTTCAAATGAAAATTCCCACTTAATTTAACAGAGCACTTCCTAGTGAATAGATTAAATATTCAATCAAAGCAGTTTAATTGGTAGCATGGCCTCCAGACCTCTCAGCCATGTGCCAAGTATAGGTAAGGGATGGGGGTTTTGCAATGTTGAGGTCGGTCAGCTGAGTAATAATCAGTGGTTGTTAAAGTAGTCACTGAAATACTAACAGACTAGTACTTAAGTAAGCAGTGTCTCTATAGCAGAAGAATTCTTGTGTGGTACCCTGGCTGGGAACTCCACAGAAACACTTTTCCTGAGGTAAATACCAGGAAGGCCTCAGCACATTGTGCTTATGTCTCATAGACCTGGTTTTGTACAAATCACCAACTGTATATCACTTCCTAACATAAGAAGGGTGAATACACTGAAGTTTTTGTAATTGTGGTATAGCTGCCATAAATCTATTGTGAATACAGTAATTACAAATTTAGAACAGCACACAAGACTTTATTTGGTAACAAGCCTATTATATCTCATTTTCCATGGTTTTTTAATGTGTTCTGTTTCTTTTACAGTTGAAAAGAAAAACACATACTCTTAACAATATGCTTATCAGTAGGCTGAGTAATCACAATGTTTATGTGACTGCATTAGCATGCGGTACTTACACTACACTACAAAAAATTTCCTTATATCTTAGGTTACGTCTTCAACTGTGTGTGCAAGTTATGTATGTAAACACACAGCCATGCTTGTCAAAACAAGCTGGTCAGTGAGAAAGCAACACTGAATTGCTAATGATGTTTTTGTTCTGCTTGGAATTTTTCACTTTGAACCCTAAGATTTTTTAAGCCAGACGTAAAAAATACCATTCACAAAGTACATATATTCTTGCTCTTCCTCTTACATGTCTTCCTTCTCAACTTTCTCGCTGATACATGACCCCTCAGAAAAAAAGGAATAAATGCAACAAAAAGGTAACTTGAACTTTGGGACAGTTCACATTTCAGCTAAACTTTGCAAAACATGTTCTGTAATTGTAAAGGACTCATTTGCATAAACCAATTTTGCTGCTCTTTTCATAGTCCATATTTTGAAAAGGAAACAGGAAAAAGTTTTCACTAATAGCACAAAATCTGCTAAGCATGATACTGGGCAAATTACTCAGATTAGAAGGACCACATACATGAATTTTCCAATTCCTGACCTGCTGAGAAGGAGCACTCTGAGTGATAAATAAATAACGCTGGCTAAGTCAATACTGGTCCTTACAGCAGGATGCTTCAATTTCAGTATAAGGAAGAAACAAAACACCACAGAACAGAGAATGAAGCAGGGGAAGTAATTGCAAACTCCCGTAGTGCAAAGTAATGTTTACTTTTGGATGAATCCCACAGACTCGGTATCTGTACAATAATCAGCAATATTCACAGGAAAAATTATACAAAACTTGCCTGCACTCTGTTTATGGCAGGAATCTTTCTTCGTACAAAGCAAAAGAACAGATATTATGGGGCCCAAACAGATTCATTGGTTAAGTGGTCACTTTATTCTTATTCCCAATGCTTCTAAATGGAACTGCTGTGATTTCACAAATTTATTAAAATAAATATGTAAAGCAAAATCAGTCAAAAGCAATGTTTAATTCTCGGGTTTACAGTCTGAGAATCTTTCAAATCCTTCATTTGAATGTAACTTCACCAGAATTAGCTGGTGTTCTCTCTCTTGCTCTTAGAAATGCCAGTGACAGTACCAGCAAATTTGCAGACTAGCCAACACCTGACACATGGAAATAGCTTTTTCGACTTTTCATTGTGCTTTTATCAGCCTTTTTATCCTTTCATCCACACAGGCACGTATGCCTTTGATAGCCTAAATAATTACAAAGTTTTAGGTGCACCCCAGCTCTTAAAAGGTAGAAATACCACTGGAATATAATTAAATTCTTTAAGTATCTTGAGTTTGGACTGACAGACTTACAACTTAATTGCAGACAAAACATGAGGAGAGATGATAGCTGGCTTTGCAGTTTTGCATTCATATGCTTCCATTAGTTGCTTTGCACAACAGTCTTTTGCAGACTCACCTCCTCTGCTCCTCCAAAGAATCAAAGGGAAAACACAAAATCAGATTTTGAGGATACTGTTCTGCTTCATCTCTGGGCTCCATAGTCACAGGGAGTTACAAGATTGTCACATACTCCAGTATTTCATTAAACATATTCTTTTAAGCCATTTTGATTTGATTCTTTTTCTGCCCTTGGACATCTTTTTAAACCAAATATAAATCCTTTGACAAACTGAACAGGTTCTTCCACGTATGGAAGAAATCCAAAGATGTCTACCAAAGCTAATGAGTGAGAGGTTTAGCCAGCTTTTACAGATAAGCACTGACAGCTCATAACTGTTCCACTAAAAACTGTTTGTAACTTAGGTTTCAATTTGACACCAAATAAAGATAATATTACATCATCTTCCTCTCCTTTGATCCATACTGTTTCTCTCTTTTCAATTATTAACCATTTCACAAATTTCTGCTCTGCCAGCTGTTAAAGAGCAGTAAGGATGCAAAGCCTTGCCAAGCATTTCACCACAGGGCTGTACTGCAGGCTGTACTGTGGACTGCACTGGTTCAGTTCATGGTTACCACCACCCTTTAGCGGGTATATATTATTGTTGTACAATATGAGCAGCTTGAAATATCTGTAGAGAAAGAGCAGCAATGCAGGACGCCATATTAGCCATTATGTTATTCATGGCTCAAACCTGTGCTGTCTTTTAGAAACTGGACATACTACGCATACTAAAAATTCAGTGAAAAATCAGTGTGCTGCAAATAAGTGCCCAGAGATCTTATTCAGACTGAAGAATTGTGTTCAGAGCTGCTGGTTTGCTTACATGTTTGCAACAGTTCTTTTAAAGAAAAGAAAAACAGCATTGTGTACAGGTTTTATGTACATCTATGTATATGTTCTTTCCTAGATGTATATGAAGATACAGGAAGAAGAAATCAAAGCATCTGAAAATACCAAAGTTACTTCCTCTTCTTTATGATATATTGAAGGAAACACCAACAACTCCAAGAGTAGCAAAGGCTTATGCCAACTTGTCTTAAAATAGTAATTTGTCTTCAGACTGACAATCCCTTTACTTGGGGTGCTCGAAATTGCCCATTTCTTAATTCTTTTTTTCTTTTTTTTTTTTTAAGTAATAATTCCTTGGTATATTTTCAATTCTTTTTTTTTCTTTATCAGTGAATACAAAAGACAAAGGGATAGCTTAAAAATGTACTATAATACCTGCACCTTTTTTTAAAAACAATCAGTAGAGGTACAAGAAGAGATCAGGCCCATACTTGTTTTATATTAAATAGCAAAAAAATGGCAAACAGAAGGTTTTCTTATTTGGGTTGACTTTCACAAGAGAAGACCTCCACACTGGCATGAAAAGTAATAAATGCAGTGTGTCAGATTGCAAAATACATTTGGGGTTTAGAATAATGTCATTCTTTTTAATCACTTAATGTGACATAATTTTCAAGCATAGAAACTAATCTGTCACGCAGTTACAATAATGTACATATGTATATTATTCAGAATAATATGTTCTCATTAAATTCTGATTCCTTTTCATTTCAACTGGTTTTCTATTTGCTGCTGAAAAGCCTGTTTCTCATTGACTCTCATTCAGGGTATTTCCAAAAGCTGCAGAAAGTTCAGGCTATTTGTACATTAAAATAGTTCTCCAGCGCAAATGAAACCCATCTTCCTCTGTTTAAACAGTGTGCTACAAGTCCCTCTGCAAATAGAAGAATGCTCTTCCAGAAGCTTCTGTTAGCTGCTTCTGAATCCTGCAGGAAAATTCACTATTATTTCCACAGGGTCAGCTATTAGTTGGTGTCAGTTAGCTGCAGTCAGGGAAAAGAGGAAATATGAACTGAATTAACCAACAGGGAAAAAAAAGTTACTTCAGGAACAGTTAATTGTGCAGAAAATCATTATTGTGAGTAATGAGAAAGCATACAGTGTGTCCACCTTTTAAGACAGGCTGTATGGTATTATTTAAAGCACTCTGTATTATGAAAAAATAATTTACATTTAATTAAAATACCTCCTTAATCCATATTTACTAAACATTCTTCCTGTCTCCATCTTTCAAAGACAAGGAAAAACAACATGGTTTTCAGTGAGCATTCTGATCTTGTGGGGCTGAAAAAAAAGGGGAAAAAAACAACTGCACCGTTGCGTGCGTGTGAGGAAAATAGGATTTGGCATTTCACAGAGGCAGCACGTGAAGCCCACGTATGCAAGTAGTCGTGACATGATCTCAAAAATAACATAGTCACCATATTTGCTCCCTAAGAAATAGACATCTGTCATGAAGGCATCAGGCAGAGGCTCTAAGTTGAAACATTTGGGCAGAACTCTGGAAGACTGAGAAGCTTAGAGAGTTCCCCATAAATTTCTCCATTGTTCAGTCAAAGCTGACTTCATGTCTGTTTCAAATCAAGACAGTTCTTTGGGATTTGGAAAGTCTAATTTTCACCCTCTTTTCTCCTCTTCTTTTTGGAGTGATTTTTTTAATTGCTCTGAAGGGAGTATGCTAATTTTTGAAGTGTTTGAGACCGTTCCATTTTACCACATTGGATGTCACTGCAGACCACAGGGCAGGAAGTGCAAATAAATTAAGAGAAAGTAGTTTCTCCACCTCTGGACTCTCTGTATTTAAAACTGCCAATTATTTACATTTTTTAAGCTTTTGTGGGGGGAAAAAAAAGTCAGGTCATTATCAGTTCAATTCTACATTCTTTTAAGCTCACTTAAGCCTATGCCTAAGTGCATTTTAAAGGTCCCAAAACATTTTGTTTCAGAATCTGTGCTCATGTCTCAATAATAGATGAGCAAACTGACCTGGATTAAGCAGTTCGTCAATAATGTGAGATGACTTCAGTAGTCCAACACAAAAGTCCACCGTAACAGTCTTTTGAATTCCTGAAAAGTGGCTGTAAAAATAACTGTAAATTTAATAAAACAATTTTGTTTATGCATCACATAATGCCTAATAGTTCTGTGGGTCCATGCATTTTCACTGGAAAGGACACCCACCATTAGGTTTGTAAATAAGAAACAAAAACCTGCCTGTTGCAAGTAAAATGTCCCCTAGCGGCCCTGTATGTAGTCGTGGCTGCCACATTTCTACTCCTCACTTACAATAAAAATTTACAGAGAAAAACTCAGCTGGAAGGAAAGTTTATTTTACTACAGAAAAAAGAAAAGCTGGCTTCAGTAATTCTTCTAGATATGGCAGCAGAACCACCTCTGAAAAGATGAATATGTTATTGAAACAGAGAGAGGGGAAACACAGACAAGTCATCTTCTGCTCATAATATATTGTTCTCATCTGATTTTGTTTCATTGTGTCTTGTGTATTACTGTCTGTTAAGCAAAAATACACAGGCATAAATTCCTGTTGGAACTGTGCTCATTCTTTACTGTTCTTCCAAAATTTGTACAGTGCATTGAGCTACTTTTGATGGGGAAATCCATTTGGTGGAGGTAGCAATAAACTATAAGGAAAAAACAATTCTGAAATGTCACAGAAGCTTAATGGATGACAAAGAATACCTTTGCACATTGTACTCTTGCCTCTTTCTCACTAGTACTACAACATTCAAAAGAAATGGATAAGCTTTCATTTAGTGATGTAAAATCTATTCCAAATATTACCAAAAACCAATGGAGTGTGTGTCAATTGAACTAGATAATGTATACACTGGGCAGTTCAAATATGAGATGGGGATAATGAGAAAGCAGCGTGAAATGGGACAGGGAGGAATTTTAAAAATCCTGTCTCGTTTTTTCCCCCATTCCTTTTGGTGGTAGGCCTTCACCATTTCATTTGCCTGCTGATGAGGGTCAAGAGTGGCTTTCTTTGATGAAGTGAGGCTGTGGACTTGAGATCAAAGGTAGGGAAGATAAGCCATAACTCTGGAAGTCTGAAGTGTATAAACAGAAACAGCAATCACAGCACCTTCAGGCACTTGTACCATATCACAAGGTGGTGTTTAGTCCTTAGTCTTTCTTACTACATATCTTAAAAGCAATTCATAAGACTACTGAAGAATATCAGCTTTCACCACTTCTCATATGGGAATGCTTCAACTCACACTTCAGTATGGCCTTGAAATATTAACCCCTTCTTACAGACCATCAGGCTGTATTCCATAGTCCTTTTAAGACTGCAGCAAGATCAAGGAGGCCAATAGTATCCTTGGTAACATTAGCAGAAGCAGTGCCAGCTGACTGAGGGAGATGACCCTTCCCCTCAGCACTGCTGAAGCCAAACCTGGAGTGCTGAGTCCAGTCAGTGCTGGGCTCTCCAGTACAAGACATGGACACACCAGAGCAATCCAGCAAAGACCCACAACAATGATGAGGATCATCTGACATACAATGGTGAGTTGAGAGAGCTGGGACCTAAAGAAGAAAGGCCTCAGAGAGATGTTACCAATGTTCATAATATGAGAAAAACTTTTATACTGTCACGGTGGTCACAGACTTCTGCCCAGAGAAGCTGTGGAGTCTCCATCCTTGGAGATATTTTAAATGCAACTGGATGCAGTCCCGGCCACTCTGCTGTAGTTGACCTTTGTCCTAAACTTTGCACTGGACCATGCCATAGCAGGAGACAAGCTGGGATGCAAAGCATAGAATTACAAGACTTGTTCTTTTATTCATGCACATGAGGTGTCCCGTTCAAAGCAGAGCAGGCATTCAGGTGCACATTTCACTTACTGCTGCTTAACAAACACACACCAATATTTACTAATCATAGTAATACTTTGCAAAGGAACAACATTCCTATGATGTCATCATCCACCTACTTTTCTATCAGATGCACCCAGGGTCAGTCTTGTTATACTTCCTTATCTAGTGACAGACAGTGGAAAGGTTTCAAACACATGTTAGAGGGGCTAGAATGCTGGCATTATCTTGGTTGCCCAGGAGTATCTTTTGTTCTTCATGGACAGTGATTAAAATTCTAAGAAGTAAAGTCCTTATCTTGGGTACCAGGTTGTCTTTCTCCTTACAAGAATCTTTAGTTTGCTTGCTTAAGCATGACTGTTCTGTATCCAATGTAAATTATGCATATGTTTTTTAAAAAGTTAATACCATTTTATATTACAAAGACTAATTGGTATAATAGATAGGGAATGAGATTTTCCTAAGACCCTCCTTTAGCAGAAGTTGGACCAGATGATCTCTAGAGGTGCTTCATGGCCAGCTGAGCAAGATAGGATGGCAAAATACAAGCACAATACTGTGTATGTACCTCCATGCTTTACCTGTAGAAAGCTGAGCCTTGAAATGGAGATGCCTCATTGTTTTATGATCTCATGTAAAAACACTTTTTAAACACTTATTAAAGTACCTTTATTCTTTTTTATTACTTTTTGCCTTACTCAGATAAAATACAATCAGATATTTTCTATGGAGTTTCTTCAGTGTTAGCACGATTCCTTCAGAAATCTGTCATCAGTATGGTCCTATCAGTGCATTCATATCATGCATCTTTCTGGGAGATAGAGGGCAACGGCTTCCCACAGGACATGGCAGGAGTTTCTGGGAACTATGCTTGAGACAGTGAGAAGGAGAAGGGGAAAGGAGCTAACACTAGTAAACATTAACTTTCTGACAGATGTGCAAATTGAACATCTCCCATGTGACTTGCACGTTTGAAGGGGGACTGTTTCCTCAATGCTGTGTCCTGCAAGAGGCTTCCTGATTGATAGGAGCCACTTTCTTGGTAGATAAATATCTGTCTTGAGAATACTTTTGCATCCAACCAAGTATTTTTTTTAATGTCCTTGAACAGTCAGTCGTTATGTATTTTTGAGTATATTCTCTACTCACACACAAAAAATTTCAGTATTTTCATTTTCAGAATGTTGTTCATAAGCATCTCTTAAAAACTTCAGTGTTCAGTACCAATCTTAACAGTGGCTGACAATAAAAAAGCCCGTGTCAGTTTGTGCAGAAATGCTTTTCTCAACAAGTAGATCTTCATAAAGAGTCTTGAGTGTATGAAAAGAGCCCAGCTCTTCCAAAGAAGCCCAGCTCTGTCACTGCCTTTCTGTGGAGACCACAAGGCTTTTGTAGAAAGAGACAGAACTGTAGCAAAAGTTTCCAAACACTTCATAGACAGATTTAAAGGGATCCCATTGTAAGAAATGAAATTGATGCAGCCTTGAAATGGAAAGTGACAGTTGTCTTGTGTCATTAAATAATAAGGGAAAAAAGCAGAGGATCATTTCTTGATTAGAATCTGTGGTAAATATACAACAGACAAGGAGCAAAGAAGACAAATAAAGGATGAGACATCTAAGGAGTCCGTTCAAGTACAAATCTGTATCACAATTCAGTGAAACATGAAATACAAATACCAGCATGTTGGAAATCCTGCTCCACCTAAAAAGATAATATGTATGTATCTCCTCAGGCTATGTGCTGTGTTCCAGGGCAAAGTACAAACTGCTGGTCACAGAAGATCCTGTGACTCAGATACAATTAAATGTACAAATGTACTATTAGGGCAGGGCTTCTGAACTAGAGTACCTCATTAAAATGGCATACCCCAACCAAATATAACGTATGTTCTTATTTAGGAAAGTACTGTCCAATGTCAACACTGATATCTTCATCAAGCTACAACTTTTATATTGTAGGGCTGAAAAGTAGCTTCTATATAACTTTTTTTTTTTCATCTTAATAGTAAAGGAATAAGGATGTCTTGCAAAGTCAAGACAAACACTTATCTGGGAGAAAACAAAAAGTGCATTGGGCATCATTTATATGTTTTCCTTAGAGCGACATTTTCAACTTCAGCTTGCTGATTTTTGTATGCTGATTTATCAAATCATAATAAATTCAAAACTTGGCTTTCAATCACTTTTCAAGTCCTTTAAGTCTGTTGTGTTTAGTCCTATCCACAAGTTGTATCTAAAAGTACAGAAAAATCCAAGTACATTTGAATATTCTGGACCTCTATTCTAAACAGCAGAGTGGGACACTGAAAAAAAGTAGATTCCATTTGAGACTATTTTCAAGCGTGTCTGAAAGTTACAGCCAAATGCAGAAAGCCTTTGAGAAGAAAAATAAATGAGGAAAAAAGGTTTAGAACAGGCCTAAAAAATATTTTATCTTCCAGACAGCTTCAGCACTGGGGTGAGCACCCTATCTCCTACCAATCCCTTCCACTCAGGGGAGCCCAAAGAAATCCAACAAGTTTGAGACAGTGTAGCAACTGTGATGGGAAGGAGGAATGGTGGGAAGGAAAACATTTCCCTGTGTTTGCTTAGTTGTTTGTCTTCTTGGTTTCTCAATATCCCAATCAGTAGTTACAGGCTGCAATTGGCAACAAAGTAAGTCAAATTCTCCAAGTCAAAACTGTTTTGCCTGCAATACTTGTACATTTGCTAATAACCCTTGGGATCTGGCACAGTGTATTACCTGCTAAACACTGTACTCTATATGTATCTTAGTTTGCAGAAATTGAGATTTTATTATTTGTATACAGTAGTTTGCTTGTCATAAAACTGTATTTTTAGCAGTAGTCCAATAGTAAATGCAGATGTTTGGTAACAATCACAATTGCACAGTGTGGAATTGTATTTGATTATATAACATAGAAAAAGACTGGCAGAATTGCTTTTTACAAGAATTTCCTATTTTCCACTACTTTGTAAGACATTTTTTACATGGCTTGTGAATTTATTGATCTTTGTATTTTGAAAACTAAGTTGTCCCACACCAAATATCTACCTCAGATGTGTTTCATGTTAAATAACGCCAAATGGCTCAGTAGCCTCCAAATGTGAGGTCAAATAAAAAATATATTGTATCACCTATGTTAAACGACTGCACCAGCTTTTCCAAGCATGCTTGGGAATTTTTTTGCACCATGTTCAAATAAGGCTTTATTCTGCTAGAAGAAAAAAGGTACATGTGAGGGGGAAATTGTCTGCACAGGCCTAATTTTGTCAAGTTGCAAGGCCAGAAAAGACTACCATTCATCTGCTGGCTAGGTGGACATATGCAAACTCAGGATTTAACAGCAGGGTCTAGACACAGGTGACAGCCCCAGAAGTCTCAGATCTGGGCTGTGACGGGCCAGGTGAGTGCTGAGGGCTCAGCCCTGCACTGTCAGCCCTGAGCCTAGAAACCTGAAAGAGACAACCTGATACAACCTGGTTGTACAGGAGCCAAAGGCAGGTCTGCAGGAAGGAGGAGGGACAGGGAGGCCTGAGGAGCTGTGTGACTTTCCCAAACAACTGTGATGCTCTGTCAGCAGCTCCCTCCACTGTGCTGGTGGAGCAGTCAGGGTCCCCATCATGCCCAAGTGGCATTTGTGGACTATGAACTCCTGCATAGGAACAGGGGCTGAGGAATCCTCTCTGGGGAGAGTGCATTTAGGGGATGGAAGTTAAAAGTTCTGGGAAATCTTCCCTGTCTAAAAAGAGCTAGAAGTACTCATGGAGGAAACCCATGGAGGGGGTTTCACAACCAGTAACAGAAAGGGAAATTTTCACTGAGGAGAACTTAGGGGAAACAGACTGGAGCATGGCTGGTAAGATTTAGGATAGGACCTGTGGCAGGGTCTAGACTAGGCAAGAAGGAAAAAAAGCTGAGAAACAGATGTCAGAAGGTGGTGAAACAAGAGGCAGATCTGGAGAGCTATGATGCACAAGGGAAAGAAGATAAATGGATGACAAGGAGAAAGGGAAGGGAAGGGAAGGGAAGGGAAGGGAAGGGAAGGGAAGGGAAGGGAAGGGAAGGGAAGGGAAGGGAAGGGAAGGGAAGGGAAGGGAAGGGAAGGGAAGGGAAGGGAAGGGAAGGGAAGGGAAGGGAAGGGAAGGGAAGGGAAGGGAAGGGAAGGGAAGGGAAGGGAAGGGAAGGGAAGGGAAGGGAAGGGAAGGGAAGGGAAGGGAAGGGAGGGGAAGGGAAGGGAATATTTCTTGGGCTGAAGACTCTCAAGATTGCAGTCATAACAGGGACAAAAAGGACTCTTGAAATAAAGATAGAACAAGGAGATTTTCAAGAAAAGAGAATATAGAGGAAAATACAGTGTCTTCTAACAGATAAAGGGCTTCTGCGAAGAAGTGGATAAAAAGGAAGGTAGAAAAATATTCTCCATGCCCAAGGTGGCCATGAAGTGAGAGTAAAAAGATACCGCAGGAAAGATTCAAGCTATACCATAATTAATAATAATAATAATAATAATAATAATAATAATAATAATAATAATAATAAATGTATCAGTAAAAGTGATAGACAGGGATAGGCTGGATATTCCTAGGGAAAACGTCCACAAAGGACATCTCCTAGCTGCTCAACACCAGAGGATATTCTCTTAGAGGCAGAGATGAAACTTGTGAAAAGAATGTACTTATGAAAATGTAGGTAATTCAGTGTCCAAGTATGTGGCAAGAGCATGTCTTTTCAGAAGCAACTGTGATTACAGACTGTGAGAGTCTTGTCACCAGAACCTCTAAAGCTCCAACTATTCTCTTCAAGATTTGAGCATATCTATGCAAGAGTATAAGATTTGAGTAACACATATTAATATTTTTATGGGTATTTCTTTACAATGACTATCTTCACAATAGAAAAAACGCTCTTTTCATAAACTTTAGGTGGGTAGCCATATGCACCACATGTGTTATCTGGTAATGCCTGAACTGAATTCTCAGGTTTGTCATTTAGTCTCCATGTGATGTAAGGGAAGCAATTTTATGCCAATATTTCCATCTGTGAAATGAAACATATTCATATTTACTCACACTACAGATGTAACAATAACTTAGTATTCGTATGCTAAAATTTTACACACTGCTGCTGCCAAGTCCTCCCCTCACCTCTGCCTGGTGCCACGGGCAGTGTTTCTAGTACTCACACCTCACACTTCTATTTCAAACCAAAATTGTGTGGCCCCAGTTTTTCTGTAGAACAACTATAGAAAGATTTTCTATAGAACAGCTGCTTATTCATGGGTTTCCGGGGCTTTTCTCACACAAATGAGTACAGGACTTAAAAGATTCGGGGGCTGAAATAACCTAAAACATCCGTGGCACGAGGGATCGAGGCAGGGGGAGTTTTATGGAAAGCGGGAGCTGGTTCCCCTCCGGAGCAGCTCCAAGGCCCGGCACGCGGGGCCGGCGGGCGCGGCGGGGCCCGGCAGGGGGCGCTGCCGCTCCGCGCCACGGCGGGGCCGAGGCGGCGGCGAGGGGCGACGGCGGGCGCTGCGGTCGTCGCGGCCTTTACAAAGAAACGCCAGTGAAAAGAGCAATACGCTTTACTCAGGTCTTGCACTTTTGCAGGGCTGTGCTCCAGGTGTATGGCTGAAGGGGTGCTGGTGGCGAGACTGTCACAGTCTGTAATCGCAGTGGCCTCTGGAGAGGAAAGACGCGCTCTTGCCACGTCCTTTGGTCGCTGCAGCAAGAGAGCCCCCGGCCCCTGTGAGACAGATGTGGAACACGCCATCCCCACGGGGGAATCCCACAGCCCGGGGGGAATCGCTCCAGAAGCTGCACAAGGGCAACCGCGAGCCAAATCTATCCTGAGCGGGACAAGGTAACCAGCGGTGGTACCGAGAGCGGTTTGGGCGCGGAGCTGCGTGTCACCTGTGCCCGGGCCGTGGCAGATGGCCCGCTCCATCGCTGCCACCCTTTGGGCGAATGCTGAACAGGAGCACCTGAGACCGACAGGGTTGCAACGAATGACATGGACTTTGTCCAACCACAAGCATCCGTGTCGGGGAGCTTCACACGGGGCCCGATCCAGGTGTAAGCATGGCAAGAGTTAGTGCATCCTGAGCCATGAGAGTGGCTGGCTGGGCTCAGCTGGAGGGACTTACCTTGTCGGAAGAGAATGAGGAGAGCCAGCACATCACAAGGAGTTTCTCACTGGGCTGATTCCAGCTAGAAGCATCAACCCACCCTTCAGTGAGTGTTGGCTGTGACAAATCCATATGGCTTATTTAAGGAGTCTGCTGCAGAGAGCTTGTTTGTTTGTTTGTTTCCTTTTGCCTATTGGAACCACAAATCTTCACTTTCTGTAACCTGTCACAAGATGACTTTTGACTTCCCCTTTGTAGGCCCTTGATTGTTCCTCACTGTTGCGTAAGAGCTCAGAATAAAAACCATTCTTTTTCCTACTCAGCAGCTGTGCTCTTTGAGAGCAGCTCAGGGCTCCACCACTTTTTGTTGAGTCAAACTGTAGCACCAGCTTCAGTGCAGCTATGGTTGCACTGGGAGAGGTCTGGCTTCACAGCACATGAAGACTAAAGGAGAAAGTTGCAATAGCAAAGAATTTAGTAACAGTTATGAATTAATAATGGTAATAAGAAGTGAGGAAGAAGGGAAGAAGGGAGACCTGGTTTCGTGCTAACTTCCCACTGTCTTCAGTGATAACTCCTGCGTGTAAGTCTTGTAACTAAGAGAAATGAGAAAAGAACACAAACTGACTGGATTAGCACAAGCAGTCAAGATGGATCCAGTTTATGCGTATGACAGGATGTGTGTGCTCAATGAAAAAACCTAAGGAGAGTTACAAAACGTACCTCAGACATGAGTTACCACCTCATGATAGACTGCCCAGTGGACTGCAGAGAACAGAAGCAAGAGAAAACACCTGAGATCTTCATAAAGCTTCTCTTGGCATCAGTGTATAGATTTCAAGATAATGATGACCAGGGGTAATGATTGTTTGTGAGTTACATGTTAGTATATGGACCTGCTCTCCCAAAAGGCCAAGTAGAAGGCAAAGATAGAGCAGGAATGAGAGTCTTGTTAAAGGGAGGGTGTTTTAAAATCCTGCCTAGTGAAGCTGTTTATAAGTAGTCTTGCAAGTAGGGTTTTTATATTATAACAACTAATCTTTATGGTTAAATTTCTTCAGTCTGCAGTTGCCACGAACAGGCCAGTAGCAAAAGAAATAAAATAAGCATAATACCAAAGAGAAATCATCCTTTTTGAGAACAAGCTGAAGTGTCAAAGACTTAGGGTCTACAGAGTGCTGATAAGACACACCGTTGTGTGAACTTTCCCTCCTAGAGCCATCCATCTCTATTATCACAGCCTGGAGATGGTTCTGTGTCAACTTTGCATCTGCATCAGTAACTCATTCTGTTCAGCCATCTGTTCCACAGACATCAAACTGTTAAGAAGCCCCAGTACGGCACAATCTAGTCCAGTAACACAGAAACAGAAAAGAAAAGATCTCATTACCATTTGAATTCACAGGCTCTGCTGTGATACACATACAATATTTTCTTATATTGACATGAACATGGTGATTTGGTAAGTAAATTCTCAGTTATAACAAAAAAATTAAAATCAAATACTTGATATGGAACAGCTTTATTCAGAGGCAAAATAGTTATTAAGTAAAACAAGATTTAAGGTAGTTGTTTCTTATTTTGCAGATGTTAACAGAATTAAGAAAACATTCATGTTAACTAGGATCACTACTACATATTGCCCATTTTAACTTCTGAATATTTCACCACTAATTTATAGTAAAAATAGGTATTTAAAAGCTAAGGTCCCAGAATATGACAGTAGATCACTGACAGTGCAGTTTGAGATTTCTTGTTCTTTTCATTTTTATTTATTCAAGTCCATATATGATTGAAACTTAGCATTTTTTAATTTCGATTTGCCATGTTGTCTTTCTAAATTAATATGTCCCGAGAGCTTGTAAAGTTATATCTGCCTAATTCATTGGCTTTTGATACTTTTTTCCTAGGTTTTTTTAGTACTATAGAGCTAGGATAATTAAAGGCCAGAGAGCTGGATTCCATTCTGGCCTGTAAATCTTCAGCAGAACTGGTGCTGGAGTTTCAATAACAAAATCATTATTGTCAATGATTACTGAGCCAGAGAAAACCATTGATTGACATTCAGATTCTTAACTGAATTTGCAGATGCTGCGAAGTGAGATTTGGTGGGAGGTCTGTGAGTCACTGAGACGGGATCTTAGTCTCACAGTTTTAGAGAGCTCTCCTTCAGAGACGCACTGCACTCCAGCATTGCTTTTGGGTTTGGGGAGACAGGGACTGAAGAATCATGCACGAACAACATGCTCAAGCCTTGTTCAAAGGAACATGAATGCTGTGTTTAAAACAGTAATCCCTTTCACTAATTAACGTGTGATCTGATTGGCAAATTAACCTCTATGATTTTTTTGCTACCACAGCTCATGTATTTTGAGAACGTAAGGGCTTTTATTTTTTAAAAGGAACTCTCCCAAGAGAGAGGCAAAGATATATTTGACCCCCTTTTAACTCTTAAAAAATTATGAAATGTAATCATCTGTTGTGACGTGGTCTCCACTGAAGAACTGGATATACAGCCTGATACAGCTTGGGACCGTGCAGCGCGCATGCCATTAGATATACTATACTCTAAGCCATGTGTTAAATTCTATTATGTTCTAAAGATTTAATACAACCTTTTTGTTTTTACACGACACTCACATATTTTTAGTGCACAGAGCCTGACTTTGGAGCTGAAACTTACTCAGCCTTGTGGTATATCTTTCATTTCACCTCTATCTTTGTTTTATATAACTCTCCCTACACAGTCTCTGGGGAAGAAATACACCAGACTTGTGTCCCCCAACAGAGCTGTGGTCTCTAAGGAAACTCATGCATTAATTAAGGAATAGTATAATGGGTATGGTTTTGTTTTGTTAACCAGTGCCCCAAGGAGCATCGTTTCACTTACATGAGTATTTTACCCCCTCCCCCTACTAGCAAATATCAGCATATTTCTGTTAACTGTTCTGTGGCTATGTTCAAAATGATACTTACCAGATAAAATTTTGTCTTTTGAAATAGGAAGCAAATTGGCACATGAATTTAATTTTTGTAGTAACTTGGCACTGTCTTCTCTGGTTACTGGTTGTCAGCCTCCCCCTCAAAATGTTCTAGTATTGAAGCCAACACCCATGGCCACACACTGGGAATGCTTGGCAGCTGCGGGGCCCAGATGCCAACCACTGGAATGCATTTTACGTACCAGTGTGTCTGCCTCTGGCTTGGTTTCTTGGCCAGCCTTTAGCAAAGTCTCTTCTCCAGACTCATCTGACTCCAGTGCCTGCTGCTCTTGCAGCTGTGGAACTGAAGCAAAACCAATTTACAGAAGATCTGTCTCACCATTCCACAGGAACCGCTTGCCTGCACCTTCTCCCAGCAAGATGCATACACTGAGTCCTTTTAGTGTGTGAAAGGAAGATGTCCCACTTGCCTGTACTTATTGTGGAGGATCAAATGTATGGACTGACAGGGGTCTGAAAGCACAGAGCGCCCTGGTAAACCTGACAGACACCACTGAAAACTACTTTTCAAAGTCTCACAATTTCTGTGTCAAATGTCTATTTTAAGTTTCTTCTAGCTAAGCCCCCTGAAAAGTACAGTATTGGCTCAGCATCAGATATTTTGCATGTATGACTTTCATCACTTTCTCCAGCAATTAGTGGTGATCTACGCATGAGGAAGGAAGGAAGGAAGGAAGGAAGGAAGGAAGGAAGGAAGGAAGGAAGGAAGGAAGGAAGGAAGGAAGGAAGGAAGGAAGGAAGGAAGGAAGGAAGGAAGGAAGGAAGGAAGGAAGGAAGGAAGGAAGGAAGGAAGGAAGGAAGGAAGGAAGGAAGGAAGGAAGGAAGGAAGGAAGGAAGGAAGGAAGGAAGGAAGGAAGGAAGGAAGGAAGGAAGGAAGGAAGGAAGGAAGGAAGGAAGGAAGGAAGGAAGGAAGGAAGGAAGGAAGGAAGGAAGGAAGGAAGGTCCACTTGGCAAGCAAGAGTAAACTGTCTTGCTGTCTGGATGTATTTAACAAGTAACACAGAAAATTATATTTCCACAGAAGATCAGTTAGTGTAGTAAAATTAAAAATGCAACTTATTTCCGTTACTCATTTACTGAGTAGCTTTTGTAGAATAGTTATTAATGTTTTATATTTTCTAGTATTTCCAATCTTAATGCTTTCATTGTAGCATTCCACTGTGGTTTCTTTGCTACCCTCTAGATTTCCACTCTTGCCTGGAAAGCTGGCAGCTCTCTAAAGACGTGCCAAGCTGAGCACTGGAGGTGTATTTTGCCACACACCCACAATGCCAAAATTGCCTTAGCTGGATCACATGCCTCTGCACTAGAGAAACACACAGCTTCTGATAAGAAGCTGCAGTAAGCAAATGTGGATTTATCAAACACTGAAACACTCACCAAGCTGATACTGAATTGCAACCATTGACTGAATTACTTGGAAGTATCTACAACACTACAGAAATTAATTTTACATCCCTGATTTTGCACTTGCTTTGGTGTGTACAGGCATAAATTCACTTAAGGATAATCTCAACTCCCCGGGTTGTATTTAAGAATGGCTGTAACCTGAGAAAGTGGCCAATTATTTCCACTTTTGAATTGTATTTAAGAACAATTATGTTGACAGTAGAAGAACACATCTAGTACATACATTTTGAGACCATGTGTGCACACACAGGATTTAAAAGGTGTACAAGATATTACTACATGCTCCTCTGGGAGCTGTCCTTTAGGGGAAAAAATAAGTGTATGTTATAGTCTTAAAATAATATTGTTCAAAAATACAACCAATTATTATGGAACTGATAATTTTCTGCCTTAACAGTGATACAACTATGTCTTCTAACCATATTTACTTCAGTGCTGTATTCCTTTTGGCTTTGGTGCCACTGGGAGCACTGTTATCTACTGGTGTTGTAAGCCATCATTGTGCAGATTTCTCAGCATACTTTTTTCAGTGACTTTTTTTAAAAAATAGCGTTAAAATACAAAAATTGGTTAGGATGCTCTAAGATTGTATTATAAGTGAGAGTTTCTCTCTTGGTGGAGGAAAAAAAATAGTCTTACAATTCAGTACAAGCATGGGTAAAAGAGGGAAAAGGTGCAGTAAAATGACAAGAAGCTAGTGAAAACTTCAAGGGGAAATAAGACAAAGTAGAGACATGACAACGTAGAGAATTCAGTGTAGGTGTAGGTAAGCCAAGGAAATCAGACTACTTGTGCAGGATGATGTGCTGTAAATCTGCTGAGAAAACCTGTATATTATTACAAACCAAAAAAAGATCCACTCCAATTGTAACAGTAATTGAAAAGCAAGAAATACATTAAGTCGTTCTAAGAAAAGCTAAAAAATAAGCTTTTCTAAAGAATTTCTAAAAACTTCTCTATTATTGAGAATAATTTTGGGGCAATTTAGTTTAGGTGGAAGGATAGAAGAAGAGAGAGTGAAGTGTAGAACATAGTGGTGTAGAGAAAGTGAATCAGGCATCTGTATTTTGCTTCTTACGTTCCAAAGAGTATATCCAGTCAAATCAATAATAAAGAATGAGTGTTAGTGAGTGATGTTTTCTATATAGTGAATGCCTGAGGCATGCTACTGGAATACCTGCTGAGACAGAAAGTCTTGCAGTGTTCTTTTTAAATGATTCAAACATTTATTTACTTCATATAGATGTTTTCTATGAGGTCAGACAGGACAAAATCCGTCAGACCCAGCCACCTTTGTAAGAAACACAGAAACTAGTTATGGGATATATTAGTCAAAAAGGTCTGTTATGACACAGCTCTCAATCATCAATGTTGTCCTTCTGTGGAATTTGATTTTCACTAGATTTAAGTATATTGCCAATCTTGTGAACCTGTTCATCAAGATTTATGTTGCACACTCTCTATTGATTTTAATGCCTGTAAAAGAAAAATATAGATCTCTAAAAGAAAAATATAGATCTCTATGAACATAAGCTTCTTTTCACTAGTTAAAAATGAGCTCAATATAAAATTACTTGAGAGAGCATTAAGTCTGCCTGAAGCTTGTGCCAATTGGTTTCCCAATCATTTCCCTTTGACAAGAGGATAAAATAAATAAAAAACTGAACAGTGAATAACCTCAGGGAACTTTTTTTAGTTACTCTCCAGTGACAGAAGAGTCAGACCTTTCATTATATAAGCTTGTTGTGGTTAAACAGTCATAGGTTCCCTCTCGTTTTGGTATTTCAGCTCTTTTTTTTGAGCCCAGCTGCATCTCATGCACGGAGGCATTTGACACATGGTCCAGAGTACTTTCCACAGCAGAAGGAAAATGGAGAACTTATAGAGATATTATAAATGTTACAGAGAAAGGTAAGTTTAGATTGCAGGTATAGTCTCTTGATTTCTGATATTAAGAGAGCTCAACTCATAAACAGGCCTACTTAATATTTTAAACATAAACCTCTGAGGAACTGATATTCATGCTTCAGTGAGTAGTACCCTAATATCATGCCACAAGTGAGTTAGAAAACAGTTTCCTTGCTGATGGGAGCTACTGCAATGTTCACGATGACATTTTCTGACTAGCATATGGAACGGAAGCCTAGAATTAGATAGTAATTTAATAATTCAATATTTCATCCCATTCAAAAGAGCTGATCTTCACTTACAGTAGTATGTTAACACTTCCTTGCTTACAGTGTTGCTTCATTTTCAGCAATGTGAAGTGGTCTTTTCATTCACACATTTGAAAGAATAAAACAAATTCCCACTAGCATGCAACTGTAGAATGAAGACTTCAGTGTTTCCTTGCACTGGTTTTCCTTCTGTGAAGGTGCTTACTTCAGTGGAAACAATCTTGGTTTCTTGCTAGTTTTCCTCCTTTGAATTAGAAAGACTAGAAAAAACAGGCAGTGCATTTCAACGATATATAATAAAAATTGAAGTGGATATATCTCTTTTTCATCTCTGTTTTTCATACAAATTATTGAGGCATACAGTAGTGTTCGTATTTGAAGGTGAACATTCTTGTTTCTTCTGAATGAACATGAAGGATCCCAGGTGACCTTCTATTACAGTAAAATTTTCTTGTGATCCCTAGACATATTCTCTTTCCCCAGTAAACTGCACAGGTATCCAGAAGCAGTTGCATCTACATGCAATGTAGATGTAAATATTCATAGATATTGTATACATGATGTACCTATTTATACAGTTTCCCACTATGAAGATAGATACTGTGTATGCATAAAGTATTATCTTCATTCATGTGTGTACAATATCTTGGTGCTATTAGCTAGTATGGACAGAATAGTGTGTAAGTTGTGTAATGAAGGGATGGTATTACATGGTGAATATGAAATTTGTTGGACTTACAGCACAGTCTTAATTACAGTTGCAGCAGAACAGCTTGGATCCATCTCCTGTTTCTTGGAGGCAGCAACAGGGGTGGGAGTAAATCTTCTGACAAGTCTCAGTAGACAAAGGTTTTGTTCCCATTCTTCCTGCCTCATCCCTGCTCATTTTCCTCCACGCTACTTAGACAAATTACTAGTTTTTCACCTTGTCACTTTATCTCCTCCTGCCCTGACCCTTAACTGGTTTTTCATCTTCTGGAACTTTCTGCTGAGCGTACATATGTATGCATTTGTGTGTACATATGCAACTGCCAGCAGTGTTCCTTTATATTTATTACATTATTGAACCTTTGAGATAAAATGCCTGTTAAAATGAAGAGGCCTCATTTAAGTGCAGTCTTTTAGAGCCCAGCATGGGTTTTACAGCTCATAGAAGCATGCAGTCTGACCCTCTTTTTCTTCTTTCATGGAGGAACATTGCCTAGCAATTGGTGGTTTTGTTTACTGAAATTCACATCTCACAAAGCAGTTCGAAACAGAATGCAAAGGAAACTAATATGCTAGCAGAGAGAAGAATATGTAGAAGTTAAATAGTTAATTTTTAGTAGGCACAAATCACATTTCCATCAAGTGCAAGCAGTCAGCTGTTATTGTAGGTCACTAAGATACAATGAATTATTTTCTGCAGTTCGTGGAAAACATTAGGCAGCTGTAATAAAGTCAATGGTATTTCCTTCCTTACTAAAACATTACTTCAGCAAATCCCCCTGTTTTGTTAAAACACCATTTCATGCTTGATAAAATTTCATTTATTTCTTCTTATTTTTTTTAAATTTCTTGTATTGATTGCTTCATATAGAGAAGACACTGAGGGAAAAATATCGGAAGTGACTTTCCCCATGTTCTTATGGATGACAATTGATCTAAGCGAAAAAGATTGTAAACGGAAGGGGGAAGGGAGCACTTCAGTGGCCTTTATATAACATAGATATTCAGTCCAGGAAACATACCACAATATAAATGTCTTTTTAAGACATTAAAGCTTAGCTTAAGCAACAACTAGAGTATTTATACCATAGTTCACCACATTTGTTCTTCCTTACATATTTATCCATGGTTTATCTGTAGTAACATTCAAAGTTAGATTTTCAAATTTCATCTTGCTTTATAAGCATTTATTTAAATCCTGCATCAAGTATCTTTAATAAATCCCTTTCAACCAGATAGTAATACATTGTTTATTCTTATTTTCTTTTAAGATCTGATGAACATGAACAATTGAAGGGTTCCTTGGAATTCCGAATGAATCAAATAAGTGATGGTAAGTTTTCTTTTGGAACACTAATTTGTGGTGAACGTCTCACAACGTGTGAAATGAAGAATAGACCTTGACTGTACATTTGCAAAAACTGTTCAGCCAGCTGGTTGTGCATTATCAGGAAACACTTACTTTCTACAGGGAAACAGCAGCCTCAGTGTTTTAAAAATATGTACTGTCCTATGCATTGGCTCACAAACAGTAGCAGCTGGACCTCAAGTTAGGTACCCACACTTTAGTAAGGAAACTAATACTACAGCAGAGGAATGAGAAAAATGTAGGAATTAGTAAGGGTTAGAGGGGCATGTTTGGATGTAAAGTTATAGCATTTTCACTAGCTGGACAGGGACACAGCTTGGAAAAAACCTGCAAGGACTTTTGTAAAATGTTGTATTAACAATTTTATACTCACTTTTCTTAACAACAGTGCATTAATAAGATGGAGTTTAATTCACCTCCTCTCTTTCAAACTGTTTCATCTACCTCAAATATATGTCCAACTGAATATGAGTTTAAACATGCCAGATCACACGGCAAGTCTTCCTGAAAATTCAGGAACAGTATCCTTGATCCTGGAGAACCAGTGATGTTTTAGAAAAGTTTTTAAAACTAGGATTTCTGAAATTGATAGATGCTGGCCCTCTCTTAAGAAGGATTGGCTAATTTAGAAGATATTAAAAAGCAGTGAATCGTGTTGTGAATTCTGGACTAGATATGCATCAGGAGCAGTAGCGAATTAAGAGTATATCAGTGTATGCATCATATTCAGATATGTTTTCTTCTGATCTTTGTACTCACTGCTGAAGTATTCATTCCCTATTACCAGAGTTCTGTTCATGTTCATAGGAAGTGATAGTGGAAAGTGGCTCGCTCTATGTTAGTGCTACTTTCTGTGTGCAGTTCCTAATCTGTTGCATGTTTTACAGGGCCTTGGAAGTATATGTGATGAAGTTAGCATAACCAAACATACTTCTGCAAATCTTTTCTGCTCTTTTTTTCTACACACCATTCAATTTCTTACTACCTTGCTGAGCACTGTATATATGAAAACAGTTTGCTGCCGTTTCTTAAAACGAGCAGATCATTGGGATGTTCTTCTGCCAGTGAAGCAACCAACTCAATTAAACTGACCAATTTCAAGGTTGGAGAACTAACAAGAGCAGGGTTGAGCCTAGTATGGGTGTCTGCATGGACATACACATACTCTGCTGTACCCTAGAGCAAGCTGAAGAGGTACAGCTGTAGCTCTCAAGGCACAACTGACAAAGCTGTGCCATGGTAATACATTAATGCATTAACAATACAAAAGACTGCTTATCTTTACCAAACATTTCCAGAATATAGGCAAGGGGTTACTAGTCAACTATTTAGTTAAGTCAAACCAGCATGGGAATTATCTGACCTTTATGACCACTTGCCTTCCCCTTATGTTCTAGAAATTATTTTTCTTGTTCTCTATGGTCCCTACCCTATAATAAAACACTGTTTGTGTCATAGCTTTAGCACCAAGCAACCCCACAAAAAGATGAGAAATTTACCTCTATAGAAAAAAAAATGCTATTAAGTAATATGTAATAAACTTTAAATAACAGGTTTGCAGCTTGTCTTAACTAACTTTATTTGCCAATAAACATGCCTCCATTCTTATATTGAGAGCATTTTGATGTCAGAGCCTTATCTTTCCTGTAGTTAAACTGAGAAACTCTTTGTCTTGTCAAAGTTAAGATCACTAGAAGTCATTGGATCATATAGTCTAATCAGTATATCACTGATATAAGAAGGCCAAAGGCCATTGCTTTTTAGTCCTTCACCACTGTCCTCTGTATTGTCTTCAGCTAAACCATGTATTCTAAGAAGATATCTGATTGTTCTTCAGGCAGATTTCTCAATTTCCCTGAGTTGTTTCCTTCCTCCCTGTTTAGCTACTACCAATGCATATTTTTGTTATTCTGCTACTTCATTCTAAGAAGTAATTTTTCAGCTAATCTAACCTTTTAAATCTGATTTTTTTTTTCTGTTTCCCAATCAGAAGGTAGTGTTGTCATGTCTTCTTATTCTATGTATATTTTCTGTGTGATGTAACTGAGCTCTAATCGGGGAACTCTAGAGGACATGCATTAGTTTACTAGCTATAGCTGGTTTTACATTAAATGTCTTTAGAAGCAATCTTTATGACTGGTGTTGGTTTTTGGGGTAAGCAAATGATGGAAGTTAATTTACACCATTTAAAAAAATAGCATCTAGTGAATACTGTGCTTAGAGCAATGAATATGAAATGAGCCTTTGTATACATATGTTGGATATGTAATTTTATTTATTCCTTTGAGAAAAAAAGAAAACAAACAACCAAACAGCCACACACAGCCACACCTTACTGTGCTTCAACAAAATACAAAATGCAAAATTCAAAGTTTTCCACCTCTGCTTACTCAGGGGTCAGCCTGAAGTGGTTTCTTCTTCAGTCACCCTGCCTACAGGAATACTGATATTACTGTAATGTTATTTCAGTAATGGGAAAGCAGTGGTAACTCCAACTGCACAAAACACCTTTAAAATGGATTTTATATAGAACTTAAACAAGATCACCATACAGAGTGAAAAACAGTAGTCATTTTTTCAGGAATTCACCCACAAAAACCAGCTGTTAGGCTCACTTTTGTTGTGGAGGTTGGGTTTTAAATTTTCCAGTTTCAGTTTCTTAGGTACCTGGACAGTCTCCTAGGTCTTCCTAGCAGCTAGTGAAGAGACAAATCATCTGAGAGGAGTCAAAGCATGTATTTCAGTCACTGTTCTGCTGTAATCAACTTCTAAATCCTTCCCTCTCATCCAGTTCTTGCTTATAACAAGAGAAACACAAATCTGTGGTGAGCACTGGCTTTGGCAAGGTCGTCCTTGGCCTGTGAGTGAGTCAGTCACAGCTCCACTCAGTCACATCAGTGCAGATCTGATACTGGAGTAGCTGGAATCGGAATGTCCTCTGGAAAACTCCACAAAGAGAGAATGACAAATACCAGGGTTGGTATTTGTGGTCAATACTCCTTCGGGCAGTTTGTTATCAGTAGTATAAGGTTGTTTGGTCTAACGGGTAATTGTGATGATTACTTAAACAAAAGAGAGAAAACAGCATTGTTTTCCCCTGTGTAGGGACAGACCATGCAAAGTGTTTTGTTAGAATCAGTGCACGCTCCCCCTCACACACTGCAATCAACTCTAAAGGTATCAGAAGGCCTGTCAGCCAGGATAAATGCATTCAGCAAATCTAAACAGAAGGTGACCATAATCCAAAAGCAATAATAATAACCTAAGGACTTCTAGAGAGGCAGAAAGTCTTTATTATTTCAATGGTTCCTAGAACAGAATGCTGACTATTCAACAAAAAAAAAGATTAATATGTCTTCCTTGCCCCCCCAGAAAAAGAAAAAGAAAAAGAAAAAGAAAAAGGCAATCTAGGTTAAAAATATGCCTGGTGAGGAAGCAGAAATTTTTAATATTCCTAAAACCAAAAAGTTTACTGTGGCAATCCTTAAGAGAGATGCAATAGCCCAGGTGTGTAAATGTTAGTCACACTGCCTGAAAAGTATTTGTTAGCACCTGAAAAGAAGCTAACTCAGAACTGTGTGTTCCATCTTCTGTGCAAATAATTTTTCAACTATTTTTCCTTTTTTTCTCTCCTTACAGTTTCTTTCTGACATATAATGTATGAGGAAAATAGTCTCATATGCCAACAGGTAGAACAAGTACTTCAGTATAACAAGCCATGCTGATGTCATTAGTCCTAAGAGGGCTAAAAAGAGAAATGTTCACAGAGAGCATAACAAATATATATATATATAGAGAGAGAGAGAGAGAGAATGAGAGAGAGAGATAACATTAACATTTTTGTGTCCTAAAACTAGGAATCAGTCATGCCTCTTGGCTGATAGGCTGAGTGCTTAATCTTCAATATAGGCCCCAGCAGATGGTTTAACTTTTGGATACTCTCCATTTGAGAGAAAGGCAGACTTAGACTATTGCTACATGAGATCCTCCACAAACACAGGAAGTTCTTTTCTTTGCAGCGTTTCCACTGGTATTTTACACAGCTTGCACACATCCTTTCATTGCAGCTGTACTGGATAAGGCTTGCTCAAAGTGAAGTGAAAACCATACACCTATTTCAGCTCACGTATAACTGCAGAAGCATGCTTCATTTTTTTTGCCTCTGGCTATGACTTTAACATAACTCTCATTATCACCACTATTGTGACTATTCAGGAAGCATGTGGATGCCATGCGACATCATAACACAGATGTGTCTTATCTTCTTTGTATGTGAAGATTCTGTTCAGTTGTACAAATTGTGTCACTCTGCCTACAAGGTACTGCAGGAGGAAGAGTGGGAGTCAAACTCCCCTTTGTCACAGAGTTACTCCAAACAGTATTTGGGGAATAGGGAAACAAGTCTTGCACTTAAGAGGTGAGGATCCCAGAGCTGCAGCATTGACATGCTGCAGAGAGATGGACTATCTCGAGCTAAGGGTGTGCACTGAAATGTGCTTATCCCAGCTGCAGTCTGGCACTAAGACTTGAATAGAGCATGGAAACTACCTCACTACCTCCCTTCTGCTCCATACTAAGACATGCTGCAAGGATCCTCATGGGTTTTTTTTTTTACTCACACCTGTAAAGAGGAACTTAGACCTAAGCTGTCCTTTTGCATCTTGGCTAATTCACCAGCCACTGTCTCAGACGGAGTGTTCAGAAATCACCCTGAGCCAGGGAATTCGCCAAAAGCTCCACTTGCATTCCTTATGGTCAGTACCACGCAACTAAAGCCTCCACTCACCTCCAACTTATCTGCATCTTCCAGTTTATTCCTACAGAAACCAGTTAAGCATTCAAACCCTCACACAAGACATTATTGGAGCTGTAAACATAAAATGCTACAGCTTCAACTGAAGTTCTGCGGAGGTTGTTACCACAGCTTATGCCTTCTGTGGACTAGGGTAAAAGATTTTCATTTTGCCATTGTAGAAGTATTTAAGCAATAAGAAATAAAGGGCTTTTGCACATGCTTTTTCACAGTTGTGTATATTGCACAACTGTGTACATTCTGCTGAAATATTACTAATATGTGGGAAGTATCAGATTCTCAGCAGGCGTAATGAAAAAATAGAGAACTTGTACAGAGATCACAGTTCCCTTACTCCAATAAACGAACAGTTTATAGTGTTTAGTATAAAATATAAGTCAATCGGAGATTCTTATGTTCAAAGCTCATACCAACGTTGAATCCTTTAGGAAACTGCTTGTTTTCTTTCACTATGGCAATTTAAAAGCTTCCTCACAAATATTTATCATCCTTCCAACATGAATCTTGGAAATAACTGCTGTAAACAAACTTGTTGGCCTGGCCTACCGAGTCTGCAGTATTTGGACTATTTTGCCTCTTTTTATGTCATCCCATCAATCCATATGGTTCATCAAACATGCCAGCCTGTCATTTCCAGTTATCTGCTGCTCTCCAATCTGTTTTCCACGCTTTTCTCCCTGGTGTTTCCTATGTGTAATCTTCACAGGCTTTGTTCCTCAGTTGGATCACAGAACCTTTATTTTCTGCACGGGTACTCTGCAAGACCTGTTTTCAAAACAGTTTCTATATCTGCAATAAACTATTGAAAATTGCAAACCTGAGAAACACATTCTCAAAATTTACATTATCAAATTGTATTTGGTTGCTATTATGGCTGGTTTGTTCTTTTTTCCTGTCTCTTCCATATATCCTGGCAGTCTTTAAAATAGGATACCTTCTCTTGTGTTTGTATAGTATCCATGAAAACAAATTATTGTTTGTTCTAGTAAATATGAAAAATAAATAAAGGGTTAATATAAATAAACACACTACTGTAACAACCCTAGAAAATGCAAACTCAGTTATTTATATGGAATTCATAGAAAGAATAGTAATTCAGAGCCTTCAGTTCTAAATGTGGTTTTACAGACTTCCCATATTACATTTAATTCTGAAAGAAACCTGAGCACCACACAGGATCAGGCCTTTACATGAAATCAGTGTGACAAATTTATGTTTGGCCAAATTTTGTGAGTAGAGTTGGGCAAGATACAGAATTGGCTATGTGTCTCTAGACCTAGCCTGCCTGGAACAAAAATTAGAAACCATAACAATCTCTGTTAAAGGTCTTGGATTTGTCTTACCCATGTTCAAAAACATCAAGAGGCAGCTATTTCTCTGAAATAACAAATAAATGAAGTCACCATTAGCATTTCTTCCTTCCAAATATAAGTCTAGTGTAAGGATTTCATTGACTTTATGCCAGTTAATTCTCTTCACTTCTATAAATGACATGACTTTAAAAATCATTATTATAGTGAAGTTATGCTAAACAGACTACTAAACTAAAATTTCTTTGCGACACATATATTACTAGTTTGCTTACTCTCTGTGTTATTTGATGCTAAATGTTGACATTTATTACAGCAAATTTCATATGATCATTTTTGCATATGATCATATTTGAAAATCTGGATATTTTGTGTCCATACCTCTTAAACAGTTTTAATTTTCATCAATATTTTGTCTATGTGTTGGAATGTTTGTTTTTTGTAGTAGAGATTTGAAACATAAAAATGAATTATACTGCTAAATAAAACAGTCTTTCTTTTACATTGCACTTTGGGAAAGAAGCTCAAAAATATGGCCATAGCCAGATCTCTCTGGCTGTTAATTGTTGTTTGATTGACAATGTAAAGGAAAGTTGAGAAAACTGTCTCTAAAAATCCCATGCCGTAACGGTTGGTAGTTGAATTTAAGGAATCATTGTTTAATTAACTGGAGTGAGACTCATATCCCTAAAGTTCTGTGGACATCATTCTTCTAGATGTAGCCAAATAAATGAAAATGCTTCCTATTTTATTCTCATGTGAATAATGAACTGAAAGCAAATATGTGTCTTTTGTGGCTGCTGTGAAGTTGTACACATTAGAATTGAGTTGGGATTGTTTTTTAGTTACTTGCTTTCATTCACAAGAGCTTTGCTGCTCCTGTTTGCTGTCAGAAATATGCAGTCAGAATTCTGACAAATCTGTCAAGAGTTTCACTTGAGTTTCCAGGCAGGGCCACATGGTTTCAAACAGAGAGTGAGCTAGATGAATTTCTTCTCTGTTAGCCAGTTTCTTAAAAACATGGTATTTTAATTTAAGCATTCAGGCAACATGTCCGTTAATACACAAATCTCCTAGAACAGCATTCACCAGCAGATACTTGGCACATACACAGCATCATGTTTAGAGACCATTATTTTAGCAGGACTTTGATCTTGGAGCCCTGATACAGGTTTATCAGTCTACCTATGCTTTATAGGGGCTTACATCTTTTCCAGGCCATTTTTAGGCAGGACTGTTCTGTATTATAGTAAACTGAACTTAAAGCACATAGTCAAATGCTGAGCTGAGCCATAGTTGTGATATAATCTCTTGTCTCATTTTTGGCTTCAAATGTCAACATGATTATAGAGGATGAAAAAGTGTGTGATAAGAACCTGGTGACACACATGAGTATTTTAAACAACCATTCACTGATCAACCACGGATGCATTAAGCATGCCTGTCCTACTTCATTGGATGATCTTCAGAGCCATTTATATTGACAATCACCATTGACAATAGCTACCTCCTCACACTATTACGGAAGTACTATGTGTCTTTGTTTTTTTGGTGCTGTAAATTGCATGTAATGGCAAGCTATCTAAAACCCAAATATCGTTCAGTTCTGTGGAAGCAGGGAGGTTGGACCAGATGACTTGTCCCACTGTGGTCCTTTCCAACCTTACCCAGTCTGTGATTCTGCAATTCTGCATAACCTTGGACCACTTCTCTCATAGAGAAAATCACACTGGTCTAAAAAATAATGATCACCTTAGCCAAGAGTGAACCTTTGTCAAACACAAAACTGAATTTGGGCTGGCAAACAACGCAATAATTGCTTAAATGGACAAGCTGACATGGAGACACAAGATGGGATGATACACGCCTTTTTCCACTGAGCTCACTGATGTTTAGAGACAGGGGAGAGATGTTCAGCTCAGCTCCAGATGTCATAGGGAAGTGTGAACACAGCAGTACCCCTGTGTGCCTGCACTCTGCCTGATTCTGCCCAGTGTTCCTCATTTCAATAACTAGCCAATATCTCCTCTGTTCCTCAGTCCATCTTCTTTCCCTGTCATTCCTGGTATGAGTCCCAGCTGTTAGACCTTACTTGCTCAGCTGGTCCCAGTTTTTCACTATGCTTCTAACCTTCCTGATTCTCGGTCTTGGTACTATAATTTCTTTCAAAGGCTACTCCTGTAAGCCATGAATCTTTTTTTTCCTCTGTGGTCACTTCATCCAGGATGTTCCTTGAACAATATAGGCAGAGCCCTGGGAAGCTGCGTGCCTTGGAACCTAGCTACAGCAGTGAAAGCTTGAATTTGGATATTGTCTGCCGCTGTGGTCAAATTAGCATCCAGGTAGCATCCAGATCATTATCATGAGCATGATTTCAAACATGATCAGGTGAGACAGATTATTTCAAAACATAAACAGAGTCCAGGTTGTTCAAGTTGTTACAAATTGGCCTAATTTGGTAAGTTTTTCCTCAACTCTAAAATTTATGTTCCTCACACATCCCTGGTGCAAAGTATGACACTTGGATCTGTTCATGAAGGCACTTTTAGGTATTTATAATGCAAAGATAATGTACTGCTGGTGAGATATTTATTGGAAAAACCTGAAATGTTTCTGCCCCAACATAGACTATCCAGACTGAAACAGAGGATATGGATAGTTTCATTGCAGAAGTCATATTTTAATGAAATTAAACACCATTAGTAGCAGTATGATAAAGTGTCAGAATAACTCAGCTGTAGGTGGTGGTGTTAGTTCTGCCTACACTGCTGAGAAATCTTGCTGTAGTTCTGTTGCCATTAAATACCAACTAGACCACATGATATAGTGTCAATAAAAATTAAAATATTGCCTCAGAAATCTGACTTTTCAGCTGCAATTACTTAGTTACAGAGATGATGAAACTTTTAATCTGTGACAACTTTAGTACATTGATGCTGCATTGCAAAAGCAAGTAAGCTTCTAATAAAGGATCTGAGGTTTTTGGTATTTCTTCTAACTGTCTATAACATTTCTACTGCTCTACCTAAATCCAGGTGTAGCACATATCATTCAGGCCAGTAGCATATTTATAATAGTCATTATTCATTTGTTAGTCTTTATAATCCCTCTATGAATGTTCTCTGTTATGCAATATGTGAAGAAACTGAAGGCTAGATCCTGAGAAAGTTTACATTGCTTCTCCGTCATGGGTTGTCTTTGAAGAATTGGAAGTGACATGCAATTTTTAAGATCTTTTTAGAAGAATTTTGTGGTTATTGTCTCCATCTCTTTACTTTCATCTTCTCCTTTTCTGTGTCCATATTCACTTCCCTTCCTTTTCATTTCTGTCTCCATATCTCCTTCCCACTCAATTCTAAATTATACTAGACAGAAGGATAGTGAAGGAGTCTGGAAAGATTCATGTCAATAGACAACTGTGGTTTTGTTTATTTTTTAAATACTTGGGCCATTATTAACAAGTTGATCTTGCAGAATCTTAGACATTCTCTCTCAGATAGGAGTTTGTTATTAAATTGATTTTCAACATGAACTAGAGTGCAATTTTTTTTTTACTCAAGTTAAAATTAGGACTCTGTTGTGTTCTCTGATAATGACAGTCACCCTGGAGACAGACAGCCAAGTGGAATTGAATGGGCACCATCCCTGCCCCCTTTACATTTGCTGCATCCTCTCTGTTCCCTTCATAGACCTGTGTCCATTTGCATCTCTTTCCCTAATCTCTCTGAAATCAGATCAGGTAAAGCAAAATAAGCCAGAAATGTCAGGCTGAGTGCCACCTGCTAGTTTCTCAGCAGAAAGTTCTCACATGACAAAAACATGAGAGCACTCTCAGAATGGGTCCCTGTAGAAGAAAAAGTCAAATTATATTCTTCTGCCTATCCATTCAGAGAAACTTGAGAGGATCATATTCAGGATTTGCATCAGGATAGCCAAGGTCAGAATCAGGCTTTTGCTGCACTCTTTGTACTAATTATTGTCCTAGGCTTGCTTTCTTGTGGGAAGATCATTTCCTGTCCAAAAGCAGTTCTTTCTGTAACAAACCCACTCATCTGCAGAAGGAGAACTGAGAGTTGAAATTCACAGATTTTACTCATATGTGACACAGAGGAATTTGTAATCCCAATTGACGTATTGGGCCTGTGGTTTAAAATTAGTAATAAACAAGTAATAGGATACAAATCCATTACCACTGAGACTGGGACTGTAGAGGAAAAAAAAACCAAAAAAACCCCAAAAAACAAAACCACTGATAATATTTAAATACAACTCCAAACCACAAAATGGGGAGGTGACACCTTTCTCCTCTTCCATAGAGTCCAATATCTAGTTTTCAGATTGTAGCCTCTGAAACTTCTGGCTCTGGTTCTTTGATTTGTTTTTAAAAGCAGGAAAAGAGAAAGAAAGAATATAAAGTTCATAGATACAACTTAATTTATACATTTATTATTATTGTATGTATTGCCATCATATGCAGTCTGGGTCAATTGATTCTTGTAAGATCATGGAGAGTAAAAAATAAGTGGTTATTGTTGGATTATCTGCAATACAATGTGTCCAACACTGCACTGAGATGATTTCAGAAAATCTGCATTTTTTCCCAATTATGAAATGAATTATAAGGAGCTAGCTTACCACAGGCAGAATTGTTAAACCAGCTATTTTGGCTGAAACAATGATGTCCAACCAGAAAACACAGGTGCTTTAGTTTTAAATTTTTTTTAAATGCTTCAAGATTACATTGACCACCTCTTCCTCACTCCCTTCAGAACTTAAACAGTAAAAGTCCCGTACGTTGAGAAATATCTGAAGAATTCAATCATCTACTATTTTCTAAAAACAGATCAAAGGAAAAGTTACAATGCTCAAACAGCCGATGGTATCTGTGATGGACAGGGTAAATTTCTCTCTTTTTGAATGAGTTGTCAGTGTTATATAATAGATTTTAACTGTTCTTTTTAGGGGGAGATGTGAGGTGTATTTCCTCCAGTTTGACTCACAACTTCCTTAAATACGTGGCGTAAGTTTGTCTATACACCCTCAGCCATGTTGAGGCCATTGTAATTCCAGAGCTTGTGTGTTAGGGTTAAATCTGAGATGATCAGTGCTCATTCAGATGGTTTCAGATCAGCAAATTCAACTAGTTTCCAAAAAACTGGTGTGCTTGTTCACTGAGTTATTCTTTTGGTTTAAGTTTTTAAAAGTGGAATTTTTATTTTTCATTAGCTTTAAATCCTCCTTAAATGAAACAGCTGGGTTGGGTTAATCCATTTTAGGAATTTGGTTAGCTCATCCAGCTAGAACATTCTGAATCACATATTAGTAGAATATTCAGGGAATTTAAATATTTTGCTTTTATCAAGGAGGAAAATATGTCTTGGTGTCTCCCTAGGTAAGGAGCACTAGGCCCAGTCCTCTGCTGCTTTAAATCAGCACTGATCAGGATCTATTCTAAATCTCTGATTTGTAGTACCATCTCCTTCTTATCATTATCAATCATGCCAAATATCACAAAAAGAACACAGAAAGGGGAGTGTTTGTCTCTCCTAGCAGATGGTGGCTTCTGGGGATGTAGGCTACAGTCTGAGACACTGTTCTGCTGTCTCACAGCCAGTGAGAGTCTGCACATACAGATCATGTAAAACAAAGACAAATTTTTCAGTTTCAGCACTCTTCTGTTCTTCTTTAGTCTCTTTTTATGACATGTGAAGATGTCTCAGAAAAAAAATTCTCTGCCCACAAGTGCTACTCCAAAGAAAATCACATCCTTCTGGTTGAGTAATGCATAGGATTAGATTCCTCTGCTCCTGGGGAGAAGACAGTGTCCTGGTGACACTGGGATGAGGTGAGGCCATTTTTGGTTGCTGTCTCCTGCAGTCTTGTTTTTAAAAATAGTGAATAGTCTGGTTATTTTTTACCCTTATTTTCTTTTTTTCTTTTTTTTTTCTTTTTTTTTTTTTTTTGATTTGGTGGTGAGGTTTTTTGGTTGTTGATTTTTTTTTTGGGGGGGGGTATTTTTGTTTGATTGATTTGCGTTTTTTTATTTGTTTTCATCTTCCAGTGACTCCAAAAGGGCTGTGTGTTTTCCTAAAACTGTGCCATTTGTAGAAATACCATGTAAAACATCTGGTCATTCCCTCTCTACCTGCTCAAACCTTCCTCATTCATGTTTTACTCTGTGTAAGGAGCACACCCCCTTGTACTTGCCCCAGCTCTCCCATTCCATTACAGTGAGAAACGAGTCCAGCGTCAGCCATGGGACCAACAAAAAAATATGTTTAGATAGAAGGAGTTTTATCTAAACTGCACATTAATGAAAATTATCAATCCTAGTAACGTCTGTGAGAAGTGGGAGACTGAAGTCCCGTAAAGCTCCAAATTTGCACAGGCAATGAACACGTTTGATGACTGCTTGTAGATACATACAGGATATGTTTTCTTACCTGTCCCAAAGAGAAAAACAGTGGGCTCTCCTTGTGAAATAGGGAACTAGTTATCAGAATCCTAGTTCCTTATGTTTTCCATGTTCTCAACAGGGTATCTTGTTCTAACTGAGTAATACAGGAGTCAGTTGTGGAATGAACCTAAGTCAGAGATTTCTCAGATCCCTTCCCTGAAAAGATGATGGCTGAAATAGATGGCAATTGCCAGTATTCCTGCAGGGGGCATTCTAATACATTATTTATACTTTTCATGTAGGATAAAAGATAGCCATGAGGATTTCTGGTTTATAAATGAAAGCCAGAAGGATTTCTGGTTTAAACCAGAAATTTAAACTCAAAATAACTTATTTTTCTACCAATGGTGTAAGAAGCTACTAGGAAGAAAAAAGAACTTGAAATTTTTAAATCTTTCAATAAAATTCATTTAAGTCTACAAACCACACAATCAAAGCCCAGATACTGAAATTCTGTTAGGAGAATTGGACTATTTTCAGATTTTGTCAAAAAAACCCCAACTCTGTGATTTACTGGATTGTAGATATACCCCTAGTAAGACTGAGTTGATCAAAGGTAAGAAAATAAATGAATTCTTAATACATTATCTGTGGAGCCTACAGAAGAATATTGCTAAAATCCAAATATTACGGTTTATTTACTTTAATTTAGTTGAATATCCATGCTTAAAATGAGATTTTAAAATACTTTTTGAATGAGGACATAGCAGAACAGGAAAGGAATGAAATTAAATTCAATAAAATCAGGAACACTTCAGAGTATATGGGACCCAAGTAATTTTTTATTGGAGCTACAAATTTATGGTAATGGCTGTTCTTAGATGAATAAGCAAATCAGTGTTGGATGATGCACCTTTACAACCTAAACTAAGAAAAATCTTAAAATTATTCTAAATACTGGGGAAATATGACAGCTATTTGCTTAAGAAAATATTCAGTGCCATTAATAGATGCATACCCCAATCTTCTAGAAAATAATTTCACAGTTTTTAAATATTTCCCTGTAGCTTTTTTCATCTTAACCAAATGGAATTAATTTATAACAGGCTGTTCTATAATGCTGTAAAACAAATGTAAAAAAATAATCTATAACCCGTAATTGTTGTTCCCTGGTCCTGAAGAGGCATTTGAATGAGTCAACTTTAAGTTTGTCTTCTGTATTTTCAGTGGATACACATCTTCTGGTGCCTAGTTTCTCACAAGAGCTTCTTTTATAGGATTGGATTCCTATATAACAAGAATGTTCATGTGTATCTGCAAAGGGGATAACACTGAACCCTTTAGTTCTTATAGAAGAACATGCCAAAAATGTCAGTCCTTCGTCATCTTGCTTTACACAGCCATCTTTTACATGTGAATAAAATTATTGACTGCAGGAAATTATCAATATACTTAGAGCTTTGATATTAAAATGTGAATGTAATATAAAGGAGTAACATAGGCCAACAACACATAAGAAAGTAGAACAAATATTTTCCAGAGAACCAGGTGTTTACAAATTAATTGGACTGTATTAGACATTTTAGCAGTCTCCAATACTTAAAGATACAGATTCCAGCTCTGTTTGAAGCAGTTTAAGGTATCCAGTTTCTCAAAAATGACATATATTTACTAAACTAAGTTGTTTTTTGAGGATTGCAATAAAAAATACAAGGATCTGCTAAAGCAAAAGGTATTATGACATAAATAATCCTTACAGAGGTGAATTCTTTCTAATTTATGGGACTGGTTCCATTTTGCACTAGGTCTGCACCTAGCTAATTTATATAGTCCCAAGTAAGCTGAAATCAAATTTCCTTTCATACCTCTTTACAAATTGTGCGTTATAACATGAGGAAACTTACACTGGAGAAAAACTGACCAGAACTATTGGATGTGACATCTCCGCTGTTTAATGTGATTATAAAATGATCACATGTTAATTTTACAGTAGTTTGGTGCTTGCAAATGATTAGGAAATGAAACAGGACAATCAGTGCCTTTCATATTAACTTGAAGGGTTCCTATGAAGTAACAGAAGTTAGCGATACCTTCAGAAAATCATTTGACAACCCAGGAGTCATAAAATTATCCTTGGGTTAACAGATTTTTTTTTTTCCGACTACTAAAATTTCTTATGATTTGAGAAAAATTGAGCCAGATGTCGGTTGGATGTCCTGCACTAAAAATTCCACTCTTGAATTGGCAGTCAGGCTCAGGGAGGATTCTCCTGTGAAGAACACCAGGAGGAGCCTTTGAATTAAGCAGCTAACTGCAAATGGATAGCACTTCTACTTGTGTTTGTAATACACCAGGCCAGAAGCCTGAAACTGGATAGAGAAAAACAAAACCCAACTTGTCTTCCAAAAAAAAAAAAAAAAAAAAAGTCAACTCTTTGGAGAGGGTTATGAACTTCTTAGTTATTTTCTAATAGCCTTTTGTTGTGAATACTGAAGAAATACCTATCAATTAAGTATCAAAGATGGACTTTTTTTCAGCAAACTCAATCACTACAGGAGAAATATAAGATCACTACATTCTTATGAGAAAGTAGCACTCCTGAAATCAGGAATTACACTGCATCAGACAAACTGCCAGCCAGGCTCAGTCATAATTTGCTTTACTATAATGTCACAATGAGTGCAGTTAAACAGAATCAAAATCATTTACATATATAAAGATAGGAGTTGCACGTGAGGAACCCCCTCTTTTCAACTGGCCTTCTCGTGTAAACTCTTTGCAAACAGTCATAAGTTCTTTCTAAAATTGCAATCCTTGCTGATTTCAAATATCACTGTTCTTTCTCATGGTGTTTTAGCTTCATTCCTGCTGAAACACAACTAGCAGAATAGAGTGCTGCTGCTTTTGTTTTATGCACAGATGAGAAACTATCTTTTTAAAGGCCATTTACACACACTTGGAAAATTGGATATCTGTGCTTTGCAATGTAGGAATAAGGAATGCAAGAATAGCATGTTTGGGAGCTATAAAACCAAACCCAGAGACTAGACCATTGATTTTTCCCTCCTGCTTTATTCTAAGAGACACACATTTACCTGGCTGGTGAATAAAGATTTCCATGGATTGCATTTGGAACCTGCTCTATGGCATGTAACACAGAGCACGGTTAGAGGGTCATCATCAAGGAGTCTAAAGGAGAATGCAACCGAGTCTCTTTGGATGCCTTCAGGAGACAGTGTTAACTACAGGTTCTTGCAGGAGATGACTACACTGTCTCCACTAGAGTAACAGTTTTCCAGGTCTAAAGTATTAGTGTGTAACTTTGTATCTCAGAAGTTGGAACAATTGCTGAGTTGTTTGAGAAAGTTGAAATAATGCCAGTGCTTTTGTTTTAATGAGTTTTGTTCTAGACCTGTGTGCTAGAACTGTATACAACTAGCAGTTAGGAAAAATGAAGCCTTTTTTTCTGGGCCTTATCACATGATACATTTAGTTTTAAGTCAGATCTTATAAATGAGTGGCAACAAAGCTTGTCAAAATTAAAAGAGAGCAAATAATACCTGTCACTCATGACTAGTCACCTCTTCATTTAAAAAGTAGGACCATGTTCAAACTGCATGGATTGAGTGGTATAAATTATCCTTGGCTTACTTCTGTCTGGAAAAACTACATTCAGTAGAGCTTGCAAGACAAGTGCGAAAGATCCAGCATGTAACGAATGCAGAGAAAACAGTGATGTATTTTAATTAAAGATATGGAAATATTTGTTGGCTTTCTGTGGTTTTGACAGCTCTGCAAAAGTGGCTACTTCTTCCAAATTCATACTGTTAATTTTGCTATTGAGCTGTCTATAGAAACCACGACATAATGTAACACTGCTTGACTGGGAGCTGAACACAACGGACTAATTGCTAAATGCATGTGAGAAGAGGTCCAAAACTAGAAGGTCATCTACAGACATTTGACTTGAACAATTTCATGCTTCTGCTTTATGTTTCTTTAGCAAATAGGAAGTTACCTTAGGAAAAAAAATCAGGAAAAATTGCCTAAATTTTTTTTTAAGCGGAAACATCAGATAAGTGACATCTGATGGACCTCATAGCCACTTTACAGAATAACTCATTTACAACTATCAATGCATTCAGACTACTCAGATGAAAAATGACACAGTGTTTGGTCTACTTGTAAAAAGTTTAAATAATGATGAGAGAAGTATCTGTCTCGTATATCACTGTCTAAGGTGCCTCAGATTTTGCAACGCTTATAAAATAAATCAAAGAAATCTATCATCCTGCCTGTGATGAGGAAATTGGTATGAAGAGTGAAAGAAGGAACAGGGAGGTTAAAAGGACCTAAGTCTGAGAAAAAGAAAAGGGAAGAGCAGACTTCTGTCTCGTGGTGTTGTTTTAGCTTGTCCCGACATGATCACCACAGATTATGTAGCTTGGAAACCTGATTAAAACAAAGTCCTACTTCCCTCCTATGCCTTATCCTCTTCTATTTTGAGGTCCTTTGCCTAGAAATGAAAGTCTGATGCCTGTCTATGATTTTGTGCATAATTCAATGATGCAGCCAAACTGAAGAACACGAAGTGCTCTAAGAGCCTCAGCTAGAGTTAGTCATCATACTGCTTTTGGTTTGGAGAAGTTTGTTGGAAACAAGAAGAGTTTCTCTTTTTTTCTTTCTTTTTTTTTTTTTTTTTGTTTGTTTTTTGTTTGTTTGGTTTTTTGTTTTTCAATGTCCCAGAGGATGTGATTTAGGCAATTGCTTGGGTTTTGGGGTTTTTTTTTAATATTAATTGATCTAAAAATTATTCCAAACTATTGAACAGGCATGACTGTTCCCACATGCTTGCGACATCTTACTGGGGCACAAGGAATTGCCTTCTGAAGGTTGCCATTCCTCTCTAGGGAGTCAAAGAGTCCTTTGGAGACTTTCTTAAAATAGACACCTCACTTGGCCAAAGTCAGGCTGAATAAAACCTACCTATGCCCTTGAGACACATAGCAGTGAACCCATTAGAAAGACTCACAAAAACCAATAAAGCCAGAAAGTCTGCTTGAATTTAATCACCTGGCATAAGCTTTCATGGTTAATTTTAAAGGCAAAACTGTTCAGCCCCTTGTAGAACCATTACTTGGTTTACACCTAAATCATACGTAAAAATGAAACATACATTAATATTTATGTGCTGAAGAAAGATCAGGTCATAAAGACTTACAAGAAAGAGTGCTGGAGCCCAGCTGTCAGAAACTCCTGCCGAGCTAACCATCTGTCTGTAATCACACATCTATCAATTTTCTGTCTGTAATTACATGTCTGTCAATGGCCTCCTCATCTCAAATGCAGACTTCAAAGAATTCAGGTTTTTTCCTGAAAATCTGATCTTTCCTCTGCTTCCCCCAGCTCTATGTACCTTGATTAGTTCTGCTTTTTGTTTACTTGGGATAATTATGCTGGCATCTTGCAAATGGAGAAATCTGTATTTATTCTAGGGATTCAGGATGCCAAGATAGCATTTATTGGTGAGGTGACATAGACCAAATGGTATCTCCCTTCTGCTTGCAAACAAACTGCTATGAAAGCAATTCTCTGCATACCTAATGCCAGATTTTAAGCAGCTCTCCAGAGTTTTGTTACGTTGTACTAGGACTTTCCAGTCTCTCAGATTCACATTGGTCAGAAATACGAAGGTCCTAAACCAGTGCAACACAAAGGTAAACTAGGAATGTACTAGTTGTAAGTCAGTCATGTGATATATACTGTTCTAGTGCTGGCAGGGGGTTATGCCTTATAAGATAAATATTAAGGGAAACTACTGAAAATAATAAAATCCAACATATGCTGGTTTATTTTTACTTAAAATATCTACAGTTTGGAGACAAGACCTTCCAGAGGCTTTTTCTTTTTCACCTGGTTATCTCCAGGTACTCAGTCTGAGTAGGTGGTGTCTCTGAACATGAATACAGCTGCCAGGGCCTTGAAAAAATTTGGGTTTGCAGCACCTACCATGTTTCCTCGTGCTCTTGCCCAGTAGTAAGGACGTGATTTCAGGACTCAGTTTCAGGTTTCCCAGAATACTCCTGCTGGCTTGTCCAGCATCTCCTGACTTTTTAAAATAAACTGAAATAAACTTTGTTTCCTAATGATTTGTACAGGATTCACACTGAGAAATCTCATTTCTGTGCCTTCCACTTGGATTGTTTGTATCTTCCAAGAAACACAAAAAATATCCTACTTTCTTTTGATCTAGATCCACACCCTTCATTAGCTTCGAACACCTTTTTCAATGTCGTCCACATGGATGTAGTCCATTCATGAAATAGCTGCAAACCTTACTCTCTCTTCTTCAAGGAGTACCTTCGGCTTGAATTCCTCCTTCTTGTTAGGGCCTCTCTAACACTTCCAAGAGACACTTCAACACTTTTAAGTGATGTGTTGAAAACTCAGAGAACTGAGGAAATAAGGGGGGAAAAAATGAAGAAAAATCTCAAAATGTTGAATATTATCTCGTTAGGAGTAGAAGAGCATTTAGTAGAAGAGAAATGTAAGAAGCGAAGTGAAAACTAGGATGGTAGAGTTTATTTAGAATAAAAAGCTGGAGGAAGTACAGATCAGGGCTTTATAGTGTGGTAGTATGCTGAAAAAGAACTCTGTTAAAAAGTTGTGTAGGATTCATTCTCTTTGAACTGTACACCTCTGTAGTGCTGCTTAGGAGACATGGGATACAAGTTTATGTTGTGTACTATTGAAAAGCTTTCTGTCCTTTTCCTCATTTATTCTCTCAAAAGAGAGAAAATATAATTCCATTCTTTACTTGGAGCTGCTCTTCAGCATTTTGAACAAGGAGATACGCGTGCTTGTTCCAAGTGACTTCTACATCTACCCCACTGACAGGGTAAAAAAGAAGCTTTTTAGAGCTAGGCACTGAAAAGTCAGCCTGTGGGTTAAAAATCATTTAGCTTCATGTAGGAGGGACACTACATGCCCCATACCTGAATAAGAATGTTGTTTTGTAATGAAGCTACAAAACATGTTTCTGGTATAGATACAGAAAAAAAAAAAAAAAAGAAAAAAAAAAAAAAAAAGAGGGAAAGATGAGTAAAAGCACTTTGTGGAAGTGTTGTAGCAGGACCTTTTGGTTCCTAGAGTGCCCATCCATCTTTCCAGTATCTTTCCTTCTTACATGATCTGAGGGTTCAAGTAATGTTACACAAAATATTGCACAGTAATGTTACAGAAAATGATAGAGACAAGTAAAATATCAGCTCTAAGAAAGAATTCTTTTTTTAAGAACACAATAGATCATATCCTGATGATGCTATGTTTTAAATATCTCTGAAAGTGGGATTGTCTGGTCTAATTATTGATTTAGATAATGAAGGCATCGTTTTACATGTGCACATGGTCAGGAACTCCAGATTACAAGCTTGCTGTCACTCCCCCGAGAACAGGGGTTATTGTCCTTATTTCCTGTCTAACACTGCACCTGTTTGTCAAACTACTAAACTGATCACCTTGACACCAGATTGCTGCTTTAGGTTTGAGTTACACTGAACTTTTTAAATCAGCACTGGAATGCTTGAAATGGAATATGTTTTTCTGGGATAATGAGGTTCACCACATCTACGTTTAACCACCTAGGAGTTGTGTCTCGTCCAAGCTCATCCTTAACACTTCCTCTCTGGTGACTGGAAAGAAAGAAGCCCCCTAAGATGATAGTGTAATGTGAGCTATACTTTTAAACTACCTTTAGGAGCTACTCATGTTTGTGTGTTGACTGGAGAAGGACTCTAGGTGCCTATAAAAGGACTCTAGATGCCTTGCTACAGGCAGGTACAGCTCTGAAATGGCTGAAGTTAGGCATGATAAATACCTGCATGGTAGTTGAAATTCTTTACTGCTGCTCACTGGGAAGAGGTTCACCTCATGTTTTGCAGTTTTGCCTTGTTATAATTAGCCCTTTGGACCCCACTCCTCCTATCCAGAAGCAGACAAAACCCTCAAAAGTGCCTGGGTAGCAGCACGAATAAAGAGGTAATCAGAATGTAAAGAGCTCTGCAGAAGTACTCCTTGTAGTATTCACTCATCTCTGCTGCTATGTGTACATAAACTGATTAAATGAGTCAGTAAACTTTTCTATATTAAGTCCCTCACACCTGAATGGTTGGGCTATCTCTGAGGAGTAAGACCAGCTAAAATTCCTTGCCTCTTTTTGGATTTTAACACAGAGAGGATTGCCAGAAAATATGCGGGTTTGTGGTGTGGACACTTGGACTGAAACACGTATTTCATTTTGCTGCTGTATGCTCATTAGATGGTAATAGCTTCCCATCAATGTTGCACTGCGCTACACACAACCCTGTGACCTGGACCAGAAAGCCTTCACAGCTGTCTTCCAGTCCACAGTCACACATCATAGAAAAAATTGAGCTAAGCACGGAAAGGATCTTAAGAGAAACAAACTGAAAAGCTGTGTGTGCTTGTTTGCAAAAGTGTGTTTAATGTATTTGTGTTGCTATTGCTTTGACATTAAATCAATTTGCTAATATTTGTTAAGCCAGCCTTCTGTATTTTTGTCACAAATGGATGAAAAATGAGACACAGACAATTTTCATTTTCATTTTCAGGTTTACTAGAAGAAATATGCTTTGTCACTTACAAAACGCATTGTAGTTCAATTTAGATTGGTGGACAAAACATTGTTTTACAGAAGAGTGGAGGAAGATGGTCCAAAAAGATTTTTTTTTTCAATTGGGCACTTTATTAAAACAGTTTGTTTTTCTAAACCTTGATGATCCCAGGTCTACTTTTCATGTCACCTGATTCTTTTTTCTTTCTTTCACTGTAAAAACTTTAAAGGTTTTAAATAAGTTGGCTCAAATATTCTATATTCAAACAGTTGGGTAGAGAAAAATGAGGTGAAGTGCTCTGTAAGCTATGCTCTTCTTGGAGCAGCTGATTTAATATCTGCAGCTGCTGCTAACAAAGAGAAAACCGGTCTCCTTTGTAATTCCATTTTATTGTATGTCAAACCGCAACTGCAAATATTTTTTTTAAGTAATCAAGTGCAATTTGATATGCCTGAACAGCAGCACTTTATTGACATTTTATCAGCCAGAATTCCTTTGAAGGGATACTGGTGACCAAGGAAATTTGCCTGTTCAAAATGGCTATAATTGTTCACTTATTTAATCATGTACTGAAACAATGCATGTAATTGTATTTCCAGTGATATATTATTAACAAAATTTTTTTTGCTATACATTTCTTCCTACTTTAATGATGGTTCTTTTCTGTCTTAGATTAGAAATAGACCATGCAAGGAAATCTTACTTGCATGGATCAACAAATTTAAAAACATAAGTTGCCTATTTGCTTTATTGAACATAGTAAATCTACATGACAGATACATCTTCCTTGCTTTTATGTGTTTCTGTTGACAGCCTTTTCCAGCCTCGGTCTCTCAGAGTCATCGTATTACATTGCAGGTAGGTCGTCACGGACTTCTGCAAAAGGTTCCAGACAGCAATGGACATTATGTTTTCGCTTTCCCCTGTGATTTGACAGTCATACTGTAGGGTTACTATTGTGAACATGACAAGGGTAAAAGTATGTTGTTTCTCTAAAATTTGGAACTATTGAGATATTTGAAAGAAAAATCCAACCACACCAAATGCACTCAGGATCCTCCAAAGCACAGTTCAGGTAACCTCACCTCCAGCACAGCTATCTAGGCTTCTTCTCTGCATTTGCATAGAATCAGAATCATTAAAGTTGTAAAAGACCATAAAGATCATTAAGTCCTACCCTCATCTTAACAGTACCACCACGTTCACCATAAACTATGCCATCAAGTGCCATAGCCATACTTTTTTTTTTAATATCACCAGCGGTGGTGTCTCTACAACTTCTTTGGACAGTCTGTTTCAATGCTTTTCAACCCTTTCCATGAAATTTTTTTCTCAATTTCTGATCTTAACTTTTCCTGGCTCAGCTTGGGGCCATTTCCTCTGGTGCTGTCATTTGTTACCTGGGAGAAGAGACCAACCCCCACCTGTCTACAACCTCCTTTCAGGAAGTTGTAGAGAGTGCTAAGGTCTCCCCTGAGCTTCCTTTTATCCAGGCTAAGCACTCCCAGCTCCCTCAGTCTCTCTTCACAGGACTTGTGCTTCAGACCCTTCACCATCTCCATTGCCCTTTTCTGAACTCACTGCTCAATGTTTCCCCTGTAGTGAGGGGCCCAAAAGTGAACCCAGTATTCGAGACATGGCCTTGGCAGTGCTAAGTGCAGGGGCACAGTCACCTCCCTGGTCCTGCTGGCCACACTATACAAGCCAGGATGCCAGTGGCCTTCTTGGCCACCCAGGCACTTTGGCCACTTGGCCACAAGCATTTCAAGTCACGTTCCCCAGCACTTCAGAGAAGGGAGAATGTGGGAATACACAAGGCAGAGAGTAAGACAGACTTAATTAGCATAGCTAGTCTGATGACTAGGATGCCATGGCAAGGACAAACAGAACTTTGAGTTTATGAGAAGATGGGATTAAACCCGTCACAGTATAAATGAAGTATGTGTTTTTCATTACTCCTGTCACTGCAAAGTGAAAACAATAACTGAGGGATTTACAGAGAAGAAAATAATTTCCTTGTCCGGAGCAGCCTGGAGTAGGTGTTTGTATATGCTGGAGATTACAGAGAAGCAAGGTAAGCGGACACAAAAGAGGAAGAATTAAATGGCATAGCTCATTAATTCCGTGGTCTTTACTTTGTTACAATTAACTTAGTTTTGTCTCACTGATTGTTAACAAGCCTGTCTAGAGAATATGGAAGCTGGTGTGGGGAAGACCTCCGGGAGGGCTATATTTTGCGGAAGGTTTAAGTGTGAAGAGCTACTGGTACCTCATGGCTTTATAGAAGGATGTCTAAAGACAAAGATGACAAAGAGGGCTTAAAGGCTAGTTTACAGACAGAGTTGGAACAAATTCTGACTTAAGGGAAGTGGAAAAAAAGCTCTAACAAGGAAACTTAAAAAAATCAGAACTTGTAGAAGTGCTAGTGTAGATTGTCCTGGAAAGTGTGAATCTCTGTTGTTGAAGGAAAAACAGGTTGGACAACATCTGCGACTGATGAGACACGTCTATCTGATGCTGCTTTGAAAAATGATTCTTTTAATGATTTTTTTAATAAATAACTGCACAGTGATAAAGAGGCTGGATGTTGGACTGTTTTTGTTCTGGACCTATTTCAATCATGTCTTTGCAATGGAAGAAGTCAGTTAAAGTTTTTGTTGTACCTAATGTAAAAATATTTTTTATGCTAGAGCTAACAAGGTTTGATTTTAAGAACTCATATAAATAAACATATAAGATAATTTTTTGAGCTTTACAAAGGCACACAGCTCAAGAGGTTACTCACTCTTAAGCAAAAATTTGTACTTTTTCCCAACTTGCTCATATCCACTTTTGAGTATGCTATGATCTACCTTCATATTACTTCAGAAGACACATGAGTTAGAAAGTAGGCAAAATATTTTTCTTACTTCTCTCTGATACTGCTTCAATTTTGGCCTATCTAGAGAATAATATTCACATCACAAATGTCTAGAACTCCATTTGGTGTTGGGGAAATGGGAAGAATTGGTTCACTGTTCAGATTCATTCTCAAAGTCCATTCTGTGAGTTTAATTGTTCATGTTCACGACTGTCCAAAATCTGTGTGCGATTTCAATCCTCTGCTTCTGAGTGGTGCTCATTGCTGAATTTTGAAGCCTGTACAAAGAAACCAGAGTAGGCTGTCAATTCTTATTATGATTCATGTCATTCTAGCTGATTAATTCAGTGAAACATGGCATAATCACACTAGGCTAGACATATGTCAGCAAAACAACATTTGGGAAAAATACAGGACAGCCCCAGCTTTACCCTGTTTTGGGAGGTTTGTTTTTGAAGGGGGCTGGGTGAGCTTTCCTACCTTCATTTCTTTCCTGGCCAACTTTCTCCAAAATAGGAGGAAAATTAGTTTCAACACTCTCTCCAGACTGATACTTTTAGTGAAAAATAAGAGTTTCTTACACATAGCAAATTTTCTTTTAGATATCTTTACCTTTTTTCAAGGCAGGTACAGGACACTTCTTTTCCAAAAGCAAATTTTGAACAAGGATAAATCAAAGGGACTTCAGGAGCCTGCCAGATTCTTTTTCAACATTTGTCTTTCCTTCCTTTCCACAGCTTACACAAGAAGGATGTCAAAGGTGACAGCTATTGGAATTTTGCAATAAAAGCTTGTAACTTAGGACCATCTCTTTCATTTCCAAGGTAGAAGATGAACATGTTGTTCCAAATTTCAGGGTTCAAGGGATAACGGTGTTGGAGAAAAATATTGCTGATGTCCTAGTTGAAGTCTAATGTTAAAGGTCCAAAAAGTCCAGTCCAGAACCCACAGACATTCCTTTTTCCCATAGAAAATGATACAGAAATTCCAGGTTATTTGTTGGTTTACTCTGTATTAAGAGCTATAATAACCATGTTTGTTCTCCTTTTCCTATCTCCTCCTCTACTTTTAAATTTAGTTTTAAAATGTGACCTTTTAAAAAAAAATCAAACACAAAAAAACGCCTATTGTTCCTAGTGCTTAGTGCTTTGCTATGTAAGAACTTTAAAACACTTGACTGTCATTTGCCTTGTGTATAGCACAAACAGTAGACAAACTGTGATGTGCAGCCATTAGCATATTCAGGAACTTTGGGTACGAGGCAGTGCAGTGGTCAACAACGCAATGTCCTTGTGGAAATCAGTGGCAAGTAGTGTCCCTCAGGGATCTGTGGGGGATTAGCACTGTTTAATGTCTTCATCAGTGACACAAAGAAATTGAGTGCACCCTGAGCAAGTTTGCAGATGACACGAAGCTGTGTGGTGCACTTGACGGATGCCGTCCAGAGGGACCTGGACAAGCTGGAGGAGTGGGCCCGTGTGAACCTTGTGAGGCCCAACAAGGCCCAGTGTAAGGTGCTATACCCAGGTCAGGAAAACCGCCAGGCTCAATACAGGCTGCAGGATGAAGGAACTGAGAGCAACCCTGCTGAGAAGGACTTGGGGGTACGGGTGGATGAGAGGCTGGACAGGAGTCATAAACTTGCACTCGCAGCCCAGAAAGACAAACGTATCCTGGGCTGCATCCAAAGGTACATGGCTGATAGGGTGAGGGAGGTGATTCTGCCCCTCTGCTCTGCTCTGGTGAGACTTCACCTGGAGTGCTGCATGCAGCTCTAGGGTCCCCAGCAGAGAAAAGGTGTGGACCTGTTGGAGTGGGTCCAAACAAGGCCACCAAGTTCATTAGAGGGTTGGAGCACCTTTCCTATGAGGAAAGGCAGAGAGAGTTCAGGTTGTTCAGTATGGAGAAGAGACAGCCCCAGGGAAACTTTATTGTGGCCTTTCAGTTCTTAAAAGGAGTTTGTAAGAATGATGGGGACAAACTTTTTTAGCAGGGCCTGTTATGATAGGACAAAGGCTAATGGTTTTAAACTAAAAGTGAGTGAATTAAGATTAAATGTGAGTATTTACATTTTTTACAGTTAGTGTGTTGAAACACTGGAACAGGTTGGCCAGAGAGGTGGTGGATGCCCCATCCCTGGGAAAATTCAAGGTCAGGCTGGATGGGTCTCTTAGCAACCTGATCTAGTTGAAGGTGTCCCTACTGACTGCAGTGGGGATTTGATGAGATGACCTTTAAATGTCCTTTCAAACCCAAAGTATTCTATGATTGACTCTCTGATGCTCTGAATGATTCTCTGAATGAATTCTGCTTACCTTTTTGGTATTATACTAAAGCCATGCCTTAATTTCTTCTGGAGTTTTGTTTAAGCAGGTATGTGCTCCTTATTTGAGCAAATACCATTTTTCTGATGATTTTTCTGATCATTTTTCTGATCATTTTTGTGACTTCTTCTTTGTAGGTAAGTTTCTGGAGGTAGATATAATCACAAAGAACAATTTACAAACTCTTTGGTAATCACTAAAATTTTAAGTTACTGATAGAAAACTGATGAGATCAGAAGTTTTCTTCTTTTTCCTGGGATCTCTTCTTTGTGTTCCTGAAATATTGAGGTATTTTTCTGAGCCCTTGGATTGTTGGACTTCCAGTTACATCTCAGAACTATAATTCTGAGATTGAAATGTTACTTTTTTCAAAAATAATATTATTTAAGAAAAAAATTACATCTGTGTAACATTTTCAAAAGCACATCAGTCATTCGGAGTCTTAAAGGAAGTATGTCAAAGGCTCAAGAGACAGATGGGATACAATTCTCATTAACATTTAGTTAACATATTTAACTTTTGTGCCTTCAAAAATATTGCATTAGTTTCACTTTCAGTAGGACAAGGGGCAAAGGCGAAAGTGAACTGGGACGTGTTTGCATATTCACCTGCACAGTGTTACCTGTTCATGGATTCAAGTATTTTCTGTTTAGACTTCCTGAGGGACCCTAGGTGAACTTGTAGTTTAGCTACTCATAAACTAAGTTTCCAACTAAACTCTTCAGTGACCTCTGCTTTCAAAATTTAGTCTCTGACTTATGAAATTATTTGCACTAAATTTAATTTCAGAGTTAAATTTTTTAATCCTGCAAAGATAAATTCTAGTTTACTTCTACATCTTGGCCAGTTTCAGAAGTATTTATGTTTTAACAATTAATTTCAGGGAGTGCTTGTAGGCTCCAAGTTTGGTGAAATTTTGACACATGCCATATTGGTTTTGCATGGCCTGGTTTAAGGTAGTGGGGGGCCACAGAGGTGGCATCTGTGAGAAGCTGCCAGAAGCTTCCACCATGTCTGTCTGATGGCTCTGAAGATGGATGTGCTGCTGACCAAGGCTGGGCCAATTAGAAATGATGGTAATATAGAACATTCTTATATATTTAGGAACATTCTTAAATATGTTATCACAGAGCCATTATCAGCATTTCTAACCCCACTACCAAAACTAGGCCGTGCAAAACCAATACATATGCTAAGAATAGAATTTAACTTTGTGAAAGAAAAAGTTGCAGAGCTTAAACTCTACTCTGTTAGGGTTTAGTAGCTTTTGAAGCCTAGCAGTTGAGCATCATAGATTTAAAAAAAAATCCACATATTTCAAATACAGGTATTAACTAATTTTCAAACCATACAACATCTGAAAAACAATTCTTGTACTTCCTGCCTAGGTGCTTGGCATTGTGGCAATGGTTCTTTCTCACCATCAATGCAACCAGGAATAACAGCAAACTAAGTTTCAGTGCATAGCAGTAAAAGTAATAAAGGAAAGAAGGGATTGATTTCTGAGGGGATTTTTTAAAAATAAATAGAGTAGGAAGGATGAACTTAATTTAAACTAAAATGAAATCAGGCTGCTGACACTAAAAATAGAAAAGGTCAAATGGAAATTTTTTAAGTTTGAAAGAAAGCTGGCAAGTGAGGGAGATTTTGGAATGCTGCATCCTCTAGGTAGGAAGTTATAAACACCTGTATCCGTAAATAAAAGATAGAAGAGAAGTTGATACAACTGAAGAGGAAAGCAGCAAAGAACAACTTCAAGTGAAGTATTCTTTAAAGAGAGGACGTAGAGACAGACATGCAGGTTAACAAGAAACTTTAAAGGATTTCTAAACATATGCTACAAGTCTAACAATGGCTGAATGAGCTGAAATACTGAATGAGAAATTAAGATGTTAAAAACGCAGGTAGAAGGCAGAAACTGGTGAAAGCCACAAGAGTGAAATATTAAGTGTGTAACATCAGGTCATTCCCACCAGTCACCCAGGGCAGAGAGTAACAATGACTGTGACCTGGGAGGAAGACACAAGGGAGGCAAGGGAGCCAACAGGACAAAAAGCATGGCAATATCTTCAGAGTTTATTTATGTCCATGTAGATTGTGTAAGAAAGGTTGCAGTGCAGAGACTGGATTTTTTGTAATCTTCCTAGACCAACTAATTAGCAATTGATAAGAGAAAATGCAACTCTTGATGTAATTCTAAGCAGTACAAAGAGGACCAATGAAGAACCCACAGGAGAGAAGGGATAACATTTTTTAATTCAAAACCCTTTTTGCAGCAAGACTGAAAGTTTCACAGAATCATAGAACAACTTGGGTTGGAAGGGACCTGAAAGATATGCTACCCTCTTCAATAACATTTCATTAAATTGAGGGCACTTCTAAAAATAAAATCAAAAACTGTAAGCTAAAAGGGTAAAATGTTTGCATATAGCATGAAGATTGTTTACTGGCATCATATTATGATCTCAAAGTGATTGAATAACATCAATCCAAAGAGACTTTTGAACAATCACACAAAGAGCCTGACCGACCCTACCCCACAAAATCATCATATTTAAACAGTAGCTGAGAATATTAGAAATTTAAAGAGAGTAGTTGGTCCTGCCAGTAGTGAGAGTTGTGTTCAGGTAAGGAAAACCTTAGAGTATGTAAGATTGGGCAAATAAAGCCATCATAAACCAGATCAGATAATATTGTGAGGAATAGCTAGTTGAGCAGATAATAAATAAGACTACAAACTTTTTCAAATATATCAGAAGGAGAAAGCCTGTCAGATCCTGCCAAATCGGTGATCACAATTTAAAATAAGCACTTGAGAAAGATACAGCCGTGGCAAAGTTGCTAAATGAGTTATTGTATTGATATTCATCACAAAGAATCCACACAGCCTTTCTTCAGAAGGGAAGAATTTGAGGCGCTGTATCAAATTGACATGTCAGCAGAAGTTTCAAACAAATCTATTCAATAAACAGGAACAAATCACCAGAAACAGATGTTGCTGATCTATGAGATGTACTATTTAGCTATGTCATCACTTAAGTTCCCCCAACAATAAACTAAATTAAAGGAACAAAAGCTGGCCAATATATTTCAATTTTTAAACTGGTTTTAGTAAAATTTGAACAAATGTTCCTTCAGCACCAGAAAAAGGACATGAAAATATTGAAATAAAATATATTAGAAGCTATCAGAACAGACTTTGACAAACCTTTTGCAGAAAAATCGTATTTCTTCTGGCCATTGAAGATTTTTGCCAGACTCTATTTTAGAAAAGCTCTGATGGTTTATACAGCTTCAGTGAACTTCCAAAAAGTCTTTGACAGTGCTCCACAAGAGAAATTATTGTAAGTGCCATTGGAGGAAAGTAATTCCATTAATTAAAAAGGTAAGTAGCAATTAGGGGACAAAGGTATAAGTAAATAGTCTTCACTACCTCCAGTCTTTACAGAGTTTTAATACAAGGAGGAAAAAATAATGTTCTTGGGATATTATTTCATAAAGTAACTGTGCACTAAAAAAGACACTGAAAAGAAATCTTGGACTCACTTTGGTTAGTTCTCCAAAGATATTGGTGCCATGCCTAAGATGTCTCAAAAAAACCAACAAACCCATAAAAACATCTTGGGATATAAAGCAAGAATAAAGTGAGAAAACAACATTATGCTACTATGTTATCATTCTGTGCCAAAAAAAGAGTGAGTATTGTTTACTGTTCTGGGAAGTCTTCTCTAAATATTTATGACGTAACTAGGAGAGGAATGGGGCTGTAATATTGATTATCGGAGTATGGAAAGACTTCTACACATGGAGACATTGCTCAGGTTGGGACTTTCAGACCTGCTGAAGAACAAATTATGCAGTGGAGTAAAAATTCAGAGGGTAGTGATAGGAGCGGATGCCTAGGGACAGTGACTTTCTCATTTACACCTATCCTAAGAATAAAGGATCCCCAGATAAAATTATCAGACAGCAGATTTAAAACAAACAAGAGGTATATAAAGCATGTAATTAATTACATCACACAACTCATTGTCCGAGGATGCCTAAAGTACCAAAAGTCTTAAAGGTTTCAAAAAAGCCCCTACAGACAATCTATGATGAAAATACATCATATGGCTCAGGAATATCAAATCCACAGATTTCCGAAAGCAATATTCCCATTATTTTCCACAGTCCACATTTGGCTATGTGTTTTGTGAGACTATTGATTAACCCAATGTCCTTATGTATATCTGAGGGATCTCCACACACCAGGATGTATACTGAGGTACATATTCTTTATTGCCTTCCATCTTTCAGGTGACACTTTCTCATTAGAGACATTCTATGTAGCTTATAAATTCACAAGTTGGCTTATGTATTATCTTGGTGGAAAACAGAAAAAAATTGATGCTACCATTTTCAGTTTATCTTAAAACTTCTTTGGAGCAATGGTTGCTTTCTTTTGCTTTTGATTTCTTCCTTGTGGGGGGAAAGAAGGCACCAAAATAATTCTTCAAGGTTCAGAGGAGAGATGTCTCTGCTCCTTTTCCTCCCAGGTAGCTGTGCACTTAAGAGTGGGGACCTCCAGGTCTTAGAACTGTCTGTCTTCCTGTCCCATGGCCATCCTGCTCAGTGACTTTAGAGATTGCCACACAAGCTGAAGTATATAGAGACAAATCTAAAATCAGACACTCTTGAGTATTTGGTTTTGTAAACCTAACATGAACTTTTCTTCTTTTAACCAACCTAATCTGCTTCCATGGGAGTGTATTTTTCTGTTTTACGTTTGGCCTCCTTTAGCTGGCTGAATTCCCCCTTAATTAAGCCAACTCATTGGAGGGCCAGCATCTTACAGCTTCTAAGATATCCATGGCCAGAAAGTCATGTGTCTTTTCTGCTTGCTCTGACCTTAAAATGAGAGGAGAAGGATTAAAAACAAGCAAATTACTCCCCTAAGAGAGAAGGGAGAAAATCCAGCTGCTGGCAGGCACAGAGCAGCAGCAGAGCAGGAGTTTGCTCCCCCTGCCTTGGCCCTGGGCCCCTGAGTGAACACTCAGGGTGGTCCCCAGGGAGCTAGTATGGACACCACAGCCCAGTCCCAGCAAGCTCACTGATGCTCCCACAGGACTGACTGCACATTTACGGGAATAACCATTGTCTTACATGATGGTGATTTTTATCACTGTGTCAAGACACAGCAGAGAGAAACCATTCAAATAATTTAATTAAGGCATCCAGCACTGAAAACAGGTGAAATTACAGGTTTCATATTGGCACTTCTGCCAACATGTGTTAGAGAGAAGGTATTTCTAGCTACCTCCACACAAAGAAAAATCAAAATATAGACTCAATAATTTTGATTTAAACATGTCTTGTTTAAATTCAGGAAGTGATGTTTAATCTACAAGACAAATTCAAATAGACTTTGCCAGTACTATCATATGGGAATATCCATATTTGAGTATGAATCCAACCTTAATTTTTTTTTTCTGTCGAATAGGCTTTTGGTACTGTTCTTTTAATCAATTCTTCCAGAAAAGACATACACAGAAAAAAAACTAATCTCATGTAGATGCACCTGCTTCAATGAATGATGACATTGTTCCATTGTTTTATCTCTACACTTATCTTTATTGCAGCAATGAAATAATTCTTGCAGAACAAAGTAAATTCTTGAATTGACTAAATATTTACAGTCCGTAAAACCACTGAGAAATTTACCTGCTGATTATCCCAATCACATACTTCAATACTTCTTTAAATACAACAGGCAAAGATAGAATATAGCTTTTAATTCAAATAAGACATCCAGTGTTTCAAACTGTTTCACAACTATATTTCTTCTCCAGCAACAACATGCTTTTATGCCAACTCCTAAATAACCATAAATTTCTTTTTATATAAACTTTAATGAATACTTGGCCAAGATGCTGTTGGCTTCTACCTTTGAGCAGAAATGGAAAAACTGCACACTGTGCAAAATGGAAAAAGAGATCACAGCAAGCCCAGTGTTGCATTTTGCATTTAATGTGAAGCAAGCCTTGTTTTCATAGTGTTGCAGTTTTCAGTGTTTTTAATCTTAAAGTGGCTGATCAATTTAAGGTAAGTGGCAGGCATCTGGCCTAGTTCCCAGGCTCTGCTTTCCTCCCAGAAAAGAAAGGATTCAGTCAGACACACAGACAAGGGGCATCATCGGGTAGCTCTCACATTCCAAGCATTTTAGCACAGATTAAGTTGGAATGGTTTTACTGTTTACTGAAATCTCCTAGGTGTTGCATTTTATCCCCCTCTGGCTGTGGTTATCCAGGTTGAGCTTCTCAGGTCGGGACCTCCATAAGAAAAATGGATTGTAGAGCCTTGAAGGGAAATACAAAGTACAGGTCAAGACTCCTTATTAAAATGCAATTTCAGCAGCTTATTGCAAAATGTTAAGTCCCCAGACAACAGGTAATTTAGCAGTGAACTTTTTTCTTAAAGCTTGCAGCAAGGCAAGAGCTGTTTTACATGCATTCCAGAGGAAAAAGCGAAGATAATCTTCTTAGGAAGGACAAAACCTCAGCACTTTGTGTGTCTGGAAATAACCAGCAGATAATTAAGTGTTATTTTTAGACTCTTTTCCCCTTTTAGGTACAATAAAATGCAGATTTCCCTGTCTAATAACAAACTCAAACTTGGCTTTATGTTATTGTGAAAATTTGTTTGGTTGTTTTAAGAGCTCCTGTCTACGAATAGTAACTTTTAATAAATATATGTTTTAAGATAGTCACCCCATTTGCAGATACTCAGGCCCAGATTTTTTGAGATATTAGGGTGATAAATTAGCTCAGGCTTCCTGGAATTACATATGCACAAAGGACACTGTGTGGAGAGTTCTCACTATCCATGTTCCTAGGAGCTATCAGATGTTTGACTGTTTGCAGTACCGGGATCAGAGGTATGAATGTGAGGCTGCTTTCTTGTTGATAAATTTAGAAAAAGAATCCTCAGCTATTAATTTTTTTTCTAATTAGCTATGCCTTTAAAATAAATTGATCACCAAATTGAAATGGACAGTATTTCTGCTCAAAAGTGAACTGGTAGTAGAAAATTTAAGCAGAATAGGAACATGAAAAATTTAGGGGCTACACTTCTTTTTTACACGTGAAGACATTTCTCAGATATATTCCAGCCAATTTACAAATGGTTTCTCTTGAAAATGTCAGTCTTTCTGCAGCTCGGGTTTTAATGACCCCTAAAAACACATTTGAAGATACTCTGTTCCTCAAACCACTTATTGAAGATGGATGTTCTAGATGTATACATGAGCGTGCATATGCATGTCAGTGATTTGACTGGACTGAACTGACCCTGCTGGTGCCTCTGGAATCCCAGTTGCACAGCAACACTCTGGGAGGTATCGACATATTGCAGCCAGGTGCCAGTCCTTCTCTGCAAAGCATCATTACATAGTCAAAGCTTACATCATTTATGCCTTTTTTTCCCCAGGTTCTTTAAAAAGCAAGGAGTAAACTCAGTGGAAGAAGTTGCTTGTTTAATCAAGCAAGTTAATTCATGAGGGGAATATGCTCAGAGTCTTTAGGAAGGAGATAAAAAAATAGTGGTACAGTGAGAGCTTGTGAAAGCTAAGATAGCCATGGAGAGCCAGGCAGTGCCAAGGACAGTGAGGAACCATGTACAGTCCACACACACGGAGAGGCAGGGAAGGAGTTAACTGCAGCCCCAAGGAGGGGCAGGAAGCTGACCAGCTGTGTGCAATTGCAGCTGCTGCTATAAAAAGGTTTTGCCTTAGAGGACAGGGAGTCACAGTCAAAGGGAAGGAAATTCTTCTTGTGAACCTACAGTTTTGAAGGGAAGGAAGTGGGTTCTTGATGATTGGCTACCTGAAATTTGGAAGACCTTGCTAGTGTCTGATGGATAGATTGAGTTTATCCACTTGGTCAACAGTTCTTACTTGCTGTTAGTGCTGTCTAATCAATGTGTGCCTTAAGCCTTCTTCAATGTTCCCATGTGGCAAAAAAGATGTTGAAAATTGTAAAATGCTGTATCTCATACTGATTTTTTTTTGTACACTGCTGTGCAGAAGCCCCATGCTGACCTTTCTGCAAGGAGAGATGGTTTTGTTATGGGGCTGTTTCCGTGAGGTCTTTGAAATAGAATTAGGTCTGGGTAGGTTGGGAGGGGGCGCAAAGTGCTAACTGGGTAAGTTTGTAGCAGCACTCTCCCAGAACAAGGCTACACTGATAGAGGGTTCAGCTGTAAAGGGAAGGAAGCATCTTCCTGACAATCCTTGAGGAAATGACTTAACCCTCAAGGGGAAGAGAGCAGAGGAAAAGGACTGCTTTATATAGCCCAATAAATACTTTCACGCATACAGGGATGTTTAAAAAGCGGTTTTGGACTTGATATTGATTTATTCCACATGTTGCTGTCCTCTTCCATCTCACAGTATTCATATGAATTCTTCTGTGAGGGATAACCTTACCTGACCATGTCTTAGTAATAAAAATAGATTCTTTTTTTTAAACCAAATAAAATATATTAGCATGTTATCAGAATCTCTAGGTGAGATTTTTCCATCCTTGTTTTTAAAGTGGCGGCATATATGGAGGTCAAGCAAAAAGATCCACCACAGGTAAATAAAAAAATTTCTGATGCTGCAGTTCAGTTCAATTGCTGAAACACTGCAGGTATAGTGTGTGGCACACAAGCCCCTTAGCCGTTCTTGGACAGCAGTTTTCTTCTGCTGGCACTACAGGCTGCCTGGCTCTTTCCCTTTGGCTAGTCTATGGGAAACAGAGAGGGTTTTATTAACCAAGGTTGCACTGCTTGGGAATGGTTTGTAGCTTGCCAAACTAATCACAGCAAAGTGTCACAAGATTAGATTTGTCCTGGCTGACTAATTCAGACTCTTGTGAGACAGCAGGAAAAAAGTAGCAGAAAAGGACAAAGAAGATCTAAATAGGAATTAGAGCCGGTTGTACTGCAGGGTGCAAAAGAAATAGCGAATCCAATTCCCATTTGTATTTGAGATCCTCTGATACCTGTAGAGGAGAACATAATGGAGTTGAGCACAAATGAGGTGCTGAAGTTTGCCTCCCAAATTGCTGGGATTTTAAATGATTGTGTTAGAGACAGCTTTCCCAGGGAGAGCTAAAGACGTCTGAGCTCCCTTCTCTTTCACCACATATGATTGTTCAGCAGGTATTGTACCCCTGGTGTCACACGCAATGGCCATGGCTGACCCTGCCTGTAGCAAGGCACAGTGTAATGGTTAAACTGACTGCAGCTGGTAGTGTGCAGGGCAGTCCTGATTTCATGGGCACCATGAACCACGTGTGCCATGGTGGCCATTATTCAGCAGCTGACTGGCAGTTTTGCTTCCTTCCTCTTCTAGCCTAGATCATCAGATCATTCAGGCCCATTCAAAATAGGTTTTTGAAGAAGGCTTCTCTGTTTGCTCAGGGTTTGTCTACGAAGAGCTCTGCTGTGTCTATATGACTCTGTGATGACCCATGTGTAGTACAGGCATGTAACTAAGATTTCATGGAGAAGAAGACATGGATAATTAGTGAAACTGCTACACATTCCACATGAATACTCTTTATCTAGCCTGTATATAAAGTTAACTATGAATTATTGGATTTTCTTAATTTTATTTAGTTCAATCATTAATCTAATTCTGGGCATAAAAAGACCTCTTCTAAGTTAAACCCATTCCTGTCCAAATTTCAAGAATATGATGAAAAATTATATTGCCTTTATTTAATTCAGATCCTATTTTCATACAAATGAATATTCAACTGTGGACATCCTTGAGAACCTCCTATTCCTATATTCCTATATTATGGAATACATAACTACACTTAATAAATAAGGCAGGAAGGGAGGCATAAACCCTCTTTAAATGGTTTATTTATGTTGATGTGTTTTTTTGGATGATGGTTTATCATTTTGATTATTTATCTACTCAAGCAAGCTATGCTGAGACATCAGGCTGTCTTGCTGACTTCATCTGAAGTTATGGGCTTGGTGAATGATATCAATCAAGCAAACATTAGGTTCTGACGTGTTTTAATGGTTTGGTTGACAGACTAGCAGCCAAAAGACCTTAAATTAATCCCTAGTTGGGTCATTTATTATTATTTATTTCTCACAAGAGAATCATCATGATTAAAGAGGAGACGCAACATTTGGATTATACAGTCCAGACACTCATTTGAAGAAAGTCAAAAGATGGGATTGCTGATTGCTAAGAGCTGAGCTAATCTCCCAAGATGTCAGCATGACAGGCCATATTTGGAGTTCAGCCAAAATTTACAACTGGAAAAATCCTATAAAAAATCCCTTTCTCCTACAAGGTTCATAAGAGCAATGCTCTATGGATTGCATCATTAAATCAGAAGTTAACTTATATCTTTACCAAGCTCCTCTATTATTTCAAATTAGTATGTGGCAACTTCCTCAAAAGTAAAATGGAATATAATATATTGTGTTTGAAATCCATTACCCATGCACTTGTTTAATAACCTATACCAAATGTTTTAGTAAGTGCATTCACTCTCACAAAGTCTCTGACATTAGTCACAAATAATTATACCTGTATTTACACCTACCTTTTAGAGGATATGTTCCTCCTATAGGCAGTTTTCCATTGTTTTAAGGGTATATAGCCTGACATTTCTTATGCTCCAGGTGACAATGCACACTTTCATAGGAATCTATAAATTGTATAAATAAGATTGCTTTTAGAAATATGTATTGATTTTCTGAATGTATAGTGGTTAATTTAAAAAAAAAATTAAGGCTTCCTATTAGAAAAAGTTTTCAATCAATAGCTGGAAAAGCTTGAAATGCTCAGGTGATTGAAAGTAAATCAAAGAGACCAGGATATTTGATAACTCATTTCCCCTTTCCCCACCAAAAAGCCATGAGAGGAACTGTGGAATTCAGATGTTAATTCTCTCTTACTGTAACCATACCACACATTGCATCAACTTTTCCAGAAAAAAATTAGATACCAAAGTTCAAAATTTTAATTACAATTTTAATTTTAAGCTAATCCAGATTTATCTTAGCTAATTCATTCAGTGGGAATTTCCAAGCAAATCTTTAATCTATCAAAAACATGGCAACTACTTTCTCTAGAGTATTCATAAAATCTTTAGCAGATCCCACCTCTACTTGTAGGTCCTGGGGGTTTAAAATTATTATTTATTTATATTTTTGTTTGTTTCTTACAGAGGAGTTTTAACATTTTCCAGGCTTCTAGTTTAATGCAAAATCAGAGCAGGGGAGAAAAGGGGAAGATAGAAAGGTAAAAAAAGTACTGCGACCATTTGATGGGTTATCTAATAAGACAAACCCCACTTTTTCAATAATTTTATTTAAGTGATCCAAGTAAAGCAGTATGTAGTTTAATTGACAAAAGCTAGAAAATTCACAAAAGATTAAGTCACTATGATGTGCCATAAAATGACCTTGCTAATTTTTTTTTTTTACCTACCATTTTAATAATATTTCCTTGCTGTTTGTACAGCATGGAATGTTACCTTTATGTTCACAGTTCTTGGAAGAAGGCAGATAGCTTCCCACATTTATCTAAAATAAATTACAGGTGCAGCTGATGGTATCTGGTCCTTCCTTCCCTTCCTCCCCTCTTTCCCCTCTCTCCCTCTGTCTTTGTTCTGGATTATTTTTCCTTCCTTCTCTTTGGCCCTCCTCTAATGATAGCAAAATTCAGAAAACATAGGCATTTTCAAAGGGTTTTTGTTAATCACATGATTTGTAAAAAAATCCAAAAGAATTTATTCATATTTTTCTGCCTTAACATATTGGAGATTTATACAATGCACTCAATATCTTGCTAGTAAAAAGAAACTGCATCCTAAATGAAAATTTAAAAATTGTCATGTGCTACTTTTCCTGTAAGTGACATTTGATTGTTTTTTTGAAAAAGAATCATCTGTTGTGCAATGTTGGGATTTATCTGGCAGGTCAATCTTGGTCAGACAGTCTTTAAAGGAAATGGGGGGAAAAAACCAGCCAAGAAATGATGGATAATATAGCAATGAACAAAATCTTCAGTTCATAATTGCAGGTTGAAAGCTTTTGGTTCAGCCTGTTAAAGATCTGATTACCCTGCCCATGCATGTGTGGCTCAGCATTGTGCAACACAAGTTATCGATTCTCAGTCTCTTGGTGCATCTATTAAAAAAAAAATTAAGAAAAGGTGTTTTGATGAAATTTGAAATATAGTTGAACACAAGGTACTACATTCAGCACAGGCTGAGTGATACTCACTCTGATGCAGGCAGTGAGAGTAAACAGATGTGGCTTGTACTAAGAGATCAAATAAAATCCCTGTGCTCCCTTCAGTTGCTAAAGCCTGTAAGTAAAGCATGTTAAAGCCCAGTTTTGCACTAATGAAAACAGAGAAAAGTCAGAACACAGGATAGGGGTCTCAATCAAAACTTATCTCAAAACCAGGTTATTGTGACCCTGTTTTAACTAAATGTCATAGGATTAATGGTCAAGACATCTAGTTAGCTCTAATTCAAAAGCTACAGCATGTCTCCTTTAGCTTTGTCCCAACAGTGAACAAACAAGCAGAGAAGCCATCACTGAAATATCTGTCTTTCAGCACCAGAGCTGGCAACCTCATGTTTCAGTTTTATCCTATCCTAACTGAAGACTGAGAGCATGTCAATGGGTATAAATTAACCAAATTGAGAAGTCGGGTAAAATATTTTATATGACTATCAGAGCAGAAAATTCTAGAATACTACTATAGCAAAGGCACATAGACTAAGAATCTTCATACATTTTATCCTGGAAGATATTCTGGGCAATCCAAAAAAATCAGCTGATATAACTCACTGGAGTGGGTAAGGATGGAAAACCGTAAGAAACTAAGTTGTGAAACAGTTGAGATTTAAGCAGTATAAACAATATACTCTTCAGAGTACAAGTCGCATCCAGAATCTTAAAAACTGCTGCAATGCTGTTGTTGGATGTTAAAAAATTGATCAAAGAAGGGATTTGGAACAACATGTCTACATGGCCTCATCAGAATCCAATGGAAACTGCAAAGTCCGAGTAAACGTAATATAACCTGACAGGATCTGGGGAGGTTATAAATCCGTGGATAAAAAACAACGTGGTTTTCAAGAAGTTTTGGTAATAAATTAACAAGGAAGTCAAATAACTGTGGGTCAATGGGCAAACGGTTTGTTTGGATTAAAGTTTTTTAAAATGATAAAATCAAAGTAATAATGAACAGGTGCTCTTTGGGGTGATAAAAATAATAGTTAGATTTCACAGTTGCTGCTATGGGCATGGTGTTATTAGATACACTTAGAGCTCGTGCCTTGAAAGAGGAAGTTTTAATTTGAAAAGGTATTGTATTCAAAGTTGAACGCCAACTGGAAAAATAGGAGATGTAATTGCTTATTAAAAGCACAGTGACTGTCAAAAAGTTCTGATAACACCTGAAAAAGGAAATAAAATAATCTTCATGTTCCCAGCTGTTTTCTTCATTAGAGCAAGATAAAAATGAATAAATATTGTAGGGAGAAGCAATTCCTGCTGCATGTTCTCTAGGAATTTTATACCATGACTAAAGGTGTAAAAGCAGTGCTTTTCCTAGAAATAAAAGGAAATGTTTCCTTCAGTAGTATGGAGTCAGACTGAAATTCAGTACTGCAGGAGGTAGTTGAGGACTGCAGTTGGATTTTACAAAAGGATTGTTCATTAGTTGTTTGTTCAGTTTGTTCATTGATATTGTAGCTTTCCAAGTCAACCCTGTGATAAGAGCACACAAACTTCCCACCTTGGGACATAGTCACTCAAGATTAAAACTCCCTGCCCACATAGTTTTTGAAAAGTATAGCATCATTTTGGTTGGAAAACACCTCTAAGGATCATGAAGTCCTAAGGATCATGAAGTCCAGCTGTTATCTAGCACCACCGTGTTTACCATAAAACCATGACCATAAAAGTCACATACACACATTTTGAGCACCTCCAGAGATGCTGACTCCACCATCTCCCCTGACAGCCTGTTCCAATCCCTAACTACCCATTCAGTGTAAAAAACTTTTCCTGATTTCTAACCTAACCCCTTCTGGCACAACCTGGGGCCATTTCCTCTCATCTCGTCACTTGTTACCTGGGAGAAGAGGCCAACCCTCACCTGGATACAACGTCCTTTCAGGCAGTTGTAGAGAGCGATAAGCTTTCTCTTAGCCTCCTTTTCTCTAGGCTAAACTCCAGCTCCTTCAGACGTTCCTCACAGGACATGTGCTCTGGACCCTGGAGGTATCTCCATCACAGCACTGTTCTCTAGGCTGCAACCACAATTTTAAGAGAGAGAGGAAAGCAACATTCTCAATGTAAACAACAAAGTGCCGTAAAACATTGCCCTGACATGTTTTAGGTGACAGAAGCTCTGTCTCTTACTCAAACCACAGCAGCATTTATATGTAGAAGCACCTATCACTAAGTATGCCAGAACCCAATACTTGGATTGGGTGAGAGCCAGCAGCAAAATCTCAAGATGGCATTTGCTGCCCAAAGGAATGAGAATTCTTTTGCAGGTTCTGCAGTCCTAGGTTAACAAGCCATCAGCGTGAAAATACAGTAAGAAGTCATTCATCCCAGTGAGAGAAGATCCAGAATGAATGGTCTCTTGGATGCCCATAAAAGTGATGGCAGAAGCACACGGAGAAGGATCTGTTTAGTGAGTCCTAGCTGAGTAACTATTCTCGGCACTGACAGAAGGGCTTAGAGTTTACAAAATGTACATTCAGCATTAGCAGATCTCAGGGAACTTTGGTACTGAGCCAAAACTGAGCTGTGCCATCTGAAAGACAGACAAGATCAGGATTTTGATTTCATAATTTGACTGGTTTTGAAAAAATCTACATCGTTCCCACAAAAAGCATTTTCATGACTCCAAGACTACATTGCCACCAAAATTCCAAGCCCATTTGAAAACCACAGAGATATGTGAACTTTTCAAACAAAATTAATGATATTTTAATATGAAAGCCTTAGGCATCCTAGAGATAAGGGGACCTCATACTGCCCCTGTGTTGTAGTTCAACTGCTATAAAACAACATAGAGATCCTTAGACGGCAGACTTCCTCTTCATAGGCATTGTGCATACATTTTTTCTGAGCTGCTGAAATCCAGAAATAAGCAATCTATCATTGCAGCCCTGTTCCATGTTGAGAAAGACATATAAATGTAAATTGCATACAGCAGTGGAAAACACTGGTTGAAGAAATGGGTAAAAGATAGATATATTGTTTAAAGCTCGGGGATGAAACTCATTTAAGGCAAGGACACTTTGCTCTCAGATCATTAATAGCAAGCAAATCAGGCAATGCAGAGGGAATCTGTAGTGAAAAGGATCCCTTTCAGTCTATATTTCATGGTTCTCTTTAAGGAGGGGTCCCCTCTTTTCTTTTATTTTGAAATCAATGTCTTTCATAGCGGTCATTGTGTTCCCTGTCCCCCGTCCCCCCCCCCCCCCAATCACTGAAATGACAGGATGGGTTTCAGTTTATCCCAGTGGGAGCCCAGCAGCCTGGAAGGCAAGTGGTAGGATATCTTTGCAATTGCTTGGCAATTCTGATCAAGACAAAAGTTCTCCAGAAGGTTAGAAAGATGGATTCAACAACGACAGGGCTAAACCAAACCAAACCAACAAACATTGGCCAAATTAATTCCTCAGTATAAGCTATTTATTGTGCAATAGCATGATAAACCCAAGAATGAACCTGATGTCTGGCAGTTCTGGCTTGAAAGAATTCTGAACTGATTTTCAGAGGTACCCAGAGCTCCTTCTGACTATTGTGGGAGAGCATGCTGCACTACCCAGCACTCCCTAAAAACTAGCTAGTGATTAACTGTAAGTTTTCCCACAGCATAAGGAGCCTTTTCAAATGCTTTCTAAGGCACTTTTTTGAATCCTTTAACATTTATCAAATCTGTAAAGAACTTCAGAAAAAAAAACCCCAACAGAATATGCAAGCTTGTTTGTTTAGCTTCTCTATTAGTTGAAAAAGTGACCAGAAACCCAAAATGGTGTACCATTACTAAAGTGTCTAGTTCTGTACCCATATTAAGCCCTTGGGAGGGGAGGAAGAAGGTGCCACACCCAAAACTTCATTTTTCCCCAAACAGTGACCTGTTTTCTATTTTTTATGACCAGAGGAGGAAAAAAAATATATAGGCATGCCCTAAGCCAAATATGCACCTGTGTTCTGTTGCAGTTTTGTGCCATTCCCTCTTTAACATGACCAGGTCTTTCATTGTGCTTATCTTTGTCAACAATTTCTGAATTCACAGGCTTAACATCTTTTAGGCTTCAAGATAGTTTTTTATGGTCTACTGAAGCTACTGCGGTAAAAGGACACCCTAGTTACTGACAAATGAGTCACAAAAGCTGTAGAAGGATTTTAGTTTAAATATTTACTGAATCTAGTGCATTACAACTAAAACATTTATTATCTACTAACATACTGAATATCATACATTTACTAATAACTGAATAATTTTTACATTTCTTTTCCCACCACACCTTACAAATGCTCAGCTTTACTTGGGCTATCAATTTAGTTCTGTTCTTGAGCAAGAATGAAGTTTCTCCCACTTCTCCAGTACTTCTGCTTTATTTCTTTGTGGACTGAAGTAATTATTCAGTTAATAGAAACAAGTATGATTCCAGCAATTGTGCTCATTAGAAAGCTACTAATCCAGAGCCAGAAGAGGGAGCCTAGAGAGCAAAACATTCTTCTCTGTTGGCCACTATCTTCTAGACTGCGTTGTTGGGGTTTGAGGGTGGTTTTGTTTTGGTTTTTTTTTTTTTCTGTATTGGTTTGATTGATTTTTAAATAATTGTTCCACAATAGAGCAGCACATAGGAATAGGTTTCACTGCTCCATCATGCATCAAGTTTCACTGTTAAACAAAATACCATCAAAGAGTAGAATGCATTGACCTTTGATCATCGGATTGGGGAGGACATAAAGACGCAATAGTGCAAAGCTCAGCCTTTTACTGTGGATCTCAAGCACTTCATTTACCATAATTCCACCTTCTTTTGTATATGTTGGCAGGGAATAAAAAGTGTTTCTATTAATAATATTAATTTTGCCCAGTCTCACCTACGAACCCTTATTATAGTGTGTGGTTTTTCTCTCTTTATTGTCCTTTTCCTTATTCTGGCCACTTACAGAAATGAGGAAGGGTCCTCCCTGGTGCCATGTCCAGCTGACCCTGTCCTGTTTTGTATGGTATCCAAGGATCACTCTTGTGACAAGCACAGTTCTCCTGCAGTCCCCAGCCACAGAGAGGGATACCCTCAGTTGCTCTGGATTCCATCAGACACACACAAAGCCCTGAAGATGCATTTGTGGCTACAGAGCTACAGGCTAGGTATTATTTTGTGTGGTAGGAGACAATGTTCCCTCCTTGGAAACAAGTATCTTTAGACTAGATGTGAAGTTCACTAAAATCAGTTTTCCCTGCATCTTGAGACCATTAGGTCATCAATATCAATTAAACATGAAGAAGAAGAGAGAAAGAAGCAGCCAATGATTCACAGAAGTGAGATGTACTTTTGTAAGACCTGTGAGGAAAAAAGAACAAAGTCTTTCTTTTCATCTGTTTTTTTCCATGAACAAATGCTGCAGGTTGTCTGAAGAGATCATGGAGTTTCTACCCTTGGAGATATTCAGAAGCCGTCTGGACATCTCCTGTGCAACTGGCTCTAAGTCACCCCACTTGAGCAGGGGGGATGGAGCAGATGACTTCCAAAGATACCTTTCAGCTTTGACTGTTCTGTGACTCTGTGAATAATAGGCATCATTTAAATTCAATTGAAACTAAAAGGTAATGACCACTTTTTTTCTCAATTTATGCTGGTTTATGGTTTTTACTGTCTTGAAAATATGTTCAACTTTCTCTTGCTTTTTGTTGCATTTTTGCTTCCCTACTTCTTAGTTTTCTTAGGTATCAGATCTCAGAATGCCACAAGAATTATTCGCTAACGATATTCTTGACTCAACTAAAATTGTAGAACATCTAGAAATCCTTATTTTTTCTATACTGCAGCAACATTTCAGAACCAAAAGGGCTGAGAAGGAGTCTGACCCAACTGTATAGCAAAACTCCCCGGAAAAATAGTTTCTTTCCCAAGCTGATCACAGAATACGTTAACAGCTTCAAAGTAATTCAGATGCTCAAGGAAACTGACCTCAAGGTTAAATAAAAAAGTTTTGCATTTCCTAAGTTGTGTGTTTTAAATTACTACAATACTTTGCAACATCATCAAATTTTGCAAGATTGCATCTCATCACCAACCATTACCCTGTAAGTTTCACTGAAGAAATCCTGATTGAAGGGCATTGTTTTAGGGAAATGTGACACTGACAAAAGCCTTGAATTATGGGCCCTGTGGTTTAAAGACCCTATTTAGATAAAACCTGTTCCAATGAAAAATACCTACAAAAACCACCCCAAATAATTCACGCAATTATTCTAATTCAGACTTTTTATAGAAATAGGTACAAATCAGAAGAGGTTTCCTTCTTATATTAAATGGAGCAAACTTTTGAGTTGTACTCATTCTAACTCTTATTGCAGTCAGTGGATCTACCTAAAATGTAGTCAGTACAGATTTTGCCCATAGAGTGATGATATTCTGCTACCTTTTATGGCACATTTTGAGGCAAAGTATATTTGCTTGTTTTCTAACATTAATCTCCCACTCTTTGCTAAAACAAACACAAAAAGAATGGAGAGTCCTGGCAGCCATTTCTAAAGGTAGTTAGTGGAACTATGAGCTAAAAGCAAACCTTTGATAAGAAACAAAACATGCTGATTTAAAAGAATGTTTAATATAATAGTATATTTCCTGTAATTCATAATCCCTACTTCCTTGAGTCTAAAGTATTTTTTACCTTTTATGATTGTCATTCTCCCTTCTGAAAGAAGATACCTTGTATCATTATTTCCCTTTAATTAAAATCAGAAACTGCCCAAAATCAAGAGATTTCTGAAAGAGTAAGAGAACAGAACCCTATGGAAGGCTTTCAGCATGGGATCCAGAGGCTACCTCAAATAACCTAATTGTAGACCTTCAAAAAAAATTAGGTTTTTAGGGTTATAAGCATGTACGCATCATTTCTTCAAGCTGTGTATTGCCAGCGCTGAAAGTTTTTCAGAGTGAAGCCATTAAAAACATTTTGTTTGTACCAAGATAATAATGTCTCCTTATTTGCCTTTTGAATTTTTCAGTGGTCTAAATTCCCTTAAACCTCCTAATTACAGTCTTAGTTCTGATGCCTCTGGTATTAGGGACATAGGATTCACAACCTGAGGATGTGGTTCCAAAACTAAACTGCTTAGGTTGATTTCCTGGTTTAAATCCTACAGTTATCCAGGCCCAAAAAGATGAACTTTTTGCTTTTAACTACCACCACCCACTCCAATTGGGAGGGTACAGAGCATTCATGGTGTTTTTTGGCTAGGTGCAATTCCCTTAGGGAAAGGCACATTCCCCTGCAGCAAAGAGGGCATGCATCTCACCTCCCTTTAGTGATCAAAAAGATAGGTGTTAAGTTTAGAAAGACATTGATACTTACAGCATGAGTCATCTGGCCTTAAAACAAGATGGTTAAAAGCAGTAGTGTGACTAATTCTCAGGAAGTGCCTAGCCTCAAGTAACTATGGAGGGAAAACAGCTTGTTCTTTGGAGTAGCTGACGAAACTTTAAACATCTAGACTTCGGGAAGATGGACCTCTCCGTAGTGTCTTTCCACTGTGGCTGTCTTTCAGCACAGCAACATAAGCAGACAGCTCCTATCAGACAATAATCTGCAAGCACAGGAAACATTTTGGAGGTGCCCCTGCCTGATGAAACTGGTGTTTGTTAGCATCATAGGGACTGACCAGCTCCTGAGTGTACAGCAAGCACATTTGCAGAACCATGGCAAATTCCTCGTTAACTTGTGTATCTGCTGTGCTAGAACACATCTTGGAGATCTATTATTGCTCCTTTATGCATCAAAATGCTTATTCAACTCATAATTATATTTAATTATATTATATTTTCAAAACACAAATGGGGAAACTGAAGTTCGGGGAGGACAAGTTCTCATTTTTCTGCATTGCAATTATTTTTATACCTTTCTAAAGCCTATTTTAATTAGTTAGGACTATCATATATTTCCAAGACAACAATAAAGGTCTAGCCTCTGACTCAGTGGACTTCAACAGAGCTAGTGGGAACCTGGCTCTCTAGGTCCATTTTTTTCTCATGTGTTTGCTCATGGACTCAGCTTTTGAAGTTACAGGCTTTTGGATACTATTACACAGATCTCCAGTGTTACTTTTTTCCTATCAGCAGTAATTTGCTTAATTTCTATGTTCTGAATGTCTAAGCTGGTACAAATATTCTGCAGGAGCTCTTATTAGGTTTCTTTTGCTGTCAAGTAAAATGCTTGAATTCAGAGTAAGCTTGTTAATTTAGTCTAAAACTCTAATTTTACAGATTTATTGCAATGGATAAATTCAGCAACAACTCACATAAACTTAATCTTTTTCAAGAACAATGCATGTTTTCCTTTCCCCCAAAAGACTGAACAACTATAAAAATCTGAACAAAATAAAAATCAATTTCCAAATACCCACCTTGTAGTTTCATTTTAAGTTAGTACATTGGTTATTACCCAGCAGCCAAAGGCAGTTGTCTGCTTAATCTGATGTGTGCACCACTGACAGCTTACTTTGCTGAGTCAAATTTCTTGTTGTGTAGCTGATAAGCAATAACCACAGTTACTGGTTTCGTTCCTGTGTTTTTTCTGTGGTGAAAAATTAAGGGTTGATTAAACATTGGACAGTGAGTTTGCTGCAGCACTCTTAAATTCCCATCTTTTTAATTTGTTCTTTTGGATGATCAGCACCAAAATTTTCATTGACGGATAATAAGTGAAATTAGTCAGTAATCTTTACCCTCAGATCTCTTTCTTCTGGTGCATGAATAACTTCCCAACCTAATATGGAGATATAAAACATGACTTTGGAAGCAGGAGCCTCAAGTTGGACATCTAAATAATAGACCTGTTTTTAAAATCTTTAGAGTCCTTGAAGGCCTCTGAGTTCCCAGCAGCTCCCCTGGAAGCTCATGCAGGGTGCTGGATGGACTTTTGAAAACCAGGCATCCTATTTGCATGCTTTTCTCCCTCAAACCTTAAGTAGTTTTTTTAGAGAAGCTGTCACATCCCATACAAAAAAAGCCGTCACTTTTAATGCATCCTGGTGTCTGTAGATTTCCAGTCAAGTCCGTGCATTCTTTCCTTAATAGGGTGGTTTCTTCTTGGGAAAAAAAAAATAAACATCGTAACTATAAATGCAAACAGCCCCCTTAATTAATTGTAGGTTAAGTCTGAAAAGGTACTGAGCCTCTCTCGGTGGTGCAAAAACCTTGAACTTTCTTTGCCTTCAGTGAATGGTAGTTCAGCTCCTCCAACACAGTCTGAGACTCCCCTGGGCAGAGTTTTATGGCAGGCTGACCCCAAACTCTTCAAGAATCATCCCTTTTACTCTAGTGCATCATTGCTGGGCCTTGCATAAAGTGAAAGAGCCTGTGACATTCCCTTTCCTTTCCTTTACATCACTTGGCACCGCTACTTGTCTTTATACTGTAGCTTCTGATACGTATGGACAACTTGTGTTTGGGGGATGACAATGTACTCCATGCCCAGGAAATCATGTACATAAGCTAGAGGAACATTGAAACAGCAGCAAGGGATCACCATGACTGAAAGAGAGGAGGGAATGGCTCTATCAATAATACTTTTATTGCACAAGCCTCATATACCACAAAGTGGCAAAATGGGGAAATGGGTTTGTGTGCCGAGGGGAGGAATGGTGCAGCACCATGTCTGTGGCCTCACTGCCTGCTTTGCCTTCTCCACAAGATGGGGTTACAATGGCTCTGCTGCTGCCCATGATGAGCAGGCTGGTCCCAAGCCCCACAGAGCTCCAGCGCCTCTGTTTGTTCCTCCCCTTCCCTCCTGCAAGGGCAGCTGGATCCGGCTGAACTCGGCAGAATCCTGTCTTAGCTCATCCCTTAGCCCTGCCACTCCCTTTTCTGTGGCAGGAACAGCTCACTTACAGACCAAGATGGCAAAATTCAGTTTTTCCTCCATTGTCTCTGCCTTGCACTAGTCTTTTTGGCTCCATTTTCTTATTCTTAAATTTCAAGTAATATCTTCCCTGAGTTTAGCAGTTCTGCAGGGTTTCATAAGGTCTTTATAGAGTACATTGAGATTAGGTATGAATGATCATTACCTGGCCCTCATAACTCACTGTGTCTCTACCTAAAACTTCAAATCTATGAGCTTTAAGCTGTTTCCAAGCTCTTCAAGGGTCGTGGTCAATTTTTAATTAACAACACCGAAAGAAAACATTGATCTTCTAACTGCTTTCTCAACTGTAACATGGCAAAGGGGTCAGGGAGTGCATCCTTTGCTGATGCAAAGCGTGGTAAGAAAATCATCTGTCATGCGATCCCAAACTTTCACACCATTTTTAGGACAGCAAAAAAAAAAGGATTCATCATTTTCTAAGGAGACTAAAGCTGATAGAAGAAATCTTGACTGAAGCAATATTTTCTGTGGTGCCAAATGACTTTTTTTTCCTTTAGGCATGATTCAAGAGAGTTTTTCAAGAGAAAGTCCAGTCCGATGCAGCATGTTTTTATTACAGCTACCGCGTGCTTATGCAATGCAATAAAAGAGGCGAAAAATGCAATAAGATTCTTATCTTGCAACAGAATCCTTTGAATAATTAGTCTCTGATAAACAGTGGTTTGAAGTACTGGGAAAGTACTCTATACAATAAATACAAGAACACCTTTAGCTTTTAACTGCAACTATCTGGTTTTCTCTGAATGGCAGGTGTTATGGCAAAGCTGTTACTCATAACCGTTAAGAGCTTTCAAGGACTGTGGAAACAATATGTAAACGCATACTTGGAAAGAAACCAGCCTAACTTCTGACTTCAGATAGACTTATGAGAAGCCTATTGTTCTTTGAAGAGTTTTTAAATTACTGTCCTAATAACTTTTGTGCTACATTACTACTGAACATCTCTGGAAACAGCTCTGTCCCCAAATGCAGAAATCTGAATTACTGAATTTGGTTGCTTCCATTTAGAAATAAGAGAGTGAGAATTTTTGTAACTGTGATTGTAAATCTGTGATTTGTACACTCCTTGCAAGTTTTATTTTGAGGCATTAGTCTTTCCTGGAACGGAGCCATATATAAGTAAACTGAAACATTCAGTCATAGAATTAGTATGGAGAGGTTCAGTACTGAACTGTGTCAAAGGGTAGAGCTGGTTGATGTTTTCAGCTGTGATATGAAAACAGGTCAGTGAAGCAGAGAGATTTTAAAAGATTTCAATTTTCTTATACCAATAATGGACAGGCTGGATGAAGCAGGCTGTGCATACCTATCTCCTTTATTTGCTTCTGCTCTTGCCTCTGGTTTATTTGTTCTCTAAGTACTTAGAAAATACATGCACTAGATTATGACATGGCAAAGCTTTTACAAAATAAAGAAGTACTACATTAAGTATGTTAGTTGGGTGTTAGAAATCTCAGAAGCACATCTGAGCTGATCAGTAGTGAGAAACTTCAATAAGTTACTGGGTTCTGGTGGAAAGTTTCCACAGTCCTGTCTGGAAATCCAAAAATCTGAGTTCACCTTCTGCAGAAAAGTGAGGCATAGAGAATAGGGAAAGGAAGAGGGAGAAGGAGCTGTACACACCCTGGTCTTGCCCTGACACGGGAGTACTGCAGCTCTCCCAGGTCTCTCAGCATAGGAGTCCAAGTATTAAGTACAATTTGTTCATAACTTTGTCAGTTGTTAATTCTTATTTCAATATATATACATTATCACAAAATATGCAGTTATAGAGCTTAATAATCAGGTAATTATTTTGCCTTTTAATGCCATCTCTTTTGAATACCTGGTGAGGTTTTGTCAGCGATGTTAGATCTTGTTCAGGGAAAAATATTTGAGCCGTGTGTATACACGTATGTGCACCTAAATACACCCACGCTTGAAAGGTGATGCAATTTTCCATTGAAGTTTGGAATATTCTTACCTAGGAAGAGGTAAGTAATAGTTTTACTTATTTATCATAGATAATGACAGTGACTAATGACAGTGCTCTTGTGAAGGACCTTCAAAGTCTTCACACTGTGAAACAGGAATAGGGGATTCATGTTAGCAGTGTCTGGGTTGGTGCACACACTGTTTCTTATTTGCTCAGCTTTATGCGCTAAAACCAAAGACAAGGCCAGGAATTTCAACTGTGGGAGTTTAACCCCTAGTTCTAGGTATCAGATAATTTCTTTTATCTTGAAAATGTTAACAGTAGAGTAGGGAACTTAAGAGTACTGTACTTATACTATTCTCCTAAGCATACATTATGAACCACTGTCAAGGATTGCACTACAGAGATCTCTGTTCTGACCCAATAGAACTGGCTTTTTTTTTTTTTTTTTTTTTTTTTTAAAGCTGTTGCCATTATCTGGTACCTGAAATCCCATGTTTCCCCACTTGGTTGAGAAATTAGAAGTGCAACATCCTGACATCAGTATTGGCTTTTAATAACCACAGCACATTGTTTGCATCAGGCATGAAAACAAAACATAAATTTTCTAAAGCAGCTTGATGATAGCCAGAATACACACTCAGAACTGACTATTCTGTAATAGTGGTCATACAAGTAGGGAATATTGGCAGCTATCCACTGTACATAATCTACTTCATAATTATATTTGATAGAAGCTTTTGGGTATGTGTAGATAATAAGCTCATGTATCTATGAATCTGGAATGTTCCTAAAATGAGTTAGTGCATGCTCAACATTAGTTTCCCAACCTTTTTCATACTGTAGTATTATATTACATTTACTAAATAGATTAAACTCTATTGCAGCCATAAGGGATACAGTATTCCAGCGGACAAGCAAGAGGATTTATGGTAGGAATGTTGATTGATTTCAATAGAAGTTATATGTGTAAGTCTATGTGCAATGAGATCACATCATACACTACAGAATACCAATAGAAGTGTTTTTATCCTGAAAACACAGCTGCCCATATTTGCAGAGCCTAATTTTCCTTTAAAACAGTAGACAGCGACATTTTATACCCAGTACACTTATCTACATGCCTTCAGCATGCATTGCATTTTGTGCCTGCTCTAGAAATAGGTCTAACCAAATTTGCAGTATAATAAAATCAATAACAGTTACAATTTGGATTCAATGACACTGTATTTCAAAGTCTCTGTTATGGACAGTATTAAAGAATTGTTTACCAGAAGCTATCAGTTCTACCCTATGGCACCATGGTGATATGAATAACCCTCAACAGCCTCCATTCTACTCAAAAAAAGAATATTTTTTCAACATTGTATACGTTGAAGAGCTGAGAAGGGATTCATAACAATTGGAATAATACAGTAATTTTTTTTAGGCAGTGTAACGAACAATGTAGAAAAAAAATATCTTTAATAGGGTTTCTAATGTAAAGTGCATGGCTATTTTAGGTGATGTGGTAGGTAATTATATTGGCATCACTTACCAATATTCACAACATTGTGTTTGTGTTTTATGGCAGTTTGCACAAAAGTGTCATCACTGGATACCCAATACAGGCAAATCATACTGGCTTGTATAATTTGTTGTCGTTACTACTAATTTTGATTGTTCTTAAAGTTTTGCCTTCTTTTTTATCCCACTTTTTAATCCATAGAATTGCATAAGGCAGACTGTGTTTTCCCCTTTGGAAATCACTGCTATGTATTTACCAGGTAACTCGAAAAAACAGAGGTGGGTGCACTGATGTGACACCATTGACAGAATGAACAGCATTAAACACTTGCTATTAAATGCAGAGAGCAGTTAGCTACAGGGTCTACATGTTCCCAATGCTTTTCCAGAATATATGAAATTAAAAAAACTTATTCTGTCATGGCTGTTGTTGATGATTATATGCTCTTATTGTGTTTGTACTCAGGAATGGTACGTTGTCAGAAACACATACAGCTAGATGGGAGATGATCTCAGAATGACCTAGTCACCCCAGTTCTCTGGAGCAGAATTAGATCATTCCCAAAAGATGTTTAACTCCTGTGGTTGCCCAGCCCTGTGCTAGAATACTTGTACTTAACTATACACTTGTCTTTAAAAGGTGTTTCTTAAAGCCTATCATAATGTCTGTGGTGTAAATTGAATCAGTTGTTTCTGATAAGAATCAATAACCAGCACAGAGCTGGTTGGATGGGGCAACAACCTGATGTAGTGGGAGGTGTCCCCGCCCATGGCTAGATGATCTTTAAGGGACTACATAATCTTTAAGGTCCATTCCAACCCCTAAACATTCTATGATTCTGTGGTTCTGTGGTAGACCAGCATAAATCAATCAATGATACAATGTAACTCTCAGTTATTTCAACCAGAATAAATACTGCTCCCTGTTGCAGCAGGAGCTGAGGAGAAGCCATTCCTTATCTCCTTCATCACCTGACTGATAGGACACAATTCTGCTTTAGAGGTTTAGACATCAGCATCTTACCAGCTCCCAGCAGTGTCATGCTATTCATTTCTTCTGCAGTCAAATGCTACATAGTTTCAACTTAATTTTCATTACATTTATATTTACTGACTGACACCAGAGATCACATGTGGTCATATTTCTGTTTGATTGTTTGGCTAAATATTCATTAATTTACAGTGGCACCATACTTTGGGCAGGTTCCTTTCTCATACACCAGTTTTTATAGCATGCTGTGAAAAATGTTACTACATTTTTCATTAAGCAGAAGCAAATAAGCCATTTCTCTCCAAAATGGGACAATATAGATGGCATGCTGGGGTTTTGGGTGAACTGGGAATTTCCAGATCAAATTTACCTAATTCCCAAGTGCAACACAAAAAAGGCTTATTGGATATCAACCGCATAAATGCCATGTGGGCTCTGGGGTAGCATAGGTTCTTTCTGCATGACAGATAGAAGCCCACACTTGGAACGTGCTTAAGAACCTGGTTTGTGCATTATCTGCACTCAAAGCCTACTCCCTTTCTGTGAAACACTGACAGAAGAAAAATTTATAAAGTCTTGTTTTAGTCACTGTTAGCAACAGATAAGACTAAGCTTATTTGGCAACAGATCAGATGAGTAAAGTCCTGTTTTCTGTGACCAGCTTTCCTGATCATAGATACATTCTAAACTAAGTCATATTCTGAGTCATTTTTTGAGATGTGAATGACACAAAAGATTTAGGATTATGGCATACAAATCAAACAGACTGTTCTTTGAAAGCTTCCACAGATAACTTCAGTTTTCACACCAAAAACTCTGCCTCTGCTTCTTTTCTACACTGAATGGAAAACATTCCAAAGATTGAGATTAAGATTAAGAGTAAGAGTAAGCATTCTGCAAATGTCATGAAGAAAGATACATCCATGCAATGCATGTATAGACACAGATGTAAATACGCTTACCTGAGCAGATGTCAAAGTCACTAAAATAAATAGGGCTGAAAGGAAGAGGGAAAAACCTCACCCATGCCAAATATTGCTATAACGAAGTGTAGAATATAATGCCAATGAGCAGTGACTGAAAATTAGGGGAAACACTTGGAAGTAAATAAAACACAGGTCCCTTCTCCACCATGTCCCTCAATTGTTGGCTCTTGCCAGCTTCGGGGTGGCTGATATTTCTGCCCCAGTGAGCCCCCTTTCAAAAAAAAATCTAAATCTTGAGGCCAAGACAGATACCCTTTCAGGTCTGGGCTGAAAGGAAGAGTGCCAGCAAGAGACCACAGATGGGGGATGGCATCAGCCCCTTGGGAGTTCCACCTCGTGCCTCATGCCGAGGAGTCCCAGAATGAACTGGCAGTGCCCATCTCAACAGACTCTGCTGGCTCGTTTCCCCACTGTCACTCCTGTTAGGGATTTGGATTACCTAGTGGCTTCCACAGCGGCACGTACTGGCTGCCAGCCCTGTGGCATAAAACACACCCCCAGGACCCCACTGCCTTTGACACCTTCTGCAGCATATATGCTGTGTAATACCCTACGCAAGATCATAGCATCAGGGCTGCAGGTCAAGATCCATCTTCTTGCTGTACTCTTTCACTGCCACGCTGCAGTGTGATTTTCACTGAATCTGTTCCCTCCCCTATCCTTCCATTTCCCTGACTCTGACTGCAAGCTGTTTGATGCAGACTGCCTTTCAGTATGAAGCTGCACATATGTGGAGCCCAAGACAGGACCCAGTTCTGAGCTAAATCTTCAGGGAACGAGGCAAATACAGATAGCAAGCTGTTTTCTTCACAGCAGGTATACATTTTGCCCTTGATCACCCATTGCACAATAATTTCCAAAAGTCAACTTTCTGAAGACAGTCAATGAAATTCACTAGCTCTTGCCTTAAGAGCTGGATGGCAAAATACAGATGGATTCTCTCAGGTGCATTCCTAGGAGTACACAGACTATTGGCACAAACGGGCTTGTGTTAGCTGCAGGCGCGCTCTTAACATGGCAACTTTCTTGGCCACTTCTGCCACTGGTAATTACTAACGCATATACAAACAAATATGGGGAAATATGCGTATGCTTAAATCCTGACATTATGTTATGGTCCTTTGTACTACGAAATAATAGCCCCCTAGTATAGTTTATTACTGTAAAAACAGAAAGATACAATTTGTAAATCAAAATTATCTGCTATAAACAAAGGCTCTGATTGAAAGAAAAACGAACTAAACAATCATACTGTAATTGGCTTTAGATGGCTTAATCGGTGCCAGTTATGCCGTGGCTGCTGTGTTTTACATGGATTAGATAGTACTTTCTCTCACTTAAATTAGTTAAAACGCTGTGTGAATGTTAATGACTTATTTGTAAATATGTTTGTAAATATGTTAGAATTTTTATGTGTTCAAGTAAGAAGTAACATATGAAAAATATTTTCATATTTCACACTGGAATTAATTCTTAGTGTTCAGTTATGTCATCTTTTTTATTATGCCTATGCTTCACTAAAAGTAGTTTTAAAATAAGTAGTATATATTTATAATCCATTTTCACACAGCTATAACAAGGTTAATGATAGGTGAGAATAATTATTTCCCAAGTTTGGTATTAGATGGGATGTCTGAAATATCTTTTCAGGAATAATTTCCTCTGCAGTATAATTAATAATTTTTTGTTTAGAGAACTTACTTTGGCTAGCTAAAGGGAACTTCTAAAAAGTCATAATTTATGCTGAAACTTTAAAACAAATTCTAAATATTCAAATTCACAATCATTAACTGATGTATCTCTACTAAAATAGTTGGTCTCTCATCAGTTCTGGTGTTTTCTTGAGGATAAATGCCTAGAAAAACAGGTTAAAACAATTTTAGCTGAGAATGAAGATGCCAGTTAATAAACAAAACCCGACAATAACACCCTAATAAAAGCAAACTCTTTTCCAAAACCTTTACGAAAATCTGTTCTTTGAGAGGGAAGTTTCATGTTGTTCTACAGAACACTTCTTATAAGATCAAGCTGTGAATCCCCAGCAGAACCTCAGCTGTTCCAGAAATACAGATAAAATGCACAAAGAAAAACAATACATTGTGTCTCATCCCTTCTGGAAGTTATGGTCTATTCATCACCGTTCTTGGTATTGCCCACCACTACCAGCTTCTTTTAATCAACTGCTTTATACTCATTCTGGTAATTGCTTGTTATCCATTTCCACACCACTGGCTTATTCATTATTTCCAGCAAAACAGTACAGACCTCATTTTTTGAAAGTGATTTGTATACAGCACATAACATAATTTCTTTTTAATTTTAATGGAGTTTGATTGAAGTTTAATTCAAATTCAAATAATGCATTAGAATTTTCCTTTCTAAATTCATTTCAGTATAAGTGGACTCTTTCTTGATTTCTTTGAAATTATAGTGATTTAAAAAGAAATTGGAATGAAAAATACTGAAATCGAAAAGTATTGAAAAACATAATTTCACAAAGAAAAATTTGATATAAAATCAGAAAACAGTGATGCAGAAAGAAATTTCTTCCTCTTTCAATACACATTCCCAATTTTTTGTATTTCTAGAACAAAAATTACTTTAGAATTACATAAGTGTAGAATACATACTAATGGTAGTCAGAATTAATTTCATAACAATATTTAAGAAGCTTCTAAAAACATTAATTTCCAAAAATAGCTGTAAATTTCTAAAAATTAAAATATTGTAATTTCAAAAGAAATAAGTGATTTCTTAATTTCTGTATGGAAAACCTTCCATTTTTGATAAAAAGTAAATGTATTCTTACATCTTCTAAAACAGAATTGTTACAAGAAACATATTGCTTTCACAAACACAAAAGATTAAACCTTTTTAAAGGTTGTTATAAAAGTATCTATTATTCACAGTGTACTTTTTCTGAGTTATAACTATTCTAAAATGTATATTGTTTGAAACAACCCCTTGATTTTGAACTTTAAAACAAATGTAGTAGAATTTATATTTTCGAAGAACTCTGACAATTCAAGAAAGTAATTTCAGCCTCTACAACAAATTGTTTTTAATATCATATGTTTTAGCTGGTGTTTATATTTAATCATGTTTGGAAAATTCTTCCTGAAATCATTTAACTTGTGAAAATTGAGAAAATTGGTTTAGGTAATTTTAGAGATTTGTATAGCTTCTTTATACTTTGGGAGACAGAATAGTTTGACTGCTTCAGATGGGGAGGAAAAAACTTAGTCGAATCTTTTTTTTTTTTAAGTCCTTCAAAAACCTCTGAGGAGCATATAAAACCACATTAACTATGTGGCACTTTTCCGTTATAAATTCATTCAGTTTGACAGCATGAGCATATAATCCCCCATGGTAATCTCTCCTGACATCATCACACAGAAAGGCAGCTAGAATACTTTTAAATGACAGAACAAGTACATATGCTCCCCAAAAATATTTGGAGAATTTGGGATGAAAAGGTGATCTTGCATTGAACACTGTTTAATAGAAGAATGATAAACCAGCACATTTGAGCACAAAGGTAAATGTCAGAGTACTGCAGAAATCTCTTTTCTACCATCATTCTGAATGTGAGGCTGCATATTTATCTGGCCAAAGGACCCGGTGCCCCTCAGCCCCCCCTTGCAAACAGCACAGTTAACAGAGCCTGACAGCAATTTAAAGATCCAGAGATCTTCAGGGGGAGACAGTAACCAAGGCTTCACTTCTCCCTCCCAAAAGTGAAACCTATTGCATGTAAAGTGAGACAATTAACGCCTTTGGAACCTGGGGGGGGGGGGGGGGGGGGGGAGGGAGGGCGTTGTACCAAGCTTGTTACAGCTCCTAAATATATGGGGAAGGGAAGGATAGGATATTAAAAAACAAGGAAATGAAGGGAGATAGTGAATGTACGAACCTTATAATGAGATGTGATTTTTCACATCTTTTAAGAACAAATATTTGATCTGCGTATTTGAATCTGTGACACTTTTACATTTAAATATTATGGGGTTTGCTGTTAACTTCAGCATATTTTTCTAAAAAATCATGGACTTAAGAAGTTGATGAGGAACTTCTGTGATTTAAACGAAAATATATTGTGAGTGTAAATTAAGTCCTTGAAAAGTATTCATGGTCTCCTGCAAAAACTCACATACCACTGGCCTTTTCCTTAAAGGTGAGTGGTACCAGCTTCCTCTTTTCTCTAGAGGAAATCAGGGGTCTCCCTTCTGCCCTTAACCAGTTTCCCCTCGCTGGCCCTCCAGGTGCTGCTTCTAAACCTCTTAGAAAGAGGAAGGGCATGTGGAATTGCTGGGGTCAGTTTTGAAGTCAGTTTTTTTTAACCTATAGGATTTCATATATGCTGGTTAGCACTGTGAGCCCAGATAGAGTAATTAGAGCTTCTTTCTGATATTATTTTCATTTGTACAATATCTTTTTTTTTTGTTTTTATAAATCAGTGTAGAGCGCCAAGTTCTAGACATACACTTTTAGCAGTTATAAAACCACTTAGTTAAATTACACTTCTCACTGTAAAAGGGGATTTGGGTCTGCTCCTTCCCAGTTAAGCCAGTGTATAAGGTGGTTCAGGAGCTGTATCATAATCATCCTTGAGGTACAGAAGAGCATGTGCTAGAGGGTATGGTACCTGCTAGAGGGTAGGGTACCAGCTGGGAGAACTGAGAACTGGGCCATATGCTTTTTCCCCATGGAGACAGAGTTGATTGGTATTTGTTTTGTGATTTTTTTTTTCCTGCAATGAATTTCAGTATTCGCGGGAATTGGCTCCATAGAGGATATTCTCTGCATCAGAAAACGGGCTGCCCATGCACCCTACTTTGCACACCCTGCTCTCCTTGCCCCCGTGCCCCGTGCATCTCCAGCAGCAATTCTGTCAGGGCAAAGACTTTGCTGTGATTGGGGGTTCTTCAGCAATGAAGTTTCTTGATGCTTCCTGAAAGCATTCATGGGCGCTTACTTCCTGCCAGAGCTCTGCGCTGCCTGTGAATGGAAAGTAGCAAATTAAAAAAAAAAAAAAAAGAAGAAAAAAAAAAAGGGGGGGGGGGAGGGTGTGGAAACCGGACACAAAAGAATTCGCGTTTTTCTGGAGGGGGGGGAAAAAAAGAGTTATTTCCCGTGATGGAGGCGTGGGGGGAAAACCGAAACCCCAAAAGGGTTATTTCCCAGCGCCTCGCACGCTGAGCTCTAGGAATGAGTCAGGGCTCTCAGTGCTGCCGCAGCCGGCTGAGCCCGCGCCCGTGCAGCGCCGAGCGCGGCGGGGCCGGGCCGGGGCCGGGGCCGGGCCGGGCCCTGCCGGGACCCCCCGGGGCGCTCGCCCCGGGCCATGCCTGGCCGCGGCGCTCGCGGCGACCCTTGCGGTATGCGGCTGCCTTTGGCAGGGGCACATGAAGGATTTCATTGAGTGTGAAGACAGAGAGCAGAGACAGAAAGCAGAAGGAGGCGGCTGCAGCCTTTGTAGTCGGGGAGGAATGCGGAAATGTTGAAGCACTATGTCAAACTTTTTTGAAACGGGGTCAAGTCACATTCAGCCAGCGTGGGAAAGCAAGGGAAAAAAAAAAGTTGAGGAGAGGGGAAAAAAAAAAAAAAAAAAAAAAAGGCAGCAAGCTGCTGCTGCTCCCAGGCAGAACAGAGGCCGGGGGGAGCGAGCGAGGAGCGGCAGCGCAGCGCCGGGGCAGCGGCGGAGCGGCGGCGCCGAGGGCCGGTGCCCGAGCCCCGCACCGCAGGCTGCGGCCGGCGGGGCTGCGATCGTGGCGCTGCAGCTCCCCGGGGGCCGCCGGCCGCGATTTTTATTTTGCGTTTTCCTTTTCCCCGGGCAGGGTGGGGGCGGGAGGAGCGGGCTGGGGGACGAGTGTGAGCTTTTTCTACGCCAAGGTGCAGCCCGGCGGCGGCGGCGGCAGGAAGATGCGAGCCGAGGGCGGCCGAGCCGCGGATCAGCTACCTGTGTGGCCCGGGCGGCCGCTGCCGGGACCTGCCGGAGACATCGCCATGTGAAGGGGCAGACCCCGGGCCGGCTCTCCACCCCGCCTCGCTCAATGGGAGGTTTGTGTTAGAAGAGGACTCACCCCCTCCCTCCCCCCCCCCTCCACCCCCCGGGGCTGAGGATTATTTGGGGAACTGGTGGCGGTGCAGGCGGCCGTGGCGCACACCAGGTAACGCGGGGCGCCCATGTGCTCCGCGCACCCGGCCCCGCGGCGTGGCCCACACGCCGCCCCCTCCCCGCCCGGCCCCGGAGCCCACACCGCGCACCCCCCCCTCCCCGCGGGCGGCACCGCGGACGCGTCCCTTCGGCGGCCGGGCCGGGGCAGCGCTCCCCGCCGTACCACCGCAACCGCCTCGGGGTCGGTGCGGGGGCGCGGAGGGGCCCGCGGGGGAAGGGGTGCCCTCAGGGGGAACCGCCGGAGGGGTTCCCTCGGCGTCCTGCCGAGCAGCGGAGCCGGGCCCCCCTCCCCGCCCCGTCCGCTGAGAGGAAGCGCGGGGACGCGGCTCCCCGCGTGTCCCCCCGCCGCCAACCCCCGCCGCCTGCGGGGCGCCCGCGGAGGGGAGCTCGGCGGCGCGGCGGGGGCAGCGGCGGCCGGGGGCAGCCCCGGTGCCCCGCCGTGTCCGGGGAGGGCGAGCACGGGTAAGTTTCCACGCGGCCGCGCCGGGGCAGAGGCCCGCCGGCCCCGCCGCCACGCACGCGCGGCGCCGCTACCCGCCGCTCGGGGGCGCCCTGCCCGCGGCGTGGGGCGGGAGGGGGCGCGGGCGGCCGCGCCGGGGGCTCGGGGCGGGCAGGGGAACCCCCGCACACCGGGCTCGGGCAGGGGATCCCCCCGCACACCGGGCTCGGGCAGGGGATCCCCCGCACACCGGGCTCGGGCAGGGGATCCCCCCCACACCGGGCACGGGCAGGGGATCCCCCGCACACCGGGCTCGGGCAGGGGATCCCCCGCACACCGGGCTCGGGCAGGGGATCCCCCCCACACCGGACTCGGGCAGGGGATCCCCTGCACACCGGGCTCGGGGCGGCCCGCGCTCCTTGTCGCCCAGTGATGCTGCAGGCGGGGGAGGCAGGGCTGCCCGGTGGCTGGGGCGGTGCGTTGGCAGCTGTGCTGGGGACTGAAGCCGGCGAGGCAGGGAGCCGCCTCTGGCTGCAGCCGAGGAGAAGGGATGAGCAGTGGGCGCAGGTTTCCTTCAGATTGCGATTTTCATCTACGCTGCGGAGTAGCCCTGGAGCTTTGTGCTTGAATTCCGCTTAAGTAAGTCGGAATCCCCGACTCACCTATCTGGGACTCATTCATTCTAGCACGGCAAAAATGTGGTGTAGGAGAGGGCTACAGTCCTGGAGATCACTGTATTGCTGTGATAAAAGGGTCAGGGGAAAGGGAGGAATTGATGTGGAGCTTTGTGAGGGGAGAGGATTTGCCCAGTCCTGCAGAAAGTGGATGAAACTGGATGCAGAAGGAAGTGTTTCTGCTCTCCAGCCTCATGCATTCTGCTGCAGAGCATGCTGTTCCTGAAGACATCTTTGACCATGCTGCTTTGCAAAGAGTAGCCAGTGACACATGTAGCAGTATCCACAGCCAACACCCGTGCTTGTTAATGAATTTGCTGAAGTGCATATTTCTGAATTTACTTCAGCACATAATGCTTCATAACCTGTTAGTGTCATCTAAATATGCATGTATTTCACCGCTCCATAGGCGCTTTGTTTCTTGCGATGTGGTCGTGATCTTTTCATGAAGGGCTTTGCACAGGAGAGCGCAGACCAAGGCAGAAACCTCCAATTGCTATTATTTACAAGCAAGTGACAATAATAATAGCAATATACATATCCAGGACGCCACCATGTTCAGTGAAGAAAATTTTGAGTCCTGAAATCCTGACATAAGTTCTTGGATGTACACTTCCTCTCACAAGTGCATAGTTACCTCCCCATCACGCATGTGTCACGGGGTCATCATCTTTAGGCCATTCTCAGTAGAACCCTCAGCATGCTGTTGCTCTGTAGCCGAGTGCCCGGCCTTCTGCACAAAGCGTGATAACTTTGTAGTGTATCAGCCACTCCGGGATGTTGATACATATGTCACCCTCATGGTTCACATCTTCCTTTCGCCACGATTTTGCTTCGCATAAAGCTATCTACTGTATTAGCTTAATTTTAGCAGGTTTTGAACAACGCAAAGTCATGAAGTAAACTAAACTCACTTTTCTTGCTTGGTTTGTCCTCAGATTTGTTTGGCTTTACACAGGCAATGCTCCCAAAGACTGTATGATAATTCCTGGTGGCCGAAAGAGGAGGGACATTGTGGCCAGTACAGAAAAGGAACGAGAACAGGAGGGCAAGAGCTTCCTACGGCCTCTCTGGCACAGGTACCAAGTGGGTGGCCTGTCTGCACCCAAGCAAAGTACTGGTTTTCAGAAAGTAAGTGAGACTGAGAGCTGCCTCGAGGCACTCGGAGAGGAGGAAGAGGACTGGTGCCAGCATGGATAAGGACAGCACAAACCTGGCTGACCAGCAGTATGAATGTGTGGCTGAGATTGGGGAAGGAGCCTACGGGAAGGTGTTCAAAGCCCGAGACTTGAAGAACGGAGGTCGCTTTGTTGCGCTGAAGCGGGTACGGGTGCAGACCAGCGAGGAGGGGATGCCGCTGTCCACTATCCGAGAGGTGGCAGTTCTGAGGCACCTGGAGACGTTTGAACACCCCAACGTGGTCAGGTGAGGAAGTGGGGCCACTGTCCTGATCAATGGGGCCTGGGTTTAGTACATGAATTGCGTAAGAGTTTGGGGCCATAAATGGAATGGACACTAGTTTGGGTTTGTGGCTGAAGTGAGCACTAAACTGTGTGCATGAAGTGTGGTTTGAGGTTTCTACAGGCCGTGGTGCTGCCTGCCAGACCTCACCTCATCCCTGTGCATTGCCTCCCACACACACAAACACCCATCTCCAGAGGCATAGGTGTGTGATTTAAGTGTTGGAATGGATGGGCAAGGAGCCATATATATACTATTTCCTCAGGCATGAGAGAAAATGAAAAAAACCCCAACCTCTCCCTGGTTTTGTCTGAACTATTAGTACTGCTAGCTGCAGCTGTTTTTTAGCAGCTCTGTTCATTATAGAAATAGCAAGAATAAGAGCAGTAGTGGAATGTGCATTCTGCCTTTTTAGATGCTTTTATAGAGAGCTATATATTATCATGTTAAAGAGAAGCAATGGCTTAAGACTTAAAGCTTTCCAGGCAGCCTTATGGTTGAGTACTGTTTGGTACTAATTTTCACCACGAGCTGCTGATGTGTGCTACCAAGAGGGCAAAAGTGCAGGTGTCAGACCTTGCTCGCAAAATGGTGGCAGTGGTCCCAGGATGTCCTTTCAGTTGTGTCAATGGCGTAAATTCTGGATAAATGGCCTGTGCTCTCAATGATAAGGCTAGCCCTATTGTAACCTCTTACATTTTTCTGTAGCTAGAAAGCTTCAGTAGCCTTTGAGGGTCTTTTATGAAAATTATGAGCTTCAAGAAGTAAGTTTCACTTTGCAGATACCCGGATTGAAACTGGTCAGCATCTTGCTGGTGGTGCTATATTAGCAAGGGTATTTCCCATTCTTTGTGTTACTTAGGCACATATTGCACAGCAGAAGGAAAACATTTTTGTACTTCACTAACACCAAGACTCTTTCAGTCTTAGGGAAATAGACACTCTGAACTTACAGGTGAATTTCAAAATGCCTTGCACATGCAATCATCCTTTTTTGTAGGGTCCGAGATCAGGAGGTGTTTATTAGGTCCAGGAGGAAAGATGAGACAGAAGAATAATATTTAAATTACAAAAGTCAGTTGGAGAGATGAATTAACTTTTGTTCATTTCAAGGCAGTGTAATGTGACAGTCTCCTTTATGTCAAAACTGAATAGACAAAGCATATGTATTCTGAGATGCTGGTCATGGAGTGTATGTCATCAGTGTCACTTCAGTGGGACACATACAGGCTGCAGCTCACACTTCCATTTCCCATCAAGCAAATCCACAATTCAGTTAATAACCATTATTTTGGCTGGCACCTAATAATGCCAGAGGCTTAGTCAGTATACTTCAGAAGTAGGCATCGTGTTTGATCACTGTATCAAGTGGCTTCGTTTAGAGGAGCACACACAAAGTTCTTCCTTGGCAGTAGAGGGATAATTGGGAGCTGTCGAAATCTTTGAAATGCAGCCCATTCATTTATGGGAGAAAATGAGGATTTAGTTGTCCAGGTTTAGGCATTTATATATTTGAAAGCTAAATCCTGTTTGGGAATAATTGAACATAATATTTAAGAATTTTTCTACCATTGACATCTTTTCATTTGATATAAAAGACCTTTTTAAGGGCTTTCTAATCTTGAATGCAGCTAAATAATGAGAAATACAGTTCTTGTGTTTGATGAACTAACTATGTGACTGCAGGCTTCTTTTGCTTGATTTAAGTGCAGTTGAATGTCAACAGAGCATTGTATAAATACATCGAAGCTTCAAATATTTTTACAGGCTTGAATGAAAACTAATTCTCTGCAAAGCAGTGAGTATTTCAACCAGCAATATGATAATGTAATTTCAATATAAAAATCTGTGCATGTGTGTTCCAGGTCCTCATAGTGGTGTTGGGAAGCCTGTACCTTTTTGCAATAAGCAGCATTTCAGACACAGGGCCTGGTTGGTAATACATCAGGGTGCCTGGGACTTTGGTTACACACCTTTTTCCACAAAAAGCCAGAAGATAAGCAATTCCAAACATTCTCTCTTCTAAAATGTGAGGAATGCTATTCAAAAACTCATTCTTTTGTCCATATTTTTAATCTGTAGAGCACATAAGGAGCCCGCTGGAGTGACCAGAATCATGGTCTTCAAAAGGAAAAATCATTTGAAAACATTTAAATGTCCCAACTCTGTTACAAAATATAGTAGAAAAGTTTGCAGTTTATTGAAATCAAACATCTGTTTTTGTATTATGTAAATATACTCAGAAAAGGAAATACTATGAAAGAAGTTCTGCAATTTTAAGCAGCTGATCTAATTGTACTTACTTATTGAACATATTATGCTCAAAATATTTTAATTGTTTGGGCATGCATTCTGGAAACTGCTATCATGGCCAGGCTAATAAATAAAAACTATTCCAAATGCATTGTCTGCATACTGGATTAAAATGTACATTGTTTTCACAGCACTGGGATAACAGCACAAACACTTTATACCAAATATTTTTGATTTTGAGGGGACATCTAGTTTTTTTCTGAGTATTACAAGCAACTATTGAGAGAACTATGTTGGAACTACAAATACTGTGTTGTATGTGTTACCTCTGAGTAGTGGCATGTGTGATCCATGAGTTGCTCAATGCAAACCAGCAGCCATTCAGTGAGTCGAAATTTAGTCAGACTTTGTACGGATGAGCTGCACAGGCCTTGTGCTCCACTGTGGTACTCTGGCATCAGCTGACAACAGAGATCACAGGCCACATTGACTTAGCCTGAGTGTCATTTTCAATTCAGAAGGGAGCTCTGGGCTTCTCCAGAGAGTGCAGTAAGTGTCTCAACAGCCCAGGAGTTCTCTTTTGCCATGAAGTGGTGCTACATGTGAAGAACAGTTTGCTAAGGAAAGACCCAGTACTTTCTAGGCATAGGTAGAGCTCTGTGGCTTTGCTGGTCATAGAACCAGGATTCAACACTAGCGTTGCTACTCCAGCCCAGGTTGGTCTTAAACAGTTATAGATTCACTTCCTCGGGGAAATAGTTAGGGCCGAATTGGCTTCCAGTGCTTGGCACTAGGGTTGGAAGAGAATTTTCTCCATCAGGGAGAGATAGCACAGAATAAATTTAAGTATATTTATCATGTTTTTCCATGCTACTGCTTGCTGATTATGAGAGCTTTGTTTTGTGTTCCTTTGTTCCAAGTCTGTAATTTCCATATTTGTACAATGAAGAGATGCATTTTTCGCAGCACAGTTGCTTTGACAGAGATAGATTATGAAATTAGGTAAGACTTCACTGCAGAAGAAAGCAACACAGGGTGCAAGAAAAGAACCAAAGGGAAATAAAATCTTCATCAGAACACTGATAGTAATGAAAATCTCTGTACTGTAATGGAAATCAGGAGGACTGATCTAAAACTTTCTAAGACTGTTAAGAATGGTGTATAGATAGGCATGGGAAAAAGGCAGTTAAGATAATTGCTGTTTGCTTAAAATCCTTTTGTGTTCACATTTGCCCTTTTTATATAGCTCCTCTCTGCCAGGACACCTTACTCTATTCTGTTTATTTTTACAAAACAAAGTTAAAAATAGAATCTTCAAAAGTAAAACTTACTGTGAATCAAGCTGAAAATAGCTGTGTTGTGGGCTTGGAAAAGTCCCTTGTAGCTGATAGGATGATCAAGGGGCTCCTCTAGCTCACCTTTCAGATAATAAGATGTAATGCTTTAATAAAACTTCAATACATACAGGAGGTAAATCTGACAAAAGTTGGTCGAGCACTTACATAGCTTAGTGCTGTTCTGGTTGGAAAAAATGAAATATATGTAGATAAAGAACCGACTTTGCCAGGAATAGATGACCTATTAGATTCAGGAAATTCCTGTGTGTAAAACCCTGCTGCAAGATATCTGTAAAAATGCGTCTTGTGATTATAATGCTAAATTCAGCTGTATCTTGCATTCATTTTATCTCTCTCCTGCTGGTAATCAGATGAATAATTTTCCCCAAACCTTAATCATCATCAAACTGTGAATTTGCACTCTGGGATGGTGATATGCAAGACAGACTACTGTAGTTCTTGGCATACTTGTTTTCTATTATATTTATATTTAACAGTTTTTAATAACGTTGAACCTTAAGCAGATGGAACAAAATGCAAAACTATATAATTTTGCTTCTTATCTCATAACTTTTCTTTTATAAATACAGCTTCTTTAGTATTTTCATGGATTAGTAACTATTCAATTTTAAAATAACCAAAATTGTATTGAATATGACCTATTAAAGTATAATCTAATCTAGGTTGTTATTTCAAAGGTGTCAGAGATCTTGCCATTCAAAGTGATCATAACCATGGGAGAATTAAAAATCTTTATTATCTCCTTCCTGTTACGTTGCAGAATATATGCCCCAGCTAACTGACTTAAGTTCAACAGAGTGATCCGCTGTGATCCACTTAGCTGGAAGTCTAAATCTATTGCTCATTCTTTTTTTGCATACAAATCAGTGCAGGGGAGCACAGTAATTATGACTGCTTGCACAGTTAGGCCATGTTCAAGTTTTTATGTTATTTTATACCCATTGAACTATAAATGGCATTGTAAACTGCTCTCTGTGGTACAGCAGTCGTGTCGTGCTGCTTTTTCCCTGCTTTTGCAGTCCAGTGGTCCATGCTGTTGTGTCTTGGTTTGCACTTGAGCACTTGGTGGAGTCCATCAAGTGATTGTCTTGGCAAGGCCATGTGAGTGTTGGGGGGAGAGGCTGGTACACACGTCACTCTCCCATCCCTGCCTGTGCTGCCATAAAGACCAGCACTTGCTTGACCTTGCTCAGAGGTCCCAGAAGTGGATAAATGGCTTGGTACTTAAAATTTCTGTGTTAGAAGGTCTTTTTATAAGTGTCTTGAGGTTCACTGTCTAACCTGATAGAGCATTCAGAACATAGCTGCAGCAGATCATCCATACCTAGTTAACCTTTTGCAAGACAATTTGAACATATATTTGTTTTGCTTTTTTCTTTTTGTTAAACTGAAATGATGGGGAAGCATAGAGGAGAAAAAATTCAAAAGGCAGTAGCTAATTTTATTTCTCTTTCTAATTTTTGGTGATGCTGATGTTGGCTTCTGGCTTTATTACTGTACTGTTAATAAGTTGAAAGGATGATTTTCTCAAAATTATTGAGATGTTCCATCCTGTCAAGTGAAACATTTCTATTTTAGGGGGTGTTTGTCTCTAGTGAATTCTGCTTCCTTCCTTCTTTTTTCTGCCAAGCTAATGTTAAACTTCTAGTCTATGAGATCATTCTTGCACAGTGTGCTGTATTGTGCGATACAATTTATTTATCACTTGATATGGCATCTGGCAAGCCCCTAGAGACAAAGAAATGATGATCTTTGTATTGCTAGTGAGAAAGATTGTCTTGCATACAGAAAGAGTAAAATAAGATAGAGAGATGGAGTGCAGCAGAAGAAACTGAACTTGGACCTTGCCAAGTATTTGTGTGGCAGATGAATCTCAGCTGAGGTAGAAATGGTGGATGAGTAATGGGAAGGAAAAACTGAATGAGCTTCAGAGTCAGATTAAGTCTCACACAAACAGGATGGTCTTCAAGGCAGATGTGAAGACAGGAAGTGCCTTGGCGAGGGAAAGGCATTTCCAGGCTATAGAGCAGTTCTGGTCAGAAGGCAAGGGAGATCATCCCTGCACTGACTGGCCCCTGCGAGGGACACTGCAAAGGTCTTGGGGAGGAAGGGACTGCCTGCCTGGAAATACTGGCTTCTCTGATGGCTGGAGGGCAAAGGGGAATGATGTGGTTGCCACTCACCAGGGCATGTAGCACTTGGAGAAATTTGTTGTCGGAGAACATTGGGCAGGGGGGACATGAATGCTGACCTGTCATCATCTCTTTGCAACCTTACAGTACACAGAATGACCATGTGCAGGGAAAACAAGGATATTCTTGCCAGTCATATGAACTGTTTGTTAGTTATGGATGTGATGATTTAGTTTTAATATGTGATCTGGCAGAAACAGGACAAGGTAAGAACACGTCAGGAAGGAATGGTTGAGTATGGAATAGACTTCTGAGTCTTAGGAAACTCAGTTTCTGGAGTGAGTACAAGACCATTTAAAAAAGTATTTTATCTCATTCTAAATCTAGTTTTTTTACAAAAAACACGTTTCCAGTCTTTGTATGAGTAAATGTTAGTCATTTTAGATTATGTCTAGTGTTCCCTTCCTTCTTTAAATCTGTGGATGGTTGTCTGTGCTGTTCTTGAAGAAATTTAGCCTTGCTGGGTCCTGCCTGGAATGGAAAACCTATTTCTTTAACCACAACCATTGGTGATGGCAGGCTGTGCCATCCAGGCGAGGGAATGGAGTGGGGTCCAGGATTCAAAACTCAGCCTTTCCTTGAAAAGCTTTAGATGCCAGGAGAGTGGGTAGCCCACACTTACAGACAGGGGCCAGGGTAGATTCATTGAGACTTTCCAGTTTGCTTCATGGTACTCACTTCTGGCTGAAGTATGGAACAGGGCAGGGAGAAGAGAAGTTGCTTGCTTTGCCAGGGTTTATAAGAGAAGGGGGCTGGACCTGGTATCTGTGACATAGCAAAGCACTGACTAAGTCACTCAGGTGGGCTTGGTGGGATTTAAGCCATTGTTTGAAGCTTAGCACAGGTCTAAGAGCATTATCAAATAGAAATAGCTATAATACTAAGAATACACCGAATTTTAAAATGTCTTTCTGGACAGAGCTCAGGGACAATATACATCAGAATATGTATCATAGATACTGATTCTTATTCATGTATTGGATTACAGCCTTATTTCTAGAGAATATTTCTATTAAAAGTTAAAACAAATCATGCAAAATAAGTAGTATAGCTATCCTGACAGAATAGTAACAAATTTGACATCAAGGGTGATTATTTGTCATTGTAATAATTCTTAAGTGATGTAATTTAGTTCTGAAGTTTTAAAATTTTTCCATAAAGTTTTGAAACAGTGAACAAAATAGAAATTGCAGTTCATTCCTTAACTTTGCTGCATACTGAGGATTTAGTTTGCTTGGTATGAAGTCTAGTCATTTTCTAGTATTGCTGAACAAGTTGATTCTTAATGATCTAACAAATTATCAGAAGGTAAGTGTGCCCATGTACATAAATAACTGAATTGTGGGGTTTTTTTCAAAAGAGAAGATTTCTCCACTTATACCTATTCTTCATATCTTCTTGTATTCTGAAAAATACTTCTAATTATGCAGGCACGATTATTGAGCAGGTACACCTTTGCACTCTAAAGAATTTGTATTTAATAAATAAACCACTTCACAATTTTCCAATGAGTGTTTTTTTCCATCGGGTCCTTTGACATTTTCCATTTGGGAAACTGCCATTTGGGAAGCTTTTGATGAGATGATTGTCAAAGAGTGGAAATGTGACTGTTGATTTCCGAATTCTTTTCAAAATACCTCATTGCATCCAAATTATTGTATTGATTTCTATATTTATTTATTTACCCTTTACCTTTGATCTTTTGTTCCATCATTAGGAAAAAAAGGAAATAGTCTGCTAAATAATCCCTTTAAAATCAGACCTTAAATTTCTAGCAACACAGTTGTATTTTCTTTAGGCAGAATAAAAAATATTTTATATGAATAGTAAGAAACTCTTCCATATGATGCTTTGGGTGTCTTTTTAGGGTTTCAGAAGATGGTTTTTTATTCTCTGAAGTATCTCACATGGTTTTTAGGACAAGGTGAATGTTTCACACACTTCATTACAGAGTGTGCCAATTTGTTGGTATTGGTAGAGTTGTCCTTGGGTGGATTCCCTATGACATACCTAGCAAACAAACTACAAGCTTAGCAAAAAGTTCTGTACTGTTTTAAAGGGGCTCATACCAACACTGACTGCTTATTCCTCTGGATTATCATTAACAGGGGACTGATCTTCTCTTAATAAAAGAAAATAAAAAACTAATTCAGACATGAATTCATCTTTACAGGAATTTCCCGTGTTTAATGACTGAAAACTCAGTTCTAGTATGGATGAATCATACTGAGTTTAAGTGAAACCTATTGAGTTTGGACTTTTGAAACATTAGTCAGTGCAGAATATTACATATTTTGATAGAAACAGAGAAATGAAGTGAGAAATAGAGTGGAAAAGCCTGTGTGATTTTCTTTTTCTCTCTTTTATGTGAAACTTTGGCTAGTCTTTTAATATCTATTTGAAGTGTGGTCAGTGTGATAAATTGCTGTTTAACAATGCCAGAGAACTCCCTTTTCCCTGAAATCAATTAATTATAAACTGGAAATTTCAGTACTTTGTTCACTGTTTCTTAAGTTAGCATATTTCTGGGAGCTTTCTGTGATCGTAATTCCTAGCTGCACTAGTGCTTTTGTTTCTCTTCATCTGTGGAGCCAGGGCTCTACTGTAAGGATAGAATTCTATCACTTTTTTTTTCCACATTTGATGTGGTATTTTGCATACAGCTGCAGAGTAGACAGTTACCTTTGAAAAGAACATTTGGCTGGTTTAATTTGATTAGAGCAAACCACCTCAATCATTACTGAACTAAGACCGTTTTCACTTTAACTTGGCTGTAGGAGTTGGGAATGTACTGACTGTGCTTAGATGTTTGGGGGAGGACTCGTTTGGATACACAGCTACTGCTGAAGTGAAACAACCTTAGAGGACCTTGCGTGCTCTGCTCTTTCCCAATAAAAAGGGAGGGCTGTGAAGCCATTGAATGTCACATTAAACTTTTCCTTCATTGTGACAGGAAATTGAATTCCTTTTCTACAAAATAAATTGGAAGTGTTTAATGCACAGAAATACAGAATAATATGTTTTTTAAAAACATCATGATACTAAAAACATGCACAGAATATGAAAGCCTTACATTTACAACAGATTTAAAACATGCCTAGCAACAGTATTTTGAATAAAGTTGTAATAAAATCCAAAATATAAGTAGAAATATGTCGGGCTTCTCATAGATACATTATATCCAAGTTAAAATTTAATCCCTTTTAGTAAGTCTCAGTATAATTCCCACTTTCTTTTGTGAAGTTTTGGTTTTCTATCCCTTTCTTCATCATATAAATATATTAGGGTGTTTTTTTTAATGTTGCATATTAAAGATCAAATTAGACACTTAAGATTCACAGTACTATGTATTCCGTATGATTTTGCTTTTCAGTTTTTCTCACTGATGATCACATAATTTTGCTAGAAAAACTCTTGTGGCTGTCTAGAATATAAATATGTCTCATAATAAATGGCAGACATTCAATAAATTGTAGGCAGCTGGTGTTCTCTAGAAAATACAGTTATTTAAAAGCCCTTATTTTTTGGTAGTGCATCATCATATATACAATATTTTAATCAGAGGATTACAGCTGAAGGAAGAGTTTCTGCTGCTTCTTCCATTATGTTCTGAAAAGCAATATGCATGGTTAACTGTTCATCTCTGTCATCAGCCTAACACTTACTTCTAATGGCAGAATTGCATACACAACTTCCAGCTAATCCAGGACTCGAGTTGCAGATTCAGGGCTTGAGTTTCCGCTGGGGAATTGAAAGAGCTACACTGATTCAGACAGCTTTGATTGTTCAAATCATAATGTCCTAAAGTTAAGATGAACGAAAATGCATTAGCACAGGCAGACTGTGCAGAGGTGTCCTATAAAGCATGCATGTTTGAGACTTCACCGTTTAGAGTTCAGATGCTGCAACTATTGAGTTCACCCAACTGGGGTATAAAAATTAATTAGGTTTTTCACTGAAGTAGATTTAGCATTTCTGTTGACCTGTTTCACTGCTAATTATGCTCCCTTTTTGCACCACAAATAATTCCTCTCTAACTCAGTATGTATCCTCTGAAATACTTGATGCCTGTTGTGTTGTCATCTAAGCATCGTGTGCAATGTTATCTCTTGGACTTCAGGTTGCATCACAGATACAGTCATTTCAGTGCAGTGTACATCTCCTTTCTTCAAGGGCAAATGCTTCTAGTGCAAATGCTTCTAAGAGCCGGAGTTAGCGACTTTGCTGTACAGTATTGAGATTTATGTCTAATGTTACTACTAACACAGCTCTAGAACCTTTGTTACTGATTTCCAGGTTCCTTCAGGACAGTGAAAGTCAATGACCTGTATTACTTCTCTGTGCTGGGAAGTAGATTATAAAGTGAATCTTGTTTTGCCAACTTTATCTATCAGCATACTTTGTATTCGTGAACTTTTATGACATCCAGATTAGGCAACATCTGCACTTTAATTAGTGTGTTTTTTATCCTTAGATAACCTTCTAGATTGTTAATGGAGATAGGCCTACCCACTGATCTTTGTGGTTTCCTCACAGACATCTCAAATCAATTTGTTGCCTCACTGTTTATCTCTGCTTTTTATAAAATGCTGAGCAACAAGTTTTGATCAAAGCAATAATACCCATATCGAGACACGTTGAAATTCATTACTATAGTCTGAAAATTAGAATAATATCTCATTGAACTCAAGGCAGGACCCAGACAAGTTGATAATTCTGCAGAACTGAGCGCCTGTATCTCTTCATTCTATAGAATCCCATTCATAATACTGCCTTTATGTTTGTACCATCATTTAAAACAAAAAAAGTGTTACCTGGCATTTCTTAATTCTCTGTTGCTTATTATTCATATTGTCTCTATTCTTAAGAACTCAAGGTTTTATTTATTTTAAATTTTATTTGGTCAGATTAAAACATTGTTTAGAGATGTCAGATATTTCAGAAGCAAATATCTGTGCAGAAGTGAAAAAAATCAAACAAATGAGACTGGAACTGAGGATCATGGCAGTACAAGAACAGTTAGGATTTGCACAGAAGAGACAGGTAATCTGTTGGACTAAAAATGATAGGTTTGTGGATATAGATAAATGGCAGACAGGTGAATGACACTGATGAGGGAGTTTTCTTAGAAGACATTTAAAGTATATTGGAATATCTCTAATCAAAAGGATATTGTGATGTCTGTATGAAAATTCAGTCCAAAGACTGCTTGGTTTCCTATAACCCAAAGTTGAGAGTGAACGAGACTATTCTGCAGAAGCAAATCTGAAGTCATGAAAAGCAGGTAATCTTTTGCTGTCCTGTACATCAACAAAAGGATATTAAGCCTATGATTCTGGAAGAAGCTGTAAAGCAAATGAAGTTCACAGAGATACTCATAAAGCATGATTTAACCACTGTTCATTGTAGACAAAGTATAAAGACAGGTAGACAAGGTTTAAAGACAAAACGTAGAGATACAATCAATGTTGTAGCTCTTCCTGGAGTACAAAAAAGAGAGATCATTCTCTGCATAGCCTGAAATAACTTGCAATAGCTGATTTAAGAAATTCTGATAGTCACGACACAGTCATAGTGGCCACAACCCTTAAATCTGACATTTTTGGAAAAGGGATGGTTCTCAAACTTGGCACAGTAACAGCGGGCTTTAGAAAAGAGAGATTAAGAAGCAAAAAGTAATCAAAAATTCAGCAGTCAAGAGGAATGATATGAAAAGGCTTAGTTTTGAAATGATAGATACTTAAATAGAGAGTTATAACAGCACAGTTTTTCTCACTTGGGTCATACATCATTCCCTGACACCATGCTCTGTCCAGTCACTGAAATCCTGACTGCTCTTTTGTTCTATATCTTCTTCCTGGATGCTAGATACAGCAGAACAGTTTAAGAGTGTTGGATTCTTAAACTCTGGAATGGGAGTTTAAACTCTTAAACTGAAGGAATGGAAGATTTCAAGGCTGACAACAGACTTTCTTCACCCTTTTTATGGCTGTGCTCCAGTGTATCATGATGGATTCACAAAAGGTACACATAGCCATGCATAACAAGATAAGGGTGTGAGATAATTGTGAGTAGACACTTTAATCATCTAAATATTAAAAGTGTACTCCATCCTAGTCATTTAGGGTCTCCCCATAGTGAATGCAGTGCGAGCATGTGCTTTAGGAGAATAATTCATCCCACTCACGGTTGGTGCCCACACTGGAGTACAATGACTTGCTCTCTGGAAATGCTCATTTTAACTTTAGAGGGGGCTCAGGTGGACAAGCTTGAGAAGTGGGCCCCTGGGAGTCTCGTGATGTTTAACAAGACCAAGTGCTGGTGCTGCACCTGGGTCAGGGCAACCCCCAGTATCCACGCAGGCTGGGGGATGAAGCGATCAAGAGCAGCCCTGGGGACAAGGACCTGGGGGTGCTGGTGGATTAAAGACTGGACATGACCCGGCCATGTGCACTCACAGCCCAGAAAGTCATAGGTGTCCTGACCTGCATCCAGAGCACCATGGGCAGCAGGGCAGGGAGGTTTCCCCCCTCTGCTCTGCTCTGGTGAGAGAGACCCCACCTGGAACACGGCACTCAGCTCTGGGATCCCAGCACAGGAAGGACATGGACCTGTTGGAGCAAGTCCAGAGCAGGACAACTAAGATGGTTAGAAGGATGAGGCACCTCTCCTGTGAGAGAAGGCTGAAAGATTTATGTTTATTCAGCCTAGAAAAAAGAAGACTTTGGGATGACGAATTTGCGGCCTTCCAGTACCGGAAGGGAGCGTACAAGAATGAAAGAGAGGGACTTTTTACTAGGGCTTGTAGTGACAGAACAACAGGGAATGGCTTCAAACTGAAAGAGGGTAGGTTTAGATTAGATATTAGGAAAGAATTCTTTATTGTGAGGGTGCATGAGTCACTGAACAGGTTGCCCAGAAAAGTGGTGGGTATCCTACCCATGCAAGTGTTCAAGGGCAGACTGAATGGAGCTGAGCAACCTGGTCTAGTGAAGGGTACATGGCGGGGGGATTGGAAGTAGATGATCTTTAAGATCCCTTCCATCCCAAACCAGTCTATGATTCTAATGTAGAGTGGCCACCCAACTGTAGCTTGCTCGATCTCAATGAGATTAGTGGCAGTCAGTAAAGTTGGAGGGTGAAAAGTGGAAGTGCTAGTAGAGAGTTTGTACACTAAATAACAGATGTCACAAAATCAAATGGAAAATTATTTGGGTGTGGGAGAACAAAAAGTTAGTATTGAAATCAGAGGGGACTATGAGAATTTAGATGGAAGACGAAATGAGTATTATTGGGGATTTTTTTTTTTTTAACCGAAGACTATTGTACGTGGATTGTTGGTAAGAGCTTGTACAAGGCGCTTGTTTTTATCACTTGGCAAAAATCATGCACTTTCTGTAATAGGAAAGTGTGGGTTTCTGTGAAATTTACTGGCTTCAGACAGTCTGCTTCTGGTTTGTGTTTGGCATGAGAGTACTAAAGGGCACTGACAGTAGCTGGGATGGATGGGCATTGCCTGCTTACCCTGCACCCAGTTTTAAGCTCCAGCAGAAGCCATTTTGGTCAAAAATTGTTAATGTTTTACAAGAGGAAAAGTAACTGACGAAGTGCATTGGAGATGGCTGCTCATGTGGTCTACAAGTAGTTTAAGGCACCTTTCAAAGCTTTCTCAGTTGTGGTTTCTCTTTTTGTCATTACTCTTCACTCTATCATACTGATCTCATACAGGATTTGCCACTAAGTGGGTTTATTATGTCATTATTGAAAAAAATTTGATGGCTGCACGTAGTTTCATTGCCTCACTTTAATTTTGGGCAAATTGCATGATTGTACTATTGTAAATAGTTGGAAAACTCCAGTGTCTAACTTACATTCCAGTCTGAATTATTCAAGCATGTATGTAAAGCAGGGGTGCTATACCTTTATCTATTGGAATAATTTTGAGAAAATTTCTATTTTTCCATAATCTCAAAACATGTCAACCCCCATTGCTAAGTAATAGCTTTCAAAATTAAAATCAATCAATCAATACTGCTAAAAGATTCTGCTCCATGATTTTTTATGTTAAGTGTATGTTTTATAATTTGACATAACAGTCTTGAAAACAGTTTTGTTTATTAGGGAACTACTAAGACAATATTGTAGTAGTAAAGTAAATAGTCCGATCTATTAAGCTGTTTGGATATGCATATTACACGTGGGTGTATGTGGAAAAGGAAAACCATGAAAATGTCAGGATTTGACTGCTTTTAACTTGAGAATTATTATTTTGTAACATGGGTTAGGATTGTTAGACATAGAGGACTGCAATTACTTTATTGCCTGTGCTTTAAAAATGTGTGAACAGTTTTCGTTTTTAAAGTCCAGAAAAAATGGAAAGGGGATGAGGGCAACTCAGGAGAAAAACATCCCAAAAGCTAATGGTTTTTTAAAAGTTGCATGACACTGAAAATTGGAGCATGGAATTGAAATGCCATCTCACTCTTAAGTATAGTAAAATAGTACATTTTATTAAATGTGTTCTGGAAAGAGTAAATAAAAATATAAATCTTAATGTCAGTGGCAAAGAGCCCAGGCATCTTTTGGCATCTATTGGCCTCACCTCACCTGATTACTGAAGCAACTGAACAGGAAATGCCAATGTTTAAAAGCAGCACAACTATTTTTTTTTAATAGATGGCTTTTTTCTCCTCTTGTTTGCAGTACAAATATATACTTTTTAAGGGCCTTAGAGAATATTTAGATTATGTGATCTCCTTTAATACTGACTTTTTAAAAGTTTTCAGATCTTGCAAAACTCAAGGTCACTTAAATCTTTCTTTTTCCAAGCATGAAATTGCCATCCCTTATCAGCATTAGTAACTTAGTTCAAGAACTCAGTCATCCCAGAGCACATCCTTTATACAAAAATATTGCAATAACATTTGTCAGCTTTTAAATGGAGGCTTGTTTTGAAAAGATTGTCGAGTTCTTGAAATAAAATTAAAATTTTTGGAATGGACATGGGCTACCACGGCTTTTCTGATACATTGGTGGCTGTTATTTTCACAAGCTTGAAAAAGTGTTCCTTTGCTTTATAAGATCTAAATCCATGTCACTCCTCTGCCTTCTGTGGTGAAATTGTGTGAGCTGTACTGTGTTTAGATCCTTAGTCATACACCAATAAGGGGTATACAGAGGCATCCATGGAAACGGAGACTACTGTGTCTACCTGGATATAGCAAAAAATAAAGCTCTACTGTGCATGTTTCTTCCAGTGGATTTGAGACAGCTATTTGTCAGTCAAATATTTTCATGATTGAGACACAGATTCTTATATTAGAACATCCAGATGCTGGTTGTGATGTTTGAAAACCAAGATATGCCTGCATGAAAAGTAGATGAGGGAAATCTCTGGATAGTTTGTCTTTCTTCACAGAAAGTCACTTCAATTCTGCGATAACTCAGAAAGCAGCTGAATGGACCTTTATAAAACATGTGAACTAAGTCACTTCTAAGTGGAGACAGCTGGGGTCTATTTAATATCCTGTGTAAAATGGTAGAGGTCAGCTTCCTGGAATAACTTAGGAGTTTTATTTCACGAATATTCTACTGTTTCAGGGACCTGGGGTTACGGTAAGGCTCTCAAACTAAAGTGTGTCATAAGGAAAAGCTCCAGCTCTGCATTTGCTGTGGAAGAGTGGGAAGCATCTTGTGCCCTGCAGTATCTACACGTTCTCAATGTAAATGTCTGTTGTGTGAGTGCTTATTAATGCAGGCAGCTAGTCTCAGTTTTTTCTTTCAATCCTAAATTGTGATTTCGGCTTTAGGATATTAATTGAAAATCATTGAGAAGTCATTGAGAAGTCATTGAGAGTATTTGAGACTTTGGACAAGTGATTCCCAAATGTACTGATTACTGTAAATACATAGATTATTTTGTAATTTGGGACATTTGTTCCTAAGTCACATGACTTACCTTGACAGTTCTATGTTTTTGGTTTGTAAGGGAGCTACATCTTTAAGACTGTACCTTCCATTAATGTATTCCCTGTACCTATTCAATTTATTTATTATTCCTTGAGTTTAGAATCTTTCTTTATTTCCTGTTTCCTTCTATTCTATCATGTGTTGGACATGTCAGTGCAAAAAAATTACTTTTGTAGGCCAGTATCACTGGTAACTGTTCACTCACACAAGAGTTCAGAAGTTATGTGATAGAGCAATTGATAAAATTGGTAGTTCAGTGACACCATAATTAAACACCTGTGGTGCAGTAAGCCTGAAGATTCACATAAAAAATAGTATTTTTCTAATGATGTCCAATATGATTACATACTTTTATATTTGTGACAATTCGTCTTTTCCTTGATGACTGCTTTTTTAAGTTGAAGATAAGCAGAAGCACTAAAGTAGAATTAAGAGGAGTAAGTGTTTCTGTTAGATGGGGAAAAGGTGAAACAAAAAGGTACTGTGTCACTGGAATAGGCAGGCTAACCACAGAAAAGGTTTTTGTAGACTGTGGTGGTTCTGTGGGGCCTGTATGGTGTGTCTGTTTAGTCAGCTCTACTAAGGCTCAAGACCATCACCTGTGGTATTTTTGTGCTGTTTCTTCCAACAGTGGTTGTGGAGTTTAGGGATGGAATATAGAAAATTATGAGGAGCAACTCCTCCAGCCCTCATTGTCTTTTGACTCATTCTTGAAATGAAAATAATTACATTAATAGAACAATTCATATATGGCTTAGAAAGGGTTAGAACAATTTCTGTCTCACCCAGTATTTATACTCTTAAGTGAGAAAGGTAGTTCCTGGTGTAGGGAATAGTGTAAGAGCGGGACAGACCTGAAGCGACAGTTCCTGGCAAATTAAGGCTCTCGCTGACTTTTCTATGATCTTAAGTAATCCATGTCCACTGCTTTGTAAATCCTTGCAGCATTTGCAAGCAGATGGGAGCCAGCCCGGCCTGACTCCCAGGCAGATGCCTCCCGACTCAGCTGATGCCGAGAGCTGGCTGGCGGCCATGAAGCCGTGCTAGCCCCCGGAGCACCAGCCGTGGGCTCCGCTGTGCTCAGGCCTCCCTCCGCTTGGCCCGCACCCACACTGTCTGCCTGGGCATCACAGAGCACACCCTGCCTTGCTGGCACTGCCTGGGTACATGGACCCTGTTTTCATTTGCCTACGGGTAAAAATGTTTTAGTGCTCCAGGAGCCAGACCTTGTTTTACGAGATTTATTGCAGTTTGCCCATTTCTTTCAGAAATGTGAAAGATGATGTATGCAAAATAATCAAAAGCCAGTTTTGCCATGTGTTTACACCTGACATAAACTGTAATTTACAAAATGCTGAATTTATTTCAAAACTACCCATACATTAAAATGTAAACCTTCATCTCACGCTGCTGAAAGACGCCCCAAAAGAAATAGTTGCCTTTTCCCTGTATTAATAAAGCAGTCAGATAAGATTTATTGCCAGCTCAAAATGCTACAAACACCTCATTTTCATTGCCAAACTCTTCAAATAATCTTTAATTTGTTTTCTTTTACATATATGTGCAAGAGTTTAAAGGCAATACTTAAAGAACTGTATAGCCTGTAGAACACTTCACTCCATGTGCATTGATCTTTAAATGGCTGGCTCACTGTGCCATGTGAATGGGCTAGAAAGAGAGGGAACGTGTATCAGACATCTACCTTAAGAACTGGAGGATGAAAGCACCTGAGAATATTGGAAAAATAGGTATTTTTGTATTTTTGGTTTACTTTACATGTGCTATTAATTAATTTAAAAAAAAAAAAAAGCTTGTTAAAAGAAATTACAAGACAGGCAAGGAGTTTGCATGGCCACATGTGAATGGCCATGAATGGGAAAAAGACCACTATGATGTCGATCTCTTAAAAGACTGGCAAGATGTATTTCTGATGAAACATGTAAGGAATTTGCATGCTAATAGAAAAAAGGATCCCTTTTTATGTATGGAGTGTTTAAGAGCAATTGCCCCCAGCTAAATGTATTAAGCCAGAAGAATCTTGTAAATTTCTATTGAAGATTTATTAGTCCCATTTCTTTCTGTTCTTCAGAACATGAATATTAGACTCAATCCTGCAAGTTTGTCACAGGTGAAACGCCCTTTCAAATTAAAGGAAATTCTGGACCTGTGCCAAAGCCAGTTAAATACATGCACTGATTTCATGAGGCCTGGGTAAAGGCTCTTGTATGCTGAGCTGTTTAGGATTGATCTGATCTCTGAGGGTTGAGTGACTAGGGCAGAGGTGTTTTTTAGTATCTTTTTTTTTTTCTTTTGACTTCTCTCTCATTTTGTTTTAACTTCTACATGGAAGAAATGTTTTAAAATAACTTCAGAAATGAACTGAACAGAATCTGTAATCTCACCGAGTGAACTTGATCAGTTACAATCTTTCTGGGAAAGAGTAATCTCTTCTAAATTCAGTTAAATTAAAGCATCTTGTCTAAGTTAGTCATTTAGGCATCTTCCAGAGCAAGCAGGGAAAGACAGTACCCACCCCAGAGTGATTCAGTCAACTTACTTCTTTTCCCTCAATAAATGACGACCTACATGACCCATTCAAACTAACCGCCAGTCACTGAGTCACTCCTTTACAGGAGTTGTATCTCTTCCATGGAAGCTGACAGGAGAGCACTTTGCTTCACAAGCTGTGCAGGGCTGTGGTATAGATGGATGGCCTTTGACCTGTCTGATGGTGGATAGCCAAAGACTGCTGCGTTCAATGAAGTTGATAGTTTTCTTGCAAGCCTTAAATCTGCCTTCTGCTGAATTTAAGTACTTTGTAGTCCCATAGTTTTGATACTTGGGTTTTAGAATAAATATCCTCTCACGCTTTGCTTTTTTTCTTAAAAGTTATCTGTTACTCTGCCGCTCAGTTTTTCTTTTACAGTGCAACTTAAAAAGAAGAGGGCAACGTTTATGTGAGTAGATCTGGCTTCCTCACAAAATCAGATCCTGTTTGTTTTTCTTACCCATGTGAGCAGTAGCCTTTGTCTTTTGATTTTTGGAAATCAGCTGAGTGCTGTTTACTTTTGGGCGGATGGGATGTCATTTGTAGCATGTGGAATAGTGGTGACAGGATACAGTACAGTGCCACTGGAGGGTTGCATGATTTCACTGTGCTCCCTTCCAGGTTTTGCTGAAGTGAATGAGGAATTCCCTTTTGTCTGAAGTTCATGGTGCTGCTGGCATCATGGCACACAGGAATATTACTGAGAATATATTTGGCATCAAAGCCTGATCTATGTCACTCTCCTTACCATGTGTATATAAAAAGCGCTGTGAACTGCATTTCTGTTTTTATGGGGTATAACCTCATGCAGGACAAATCTGTGGAAAGCAAGACACAAAGTGTGAGACACCTTTTGGATTTTCACTTGACTTAATCCTGAATGTGGCAACTGCATTCACCACCTAACCGCTTGTATTGAAAGTGGGGAGATATGTCTGATCCATTTTCAGGAAATTTTGAGCAGTTCTAGTGAATCCAGAAACAGATTCTTTCAACAGATGTGAACATTTTTTAAAAGTTGTTTTCATACAGTTTAAATATCTGGTGTTAAATTGCTGTTTCCATTTTTACGATAACAAAACCTGTTCACATCTATTGCTGTTTTCTAGTCCCTGAGGTTAAGACCGGGAAAGCAACAGTTCACAGTTTGTTCATTTCAGAATTTAAGGACAAACAAATACTGTGATGAATGCCTTAGAATACATCATGACCATAGTTTTCAGAGATAAATGCCCATATTCAGGAATTGAGTGCTTAAGGGTAACTAAAAAAGTTAGGAAGGAGAGATTGTGGTACAGATAAGGATGCTTAAGTGCTAAAGGGGACCATGCATGTTGGGTCCCAAGTTGTAGAGTTCTCACTGCATGGCTAAAAACCAGATAGGGGTTGAAATGGCAGGAAGGGGTTTGCATTGCTCTATCCAGGTAATGACTGGCTGAGTATACGAAAGAGGAAAGATACCAAGCAGATAAGGCAGATGAAGTTTTAGGTGATACACATAAAAATCACCTAGGTGTTTTGCATGCTGCAAATTAAGTGCTGCATAAGTTCTTTGGTAGTTCAGGCCTGGTGGATCATGCGAGGTGAAGATCTGTGGCAGGTTTACTCTACCCATTGGTACTCGGACTTAGAAATGCATTCTTCTGCTGACAGGTCCAGAAGAATTTCATACAATACTACTCAAAGCTTGTGTTGTCAGGTCAAATGACCATAGCAATAAACAGACTGGTAGAAGTTTGCACCCTGTTTCCCGGTGATGTTGGTTTCATTCTCTTACCAAGGATTTTCTTTTTATAATGTCATTTAGAGAGACAAGTGCTTTCTATTCAAGAAATGATACATAATAATAAACCCAAATATAAACAAATGGGCATGAGAGTGATCCATGCATTGTTTTACTGTGTTTTACTCCTTTGTCTGCTAATTGCATTCTGTTTAATACCTGGATATATAGTGTGTTATATTAAAAGGTCTGTAGATTCTCTTAGTAATAGTATTCCCTGAATACATTAGAACAACACAATTCAAATAATTTAAAAGAATTAATTTTATTTTCGTATTAACATCTCTTAATAGTAGCATATATGCTTCTTATTTACTTTGTGCATCTTTAGTATTGTCAACTTTAGCTAATTTAGCCTTTTATTTTTCTTGAAGGCTTCTTTTTCTTCTGTTCCATGCTCTTTTGCTTTAGCATTGAAATTCATGGTGTTGTCAAATTGTGGAAGTTTTCCCCTTCTAAAAGTCATCTCTTGATGCTTCTTTGAGAAAGGCAAACTGCTTGGTCCCAACTCTACCTATGAAACATAGAAATGTATTTTCTTACAAGGTTTTAATGTGTCAGTGTCTCACAGATCATTATAACAATACTTGATGCCAGTAACAGAACCACGGCAAAATATTTTGCATCTGCTGCTCTGTCTCCTCTCCTCTTCACCATCACCATCACCATCACAGCTTTTGACTCCTTTCAAGTGCTGCCAGTAGTGGTCCGTACTGGGAAGCGGTGGCAACATCATCAGCACTCAGGTGCTGCAACATCTGCAGCCTTTAGCAAGACCCCTTACCTTGCTTTTTCAGTGTCTGACACCGAGGCCCTTCGGAATTACTCTCAGTCAGGCTGCTTCTTTTCAGGTTGCATGTATTCCTGAGGGTTTCGCCTACCCTGGGTGATTAATTAAGGCTCAAACAGCACATGAGTTTTCAGTGCATCCACCATCATCCAGAATAATTGTGGCTGTAGAGTAACCTGGAGGTCTTTCAGGAACAGCAGCCCCTGGATTGATGATAAGCATCAAAACAGAGGCCCTCTTCTGTCCCCTTCTACAGTAGCTCTTTTGTTATTCTTAGGTTCTCCCATGAATCTATAAGAAGCAGGAGTTTGTACTCAAATTTGCATTGGAATTACATACTTTAAAAAAGCTGAATTAAAGGCCTCAGGAACTGCTGTGATATTGCAAGCATTTATGGAGTGTACATATGAGGTTGTACAGAGTGATTTTTTTCAATGAGTACTTTATGTGGAGTGAAGAGTTATTATTTCCTTTTGTTATTTTTGATATGTTGGCATCACAAATCTCATGTGTAGATAGATTAGATTATTAAACCACTAAAGAATGAATGATAATTTATACTGTTGTAAACTATAAATTTTGAAGATGAGTTGTTTTTACCTAAACCTAGAAGAGAGATGTTCATCTTATGTTTAGATCCTGTGGGTCTGGCACAAGCATGAATTCAAAATGTAAACTGAAATGTGGAGTCCGTAACAAGCAGTTTGTGAGCTACAGTAAAGACTGGATTTGTTGTCTCCCATCCTGCACCGTGTACAGCTGGAAGTCCAGAACAACATCTGGGCTCCGTTCATTTAAATTAAACAAAATCAATATTCAGCCATAAGTTTTACTTACATATTGAGCAAATTAGGGAATCTAGAAAGGAATACAGCTGTTCCCTGAGGAAAGTATTATAAAGAAAATCTAAAAAACTTAACAACAGATGCTAACACACTGCCAATGAATGGGAGCATCTTTAATTTGTACTCTGAACTGGAGGCTTGCGGAAGCTTACTGGAAGCTCACAGCACTGTATAGTGGCAGTGTACATGACTTTGAAAGGCAGTGTACATTTGCTTGTTGAAGGATCACATGAGAGCACTATGAATAGGTCAGACAGCTATTGCTGATCCTAAACAATCTGTCAACGACTGTCTTCAAAACAGGCCATGTTATTTTTCTGATTTGGGGGTGACTTGGCGTGTCCCTCACCCGTCCTCGGACAGAGTGTTTGGTACGGCAGCACACAGGCGTGTATTTAGGCACCAGCCAGCTGGTATTTTCCCTCTGTAATGTCAAGGGCTCAGTGTGTGGCCCGTTTGGATAAAATCAATTGTAGTGAGATTGTTCATGGACCTGGTGAGGAATTAAGCATTTTAAACACTGGTGAACTGTAGGATCAGTCCTGAAGAGAAGTTCTGCAAGGCAGGATATCATTTGAATTGTGGAGTCTTAGAAGATCCTTTTCTGGTTCTTGTCTGTTAATCTCTCTCTGCGAGGAAGGTGAAAGAGAAATGACGATGTGAGCGCAAAAATAGACAGCATGCTGCTATAAACAAAGAAAGGTGCAGAGGACATCTTGTCAGGCCTGTTTTTCCTTGAAGTAAAACCCTTTAACAACTGCATCTTTTAGTGGCTTGGGTGGCACACTGAGAAAATGTACTTGGCCTTTTCATCTTTTGGGCACAAATCTTGGTTTCTGTTGAAAATGAAAACTAGTTTTGGTGGTTTCATCGGAGCAGACATTTGTCTGCATCACAAAACCATTCAGTCTGGCACCAGAGCTCCTCACTGCTTGAGTGGGGCCCAGTGCAGGAGAGCAGGGGTGTTGCAGGTCAGGGCTGCAGTCGGGACTGAGCGTTGAACGCTTGCCCAGTCAGCCCACTCTGTCGGACTTTAGCCAGTGCTATTTACTTCGCTTTCAAGAGCATCTATTTCTCCCTGTCACTTTCTCTGTCTCTCTTTCTCACGCACACTTAAAGAACAAAAACTTCTTTTATGCAGCTAAGCATTTTAAATAATTTTTCCAAGTCAGAAAGAGAGAGAGACTGGAAAAAATTACAGCACAAAGCTCAGCTTGCAGATGAACGATTGCCTTGTCATCCTAATGTCCCCCTTCCTTCCCTTAAACCTCACTGGTGAGTGGGCTGTAAGCAACAATATTGGCTGGGCTCTGCTGGAGTAGGCTCCAGAACAGGACTTTCTGCTGCCTTTCTTTCATTGTAAAGTTGCTTTTCCGTGGTAGCTCTTTCTGCTCTATGCACAGCAGAGATAGTGAGTGACTTTAGAGTTGGAAACGTCTGTCTACAGAACATCTACCTGTCCTAGATAAACTAATTTATTTTATCTGATGATAAGTTCTGCCTTTACAGCTGTTTGCCTGAAAGAGATTTCTCCTGGAGACAAAAGGTGATCCTTCTACTCTTTCCTGGAAGGGTAGCAAAGCAGGAGAAATGTACACAAACTCCAAGAACCCAGCAGAAAGTAGAGAATAAGGATTTAAGACAGAAAGTTGCCATCAACATTGTAGACAAATGGAAGCCTATTTTATTTAATCGAGTTTGACTCTGGGCATCTAACTGTTGGTTGCAGCTGACTGGGGTCACTGGCTGTGCAGTGCTGTGCCCTCACGCAGCATTTTTTCAGTACTGAGGTGGTTCTGCTGGGCGCAGTCAAAGTCTATGCCATGTTGCAGTCTGCTGTGGAGGCATACCTTAAGCAATGATACACATTGGGGCAGCTACGGCTGGAGTTACAAGTACATTGTGAAGCTCTTGAAGAGCCCACGTGCCTCTGAAGATGGAACTTAGTTCTTGCATTACTGTGTGGTTCTATGAATGTTATCCGAGGAGAAATGCAATTTAAATACATGGAATTTAGTGGCTTGTTGATCTGTGTGTGCGCTTTTTTTCCCATCTGAAAGCATTTTACCTTTGAGCAAGAAAACTCTGCATCTGAAATACCAGCTTTCAGAGGCATGGAGAAGTGGGTGTTTGCTGATTAAAATGAGACAAAGCAGTATGTCCTGAACAGAGGGAAAGAGCTGTCATATGTTTCAGAGTGGGAAGCTCTATTTCCTGTTTTGCTACGTTGGGCTTGGTTCTCCTAATGCACGTGTTCCACTCCAGTTGCCCAGCTATTGTCTTCTTCATCTGAAAGATGACGCCTTTGTTCCAATACACTGGGTATTTGTGATTCCAGGTAGGGACTGGTTTCTGTCAGCAGTCTTTTTTTGCATCAAAATCAAGAAAGGAAAAGGTAGCTAATATTAAAAGGGGTAAAACTGTTTTTTTTTTTCAAGGAATACCTCGTTTATAAAGTTGGGGTGGATGAAGGGCTTGCTGCTGAGTAACTTCATGATGAGAACACAAGAGTCTAAAGCTGGTGCTGAAATTTGGAGTAAAAGGACGACCAACTGTTGTTCTTCAATACTTCTAGGTATAAGAGGCAGAAATTTTCTGTGCTTATAAACTTCCAGGATCAACCTGAGCCAAAGGCAGTAAAAGCAGAAGTTGTTCAGGTCCTCCTCCCGTTATTTGAGGTCAATAAACCTCAGTCATGGCCTATGATAGTCTTGGTATCCAGTCTTGTGGTGTTTACATAAACACTGTCAGTATACAAGTTCTGTGCTGATTTTCTGTCATGCAGATAAATACCTTTCAGAGGACTCTTTTCATCTGTGTTTTTGCTCAGACTTGTGAAATTTTAAAACTGTAGTGTATTACTATGCCACTATTTACCTCACCACAGTCTTCTAAAGCATTTCTCCTACATGTAAATCAAAGGCTCCAATTCTCTTCCTCTGTTATGCATAAGCTAGGAAGTAACTCTTTCGAGGAAGAGTTTCACTGTTCCAAAGAAAATTAGAGTAAAGCCATGTTATTAGAAATCTTCAGGAGGTGAGGACTGGTTTTGTTCAGTGCTGTGACTGACCATACAGGGATACACATGTGTTCATGGTGGATTAGTCCTACTGCAGTAAAAATAACAGTAAGCCCTTGGACGCATTGGTGGCAAGTATCTGATTCTTGGTCTTCCTTTGGACTGTGATCCAGTCGATTTTCCAGATGTACCTACTCATCTGTTTGACAATAGCCAAAAGAAATTATGGCCTACAGTTTTTTCAGGTCTTACAGTCAGATCTGTCTTTCGGTATTTCTTGCAGGTGGCTTGGGCTGGTGGACCTGACCTTCATCACTGTTATCTCAGTTTCCTCAGGAAAAGATGTTTCTGCTACTTGAAAGGGGGAAACTTCGTAGCAATTCTCAGAGCATCTCAAAAGCAAATCTAGTAACATTTAGGGACTTTCTGGGATCAGTTACCATCTACCACTCAGTAGATGCAATAATTTTCAAAGTAATAACTGTCTTTCCTTTAAAAGCGTTAGGCATTCATATTGTAAAATGAAGGAGAACTGAGGTGCATTTGTCAGATTTTGTGTTGTAAGAAGCTGTGGAAACATCAAGGTTCGTCGTCTGGTTTTCTGTGTGCAAAAAATGCCAGAGTATTTTTGTAGGAAGGCGGGTATTCTGCTGGACTAGAAGAAGATCCACTAGGCACTAAACACATAAAACAGAGACAGAGATTTGTAACTGATAAGCTTCTGCTTTAGTACAATTCACTTGAAAAAATGTCTACATTAAACCCCATGTTCTCCATTAGTGTTCTTCAGTAGTGTTCCAGTTCAGATCGACATGTTGGGCGGTGTATGACTCCCAGCCAAACATCTTGTTAAATACTTGCAGGATATCCCATAACGGATCTTACTTCAATCAAATAAGTCAAACGTTTCTTTTGTAAGTACAACAGAAGGGCAGGGCTTGTGTTTACAAAGTATTCAGTATGGAAATCCTGTATTAATTGTGGTAGGTTTACTTCACTTAGGACAGCGTCCACATAGTAACTCTTTAAATAAGAGGCCTTTTGCTGTTAGCTATTCCAGGGAGGCAATCACATGCAATGTTAACTTGTCCACATAGAGAAAATCATGAGGAATTTACTTCAGAGATGTGCAATGTAGGCAGCAGAGATGTTCCTAATTAACAAAGACAATTTTATGGATGATATTCTCACAGTGAATGTAAAAGAGTATAATTTATAAAAAGTAGTTTTATCCTTGTGGAAACTACTAAATAAAGAGGCTGTGTCTTTCTCAATCTATTTCAAGAATGATTAGCAGGAGCAGTGCCAGATGTTTTTTTTTGTAATATCATGGATTCATATAACCTGTGATTTAAATTATTACCTTTCTAAGGTTGCAGCTGTATTTTCTGTGAGTAAACACAATGTGCTTCTACCCAGCCCAGTGCAGAATCTGGAGCTTTTATGATTAACGGTAAAACATTTGTAGTTTCACATAAAGACTATATAAAAAGGAAAGATAATATTATTACTCAGTGATAATATTACTACGCAGTAAAAGGTAACCAGAATTGTGCTTCTCTGAGTTCCTTATTTTGTGGTGCCAGAAAATGCCAGAATCAAAATAACCCACAAACAGAAGAATTAACAGAGAGTTAACCTTTTCCTCCACAGTGAGTTGGATATTACACGTTGCTTCTAAGTTTAACACAGTGAAATCTTTTTTCCTTTTTTTCTTGAATAATAACTCTGCTATAGTTGAAAATATGTTTTTGCCAGTGTATTAAATACCTGGCAAAAGGGGTGTTCTAGAACATTTTAGGTGAATGTAGGTCAACACAAAGGAATCATACAGTTGGAAATATTTTCCTGTGTTTATGTTCAGATGTTGAGACCTGTCTGGCTCCTCTCTATTTGCATGTGTTGGGCTTATAGGCTGTCCGGCTACATTCCACGTTGATATATATAAATATATTGCAGATTATTAACCTCCAGCCACATACCAGCAAATTTCACTTTTCAGGAAGGTTTGTGACTTTTCACAGAGCTTATTTACCATGCACAGGACATGTACGCCCCATTGAAGGAATCTCAGAGAACAGTATTTGTCCTTACGAGAAATGTGCCAACACATTTTCTCTTACAGTCACTGTGTTACCATAATAATTAATGTTTGTTTGTTCAGATGATGATTACAGATTACGTACAGATTAGTCTTCAAGTGTAGGTAGGGTGACAGTCTTTCCATATTCTGGAACTCTGTTTCCTAATTTATTACTCACTGAAAAGCTTCCTTAACCTAAAATGAATGTGCATGTATACATTTTCAAAATATGGTGACTAATAAACAATTTTTCTATGTCAGACCAAGGATTATTTAGGAAATGCTGTCAGATGAGAGCACAGCCTTACCATGGTAAATGTCAAGTAAATGTCAGTAAAAATACTGCTCTCTTAAACCCAAATGACATTCTTCCCAGGTGGTTATGCCAATTCTAGTGTTTCGCTTGTGAAATGCATTGAGATTTAAGGTAAGAAGTAAAATCTGAGTGCAAGATCTCATGCACATGTTGTCCTTGTCTGTTTGTCAGATGTCCTCTGGGAAAAGCAGGGACTACCAAGGCTTTGTGTATGATCAGTTGTCTTCTGATCGTGCAAATGAAGCCTTTAGTCCTTGAACAAACAACAAAAATCTTACTTGATAACATTACCAGAAATCCTGCACTTCTTAATTCTAATAAAGTATTTCTAAGGAAGAGGATGAAAGATAAAAGTAATACAGTGGCATCATTGATATGATGTTGGAAAAAATAAGCTGTAGTTTCAACACTAGTTTAGTCTGTTATCAATAAGTGATTCTTCAGTTTAACTGTCTAGACCTTTTTCTCAGTAACTCCATTAATTTTTTAAATCTGCTGTCACCCAGTAAAAGTAGCGATTCATTTTTCTGCCTCGCCTCAGAGAGAAATGCGATCTGATCTTGGAATATAAAATTAAATGAATAAGCATATGAGTAAAGTATGTGAGCAGGGAAGAAATGTCCCTCTGGCTGTTTAGATGGTTCCCTATTAGGATTTTGTAGAAGTGGAACTTGAGAGAGGATAGTGCAATCACTAGTATGAATATAGGTGTGAAGCATAGAAAGAATAGAAGGATGGGCAGATGTTTTTGAAAAAGGTAAAACAGTGGTTAAAGCTGGCATGTTAGGTGGAGAGGATGAGAGAAATCCTACTTAAAAAGAGAAAACAAAAGAAAATAGAGTAATCAGATAGGAATGTGGTATGAAGAGCTTTGTAAATTAGTTTGGTGTTGTGCAACAAGGTGAAATGATAAAGAGGTTCGAGTAAAAGAATGACCAAAAGTGATGAACGAAGTAGTGACATCTTGTGCGCAAAGCCTTTTTCCAAACTTTATGCTGACTCTGAAGGTATTCCTTGCGTCCAGGAATTTGCAAGAGGAATCAACGAAAAAATTCTGTTTCTGGTGAACGAGATCTAATTATAAAGTTGTGTAATGGTGTAAGTGGGAAGTATGTGGAAAAAAACTGAAGGTACATGCAAACACGCTATGTATTTTTTTTTGAAAATATTTCCTGCTTGTTTTTTTGGTGGTTTTTTTGTAATGACTATAAGTACTGGAGCCTAGAATGTGGATAAATACCATGTAATTTTCTGTATTAACTCAGGTTTTTGTGTCAAAAAAATAAATTCTTTTCATGTAATTATTTTACATTCAACAGCTGATGAGTTCTTAGTAATTAATCCTATTTCAGAATTCACAAGTGAAGGACTGAGATGGTAATTTTGATATATCCACTGTTATCTGATGAATCAAGAGCTCAAAGATTGGTCTACCTTTGGAAGGCTCTTTTCCATTCTGTATACTGTAAGAAATTTAAATAGACATGCTTGAGATGCAAGGTACATCTGTACTGATTCCTGTATGCTTACCTCTTCTGTTCTTTTCCTCTTCTCAGATTGTTTGATGTGTGCACCGTGTCACGAACAGACAGGGAGACCAAGTTGACATTAGTGTTTGAACATGTGGATCAAGACTTGACTACTTACTTGGATAAAGTTCCAGAGCCTGGAGTGCCTACTGAAACTATAAAGGTATTTAAGGAGAAAGATTTTAGGAGATAATATTTCAGAGATAAATCAGAGAGACAAACTGTGTTCTAATCCCATAGGATTTTGTTGCATTAAAATTAAGTAGTGCTCAGTTTGGGACATGAGCTGCCACACAAAGTAACAGATACAATCTCTTTGTGAAAATGCTGCACTTGTGGTTTTATTCCTCTTTCAGAGTTCTAAATTTACTGAATCACAACTGTTGTACCAAATGCAGCATTCCAGCACAGGAAGGACAGGGACCTATTGGAGCAAGTCCAGAGCAGGGTCGTCAAGTTTATTAGAGGGGTGGAGCACTTATCTTACCAGGAAAAGCTCAGAGAATTGGGATTATTCAACCTGGGAAAGAGAAGGCGTAGAGGTGACCTAATTGCAGCCTTCCAGTACCTGGAGGGAGCCTACAAGAAAGATGGAGAGAGACTATTTACAGGAGCATGTAGTGACAGGAAAAGGGGGAGTGGTTTAAAATTGAAAGAGTATGTTTAGATTAGATATTAGAAAAGAGTTCTTGACTGTGGGGGTGGTGAGGCACTGAACAGGTTGTCCAGAGAAGTCGTGGCTGCTCTACTCCTGGAAGTGTTCAAGGCTGGGTTGGGTGGAGCTCTAAGCTACCTGGTCTAGTGAAAGGTGTCCCTGTGCATGGCAGAGGGATTTTTAAGGTGTTTTCCAGTACCAGTAATGCCATTCTATGATTCCATGATTCTGTGAAGTCATTAAGAATGACCTTTGCTTCCAGCTGCAGGCAGATGGTTCTGTTATTGTTTAGGCAGAGACTACTTGAACCTTCCCTTAAAGGTGAAGTGCTGGATATTGTTAGAATGGATAAAATAAATCCTGTGCTCCTTATCCCTTTTCCTTTGCCTTTTATTTCCCCAAGAGACTACTTTTGTTTTATGTCCTTCTTGCCAGGAGAGTTTGTGTACATTCTGAGAAAAAGAAATGTTCATTGTGGACCGGTGGTGTGCTCTGCAGAGGATGGGCTGAAGGATGGGGAGAGTCATGTGCAGTAGTTAGAGAGGCTGAGAAGGCTCTCAGTGACTGTGAGGACAATAATAAAGCTTTATTATCATGTTATCTCATATTCTGCATCTGTAAGGGAGGACCCTACCTAGGATAGGATGTGCTTGCATTATTGTTAATAAAATGCATATGCCAGCTCCTCTGGTTTGCTGGGAATTTCACAGCGAAGTGCCACATTGAGGATCATAGGTTGAAGTGTTTGACAAAAAGCTTATACCTGGGAAGAGAAGCAGTGGGATTGATGTTGCTACATTTTGACTGTGTCTGTTTAACATTTCTTTTGATTTTCTTCATTTTTGTGAGGAGTAATAATTTATGCTTTCAGAGATCCATTATCTTTCACTTGTATAAGTACTTTCTGGAAGTGTGTTGAGTCGTCTTACTCTGGCAAAAGTCCCCATGGATGAAAAGAAAACATGAAAACGATTGAAAATTTAGTTGTTTTATTAACTTTTTTAACAGCTTCAAACTTAGGAGGTGTTTGATCTTTCAGTACAGAACAAGAACTAAAATGGATAAAAATCTATTCACTGATGTCAAAGGCACATATGTAATACCAGTACACATATGTACCAGTCAGTTCCAGCAACCATGTTTTTAACCAATTGTAGTGGATAAAATAAAATTTTTGAAAAATGTATACAGCTTTGATTCAGTCAGAAGAAGACTGGAATGTACCTTTTATATTGTAGGACTATTTTATTATGATGCTATTAAGGTTCTGTTTTCCTCCTAGGACTTTGAAGCTTACTTATGTGAACCGTATTACAACTTAACTAACATTGTGAAAATAAGGTGCAAGGTGACTGGCATATCATCTAACTGAATATATTGAAATTGATGGGAACTGAAAGACCAAACCTCTGAAATCTCAGTTTGAAGTATCTTTTGAGCTATGTTTCATTTAAAGGAAATACAAGACATGAGCTGAAGTATTTGTGATTTCCAAAAATTCTGTTCTGAAGTTGCACTTCAGAAATATCTATATACGTCAAATATATGTTTGAATTATACATGTCGGGGAGATTATTTACTGATGAAGGAAAACGTTGTGCTTACGTTTGTAAAGCACTATACACGTGGTTTACTAGTTAACTCAGTTGCTATATCTAAAAGTTTGGCACAATAAAGTAGAAAAGCCACACAGAAACAAAGTGGAGCAATTTTGGGCTTTTATGTACAGTGCAAGCTCCACTGCAACCAGTGAAATTAGTGACTGTAAAATTCAGCTTCTGCTACATAATCTCTTTTTAAATGGGTGAGGAAAAATGTAAAATTGCTGTTTACTTGGTTATCGCTGTTGATTTCAACATTTTCACAGTAGCTGATGTGTTTTTTCTTGAATCCTGTTTGGCACAGGAAAAGAGAGAGATTTGGTTAACTTAAGTTGCACCCTGTTGCTTCATATTCGTGTCAGAACACCCAGTTTATGGAGGTTCTTTTGCTGATGGTCAGGGCTGATCACATGAGGAAAGGTCACAGGGCTTATTTTTAGTATATTTTAACACCTTTGTAATTCTGCAATCTTTATGGATATTCCTAAGAGAAATTGAAGCAAAACATACTTCTCCAGGCTGCAGGGAAATACTACAATTTTGTAGCAGCTGAGCATTTAACCCAGAGCACATACATCGTTAAATGACTAATCTGACTTTTTATAGTTTGGCTTTTGAGGTTAATATGGATTTGTACTTCATTTATTTTCCAGAATTGCAGACAATTTGTGTAGAGTATTTCCCCTCACCGCCAGCACAGTACAAAACAACTGCCAGTATTGTAAGACCATCTGTCAAAGTTCAGTGTGTGTCAGCGGCACAGAAGTGCCAAATGAGCCAAGCACTGGATAGCTTGAAGTTGAAGGATCTAATAAACCTCTTTGGCACTGTGGTGTAAAATCAACAGTTGTTAGTGGACCTTGAATGACATAAAATTACTATAAGACAAGTATCAGCCCCAGAAGATCTTTTCTGTGTGAATTGACTACCATCATTACATAACATTTAGGGAAGGGAGGCTCAGCTTTTGCAGGTTGGGGCATGCTGGGGTTTTGGTTACTAGCTGTCAAGAAATAAAAGTGACACTGGTACCATTTTAAGAACTTCCTTTATTTTTGCAGGTAATTGTCAGACTCTAGCAGACTGAACCATATTGATCATTTAAACACAACTAGAGCTTTTGTCTTAATGCTGCTCAGCAGTGCCTTTCTTATGCCTAAGGTTCTGCACTAGGAGTCACCCCAGAGGGTGTTCTGGGAAGATACAGACTGGTGTCCATAACATGATAGAAGAGAGGTAGTTTTCCTGTGAGACATTTCCTGGTAGTGGGAATACACACCCAGGATGCAGAGCAGACATGCTCACTTCCCCTTTCTGTAACCAGGAGTGTGAATGCTCTCGTCCATTTCTGTGGCTCTGGCGTCTGAGTTCTTGGTTATTCTGGACAGGAGTTTTAAATCTTTTCTGCTGAAGCCCTTCCATTATTATTTAATGGAGTCTACTTGGAGCTAGAGGCATGGTGAACACTACTCCAAATACTTGTGGACATAGTGTTCACTTTTGAAAGAGAACTATATTCAACCTTTCATTTACTTAATAGGCCTATGTAACTGCTGGTATATAGTCACGCTCACACTTGCTGGCTTCCTTTGTCAGGCCTGATTAATACATGTTCCATATGGCATGAATCAGAATCAGCAATGACAACATCATTCTTCTTTCCTCTCTACCCATCGTCTCCTCCCTTCCTTTCTTCCTGGGATACTCTTTAACTTCAGGGCAGTTTATGTGGAAATGGAAGGTATGAGTTCAGTTTCCTTTGGACACAGCTGTTAGTCATGCACAGGTCTTCGGTAACGTTAATGGTCTTAACAGTTGAGCCTCTGAGAGACTTGGCTCATTAGGAGCTTTTGTTAGTTGACATAAGGGTAGTGGAAGTGGCAATGACACGTCTGCCACAGAAAGATGATTTTCTCTTAAATAGTTCACAGACCACTAAAGCATTTTAATGTCTTAGCCTTTGGGACTGAAGCATGTTTAAGCTGCGTGGTCACATTTTGTTCTGATGCTTGTGAGACTGGCATGGTTTTTTTGCTCCTAAGTAATTTTGATATGAATATAGTTGTTATAACACTGACTACATTTTTCATGTGAAAATCATGCATATGCAACCAAGATGGTGTTTATTGATTTAAGATACTGCAACTTATTTAATAATACTTAGCTTTAAATTAATCTCTGTGTGTGATGGCTTAGTATCAAAAGCTGTACATTAAGTGGCTACAAAATGGTGCTTTGGGGTTTCTTCCAGTCATCTTGTGCTGCCGAACCAAAGAGTCTGTAAAAGTGAAAGGCGACAACTAACTGTTACTGAGGTTCTTTAATTTTAGTAATGAATAAAGTTAACTTTGCTAGGTAATGTCATTATAGGTAGAATTGTGGCTTCTTGCAATAGTTTTCTTACAGAAATTTAGAATTTAGACTACATGAGCTAAGTGGGCTCTGTGTGTTTCAGTTTGACAGTCAGCACAGGAGGGAACAGAACAAAGTTTTACAGTAGAGTAGGTACACATGTTCTCTATCATGGAATGTTGCAGGAGCTGGGAATGTCCTTCTACCCCGGTCTGTCATTCCTGAATCCTCATGGTGTTCCCTCCAGCCTTGAACAGGGCAGCCAAGTCACAGAATGAGCAGGGTTCACTGTTTATGCTTTTCTGCGTTGTGTCCTGGTTCCTCACCCAAGTGAATGGCTTCTGTGGATATTTTTTGGATATTTACTTCTTTGCATAGAAAGCCAAAATACCCATCTGATTCGGGTATATACATATTTTGATATTTACGTGCTTAAAATTTATAAAGTACAGCAGTGAACCTAATTTCCTTTTGTGGGCTTGTCAGATGGTAGCCCATAAATAGAATTTTTAAATATTAGCCTCAGTCATGGAGTACATGTTATTGTTGCATCCCTGTGCATGTCCTTAGCTTATATTACCTGCTATTAAACCAGGCAGACTGTTCACATCTTTTCAGGACATTTAGAAAATTAATATGAAGGTGCTGTTTCTCAGAAAGCAGACCAGTGTTCACTGTTGTTAGGTGACTCAGCCATGTGCCGTGGTTGTACCTACTGAGTTGATCACGTATGAGATGTGAAGCAGATGTCACACAGTCGTGCAGTTCTGAAAATAAAGCAGGATATTCCAGGAAAACAGATTCACCAGTACTGAGAGTCTTCAGAGTGTGGCTGCATTTAACAACATCAAAGTTAAAAGTCACTGTAAGAAAGAACGCTTGAATTAATAAGAAAGATACTAACAGAAGAGCTGTTATTGTTGTTTTCCTGTCAGTACTTTTATGGTAAAGAAAGAAGCAAAACTTAGTGAGAAATTTGGAGTGTGCAAATAATGGGTCAGATCCCAAGCTGATACTAGCAAGTGTAAATCCATTTGCTTCAGTGAAATGGTGCCTATTTACAGCTGCTAAGAATTTAATTTTTGTGGATTATTTTGCAACAAATTTTGTTCTGAATCTGTAATATAAATTAAAGAAGAGTTGCCAGTAAAAATTAATGAAAAACAAAAGGGCTGGACTGATAAATCATTGTGGGATAAACCTTATTTTTTTCTTTCTCTGTTATCCTGCTATTAGGGGTTAGACTTCTGCATGAAAAGATAGCAGGAAAGAGAGTAGTTGCACAGGCTCCTATGGAAGTAAATATTAAAAAATGGATATTCTCCAGAGTGGTCGTTCCCTCTGTTGTAGGTAGTGTAATTTCTTTTCCATACTGTGCTGCATGTAGAGGCACAGCCACATCTCCTCTGGCTGGTACAAACTGACCAAGGGTTTAGGAGGAGTCATGATTCTGTGAATAAAGGGACTGCAGTTCACAGGGTGTTACGCAATATAGTCTGCTATCTGTGCAGTTACTTCTTTTGCTTGGATCTTTTTACTGTTAGTGTACAGCCACTGATTTTAATTATGGTGGCATTAAATATCTTCTAATTCCTACCATTTCCAGATGCAAACCTTTTCAATCTGATAATAATGTATATTTGTTTTTTGCAGTGCTGTAGCCTAGGACTGCTCAGGCCTCCATTGCTTGCAGACTGAGAGCTCATAAAAATGTGAGGCACTCCAATAATTTTAAATCACTCTGTCCTGACTAGAGTGATTTAAAATCATTGGAGCGCTTCACATTTTTTCAGTTGTTCCAGTTTGGAAAGCAGTCAAGCAACATTGGAGCATAATGCATGAAAGCAACCTGTCTGAAATAATAATTTTAGTCTTTCAGAACAATGACACTGAATTAGAAATGTCACTTTGAAATGATGTCTGTCAAGGGTTCTGTAAATAGACATTGCAACCTACTTTTCTTTTGTAGTCCCTACTCTCAAGGCAACATTGCAATCCAGTAGGGCCCTAAGGGACACTTCCTTTTTGAAGTCAGAAGGAAGCTATTGTTTTCAGTAGATGGAGGGCCAGAAATCATCTTTATTCAGAAAGTCAAAGGAAATTAAGAAACTGTAGAGATTCTGAATTGTGGGCAGGGAAGGAGATTAAACCTCAGTAGAACGGATTTATGATCAAGTCATTGCAAAATTGCAGTATTACAGACACTGGAAGTGAAGTGTTGCTATCAGCTCATTTCATTCTTGTTAGTTCAGCAGAGCTGGACATGGATGTGATGCATAAAAGAGTTTATGGGTCCTACTGCTCTGCATTCCCTTGAGATGCCCTCAGATTATTAATGACACTGGTTTTTTGCTACTGGAACCTCAGTGTGGTACCAACTGTTATGTGAAATGCTTTGATGAAAGGGAGCAAGCACGCGATAGGAATAATTGTCAATCAGGTACAAAAGTGGGGCTGGAGACAGTGCTACACTGCTCTGCATCCAGCCAGTGGCAGTTCCTCCAAGTGGGGAGTATTTTTGAGATGTTTCCTTTGTCTCGTGGTGGTGCACAGGCGCAGCTTGCTTTGCAAGCACATCCTGCCTCAGTGATCAGCAGAAGTGTCACTCATGTTTCCACCAGAGTCTTTCTCTTCATCAAACACAATATGCCACATTCAAAGCAACTATGAGAAAGCTGTTGCAATTGATGGTTCATGTAAAGCAGTGGCAGAAAAATAGGCTGAAATGTTTGGAATTACCCATGTTCTAAATCTACTTACAAGCTATATGCTACTTTTGACAAGTAATTTGAAGGTTGGACTGCAGCAGATGTGAGATAAAGAGATGTTCAGAGAGCCATTCTTGAGTTTTGCAGGGGCAGAGAAGAATCACTTTTTGAACAGTAGTTTCTGCACTGGAAGGAAATCGGTCCCCTATACAATACACCCACAAAGTTGTACTTCATCTCAAAACACACGGAGATGGGGAAGGGTAGACAGTAGCACAAATTGTGACAAGGTAGATACTTGGGAAAACTGGGCAACATTTTTTTGCTTACTGAACTCAGGATTCTAAGGGTTGAATTCGACTGATCTGGGACAAGAAGCATTGGAGCAGAGTACATATACCATCTCAGTCAACCCAAGTTACTGCAGCTCAGATTCTCTGAACTGAAATATTTACAAAGTGTCTATATTTACTCACAGCAATTATAGAGCCATAGTGTAAAACAATTCAAAAGTTGGCCACAGACAACTCATAGCTAATAAAAGGTAATATAGTAGTCAAGTAAGTTATTTTTCCATGAAACTGTTTTCTCTATTCGACCCCAAGAGAATTTTAATACTTTTGGACTAGCTGTATGCACTGGTTTTATGCCAGTGAATAGGCAGGTTATTGTATCCCACAGTAAAAATTAATTTGAAGTGTGTTACTTTAGTGACATACTGATTTAATCAAGATATGTTTTGTTTGTTTCTTTTCCTCCATAGCAGATGTATTTAGCTTATGCCAGAAAACAAAGTTCCATAGAAATGGTCAGAGATGGAATTTTTTTGTATTACATGTTTTCATATGTAGTATGTAAACTCAGCTTAAATAATTTTCTATTATTTATGAATACGTAGGCACATAAACACACATACAAATATAAACGTATATTGTAAAAGTCCTCTAACATAGCTGCAGAAAAAAAAATACTGCTATTTGAGTGAGAGAAAGGGAAGCTATGATCATCACTCTACTGTCTCCAGAGTTCATTTTCTCAAAATACGTGTGGCCCAGAAAAGGCCAGAACTGGCAACACAGATGCTTAAAGAGTGCACAGATACATGAGGGATAGCACCAGTTCTCCTGCTGTGCCTAGAGAGTGGATTGGTGTATATTGTCTTTACGTGTATACACATAAAAGCCCACTGCTCATACATGTACACAAATGTACATGTGTGTGTGTGTGCATATATATGTATGTATATGTGTGTGAATATATATGTGCGTGTGTGTGTATATACAGGCACGTATGTGTTGATTCCCAGAGTCCATCCAATAGCTCATCACCCAAGCCAGCTGAGCTGTTACATTCATCGGGAAGGAATAAAACGAGACCCAGCTGAAGCTGTGCCTCTCCCTTCTATTCAGTGTGTCAGATGAGAGACACATGGAGAGCCCCCATCCCGCCCGCCCCTGTGGATGCCAGAGCAGAGACACGGTTCCTCCCTGCTTCCTGTCCTCAGGCCATCAGGCATGAAACTGCAGAGAAGCACCAGCCAGCGGCATCAGCCAGCCACACTCAGCTGCTAGAGCAACCAAAGCCAAAACCTCTTGACATTCAAAGCTGCTTTCAGTGATTTCAACTCCATGTTCTCTGCCTGTGCAGTTCCTATTTTTTTATACCTTTTCTCTTTCTGTCCTTCTCTTTCACCTTTTCACCTCACTTTTACTTCGTATTTACACAGTAAAGTACTCTTCTGTTCTTTCCCTTCCTCATGAACTTTTCTCTCCATCACTTTTCCTTCTGTTTTGCCCATGTCCTCCTGACTCTACTCCCATAAAAATGTAGCATCATGGAATGGTCTCACTATTTCTCCAGCTGGGCTCTGTCTTGTCCATTTTATTTGTGAGCTTTTAATGGAGGAGTCTGTGTAAAATCATTGACTTTGGTGCCCACCATAGTAGGTCCTCCTTTTTGACGGGTCTTTGCACAATACCTTGTTAAACATGACTTGTGATAGATCCTACAACTGGATTATTTGTGTGAAACAGTGCTCCTCCACTGCATTGCTCTTTCCCCATCACAGCCACTTCACACATTTACACAACTGCTTCCTTTTATATATCCTTTATATATCAGTGCTCTGTAATCAGTGTACGGTTCATGTTACAGGTTTCTCAGGTTTCAAAGTGAAATAAAATGAGCTTCCTTCCATTTTGAGAATATCCTTTTTACGAAGTCCAAACAAAAGACACACATTGTTAGTAAATTCACAAGCAGCTGCCAGAAGACAGAAAATTCAGAATGGAAACACGAGTGAAATAACAGAAATACCTTTTGTTGTTTGTTCTTGGTGCAACAGCAAGGGAAAATATTTAGAAATTCAAATGATTAATTTATTTTTAGTTTTAATAAATGAGATGTGGTTTTGTAGCATTTGCCAATGTCACTACTCCAGAGCACAAATCCTTCACAGAAGGTCATATCCTGTAGTATAACTGGGATTCTCAGGGTTTCTCTAGGAATGAGTGTGGGGCAATGCTGTTAGCAGCATCAGGCAAGCAGCCTTTCATTTGTTTCACTGTAAGACCTGAATAGTTGGCCGTTAAGAAAAAGCCAATTACAAAGGTTCAAGCTCCTGCATCAAATCTGTCCTTTATTTTTGGACTGGAAACCTTATCCAAGGACTTATAAACATCGCTATTTTAGGTTCCTTTTACTTCTCCTTTACTGTTACAGCTATACAGTAGTAACACATCTGTACACATAAAACTTCTAAACTCATGCTGGAATATATACTTGCACTTTCTGGTTCAACTTCAATCCCAAAGGAAAAAACACCAAAGGGAGCAGAAGCTCTGGTTCAGCAAAGCTCTTAAGGTTCTCCTTAATTTTATGTCAATAGATTGCACCAGTATTAAAAATGAGGTTGAAAGAGTGAATTAGAGGAGCTAACAGAGGAGAGTCAGTTGTTATCCTGTGCTACTTGACCTGATGAGTTCTAAGATTAGAACAAAGAAGAATTGAAACAATTGTTTCCTTAGTCTCAGATTAGTCATAAAACATGTGTTTTGCTTGTGTTTAAATGCTTTGTCAGAGCAAAGAAGTAATCTTCCCTCAAAACTTATGTGTAAGCAGTGTCTGTGCATTTGGAACCAGACTCCTGACGATTCACAGAAATGTGTCATAGCTGGTCAGCATGGTAAATTGACTCAGTAATGGCAAAGGGCTCCAAGGATCACAAGGTTTGGTGGACTGTTTTGTCTCTATCTGTTTTTCATTAATATCATAGCTGTTGTGGCCATAGACTATCCTATTTGCCTTCTTTGAAAATAATGACCCTTGAGAATACCCATTTCCAAAAAGAAGCTGTATTTTTACCATTGTGACCAATTCAACAAATGACATTGCATTCTGTCTTTATTAATGTTGAGCAGTATCTTATACCTTAAAGGGCCCTTTGAAATTAGTGGCTTAATTGTAAATAAAGTTACTGGCCAACAGTTTTCACTGTTGCTAAATATGCGACTTTACAGATAACACTTTAAAAATTATAAGTATTCTAAAATGTCCCACTTCTTTTGTCTATACATTCGGAAGCATTGAACTGTAACTTTAAAATACCAAAAATAATCAAGAGGACATGTTAACCATCTCTTAAGAGTGCTTAATTTCTAAGCCAATAAACTCAGCTGCTGAATTTTTGTCCTTTGTTTTAGGCTGTGATAGTTCTGTTGCGTAACTACAATTAGGAAACTTCAGAACACTCCAAAATGTTAAAATATTCTGTGGATGGAAATCCAGAGTTGTCTTTCATTTAGTTTTACAACAAGGAAGGAGCATTGGAATGTGGCAGCATGTTACCTTTTTTTTAACATCTAGTTTATGATTCATTCTAAAATATTCTTTCATTTGGAATTAACTTCAGATATTCCTGTTCTGACTAGCAGGGTAAATATTTTAGCAAGGACTTTCTGGAGAGAAATTTTGACAGTAACATACTCCTCCCTTAGTGTTACAAAGGAAATACTTGCTATCCAAACCCAGAGATGGCATTTTAATGGAAATGGTTCCAAAAAAATACATAGAACATTACAAATGTAAAATGCAATTAATGAAAGAGTATACAGATGTCTTTCACGCATTTAAATAAAAATGTCTAAATCAAATTCTGAAAATGTCAACAGTGATCTCTGAGCCATATGCTTATTATTACAATAGTATGTTGCGTATAGCTGTCAGTCAGTGAGAAACAACACAGACCAAAAAGGAAAATACATAAAAAACATTAAGTTAGAGGAGAGACCATGTTACAAAGCGTTTTGTGTTATGGTTTTGCCTGGCTTAGAAGATACCTTTTTTCTTGCTTTTTGTTTGCTCACGTAATTCCTGCTGATGTCTCAAACACTTATTGAAGACATAGGAAAAGGAGAATAGAGGCCAAGCTGCGTGGGCTATAGCGAACCAAAACTGCAGAGAGACGCATGCTTCACAGAGAGTTTAGTATGAAAATAAACCACACTTTCTTTGCTTGGTTTCTGGAGCAGAAAGTCGCAAAACAAGCAGAAAACTTTTGGTTCTTGATAAAATGGTTAGTTTTCCTTCCTTAATGTCATCTACTTTGAGTGTTTCAGACCTTAACTTCTATTTCTTTTAGGTCTAAATTAAAGAATTTAGACCTAGCTTGACTTAGGTTTGTCTCTGTCAATCTGGGGCCTTGGAAAATATTTTAGAAGTAGTTTTTAGCCTTATGTTTGCATTTTGTTCTTTTGCAAATGTGGTAGAGGTAACCTTGATTTGCTAATTAGTGGAGTCACGCTTTATTGTGACAGAAAACTAAGAACAGTCCTTCAGTGAAAATAACAAAGACCTACCCCATGGTGATTGATGAGAACGTTGTACAAGTGAAATGAGCTGGAAAGTCATCATCTTGTCTTTTCCTTTGCCACAGGAAAAGCATAACAGAGAGATTTCTTTTCTTCTGGTCCTGATAAGGAATCTAACGAAGCATAAGGAGAGGTTACAGAGCATGGAAATGTGTCACACCCAGCTGCTCACTAGCTTGCAAAGCTGCAGTAAATAATACAGTTGCTATTTAATAAACAAAAGAAAACAGAAGTCTTTTGATAGTGATCCCCAGCCTCTCTCATTTGCCCTTCTGATGATACAGTTTGTTTCTACTTAATTGACTGTAGTTTTGGAATAACATAGAGTTTGATATTGGATTGTATGATTTGTAATTATTTTGTTGTTGTTGGTAGGGAAAACAAAAGACTTAGGTTTCTGGGACCTGATTCAGGAAAGTATGGACATACGCGGTCCAGGTTGTCTAGATCATAGCTACTTTTTTTCTCATGGGTTCTCCATGAATGCTTACAGTAAAGACACACAGGAATACATGTAGTTTTACTTTCCAAATTGCATAATTAATAGCATACTTTTCCGCTTGTAACAGGTTACCCTTTTGAGAAGCATTTGCCCCAAGCTGCATTTCTCACATGCATCTTTTGTGATGCTTCACTTTCAAAAGACATATCTTCATGGAAGCAGTTTGTTCCATTGATTGGCTCTTTTTGCACACTAACTTCTAACATACCAGTGGCTTTTTATTAAGAATGTCTTAGCGTTTGTTTTGTTTAATGTTTGGGGAGGTGAAGGTAGGAAGTATCCTGTGCCTATGAACCTTCAGAGGCCATCTTCTCCCCTCCCCCAAGAAGACTGTCAGCTCTCACATCGCACCTTTGCTCTCACTCCCCAAGCAGAGCTGATTCTTGTCTATTGTGTTAACATTAGGAAATAAGTAGGCTCATCACTCATTGTGTCACTGTAAGTTGAGGATACCTACTTTTTTTTAGAATCAGTGAAGTGTTCAAAAGAAAACAAGGCAAAGTTTACACTAATGTGTGCTAGTGTACGTCAGTGTCATTTTGCTCAGAACTGGAGGGGCTGTGGCACATGTCACTTTGGAGAGGCTCAGCAGATGTGTGGGACCATCTCCCGCTGCTGTGGCCACAGCAGACATCACAATCACATCACTGATTGCTGCAGTTTGTTATATCTGAAATCCAGAGGTGGCCTCTGAGGAATGCTGATAGCTGGCATCTTCCAGTGACCTACCTTGCCTGGTTATCACCTGGGCTGTGGGAGGCAGCAACCCAAAGAGATGGAGTAGGGCCACAGGCCCTGGGAGTGGGTGTGAAGTGGAGGAGGGTGCAGTGCAGGCATGGCAAGAAAGGTCAGAAATGGGAATGGGGAAAGAAGGAAGGGGCAGCAGGACTCATGAAGGGAGGAAAGAGAGACATAAAGGAAAAGGTAAGAAATAAGAAGATAAAGGAGAAAGTGATAGACCGTGTAAGTTCAGTGGAATGGGTAGCCATTCCCCTAGTCTGGTGCTAACAGCAAACTTCTCATTCTTTCAGTGAAAACAAAAGTCTTTGTGTATATGCTCTATTCCTCTTGCGAAATGTCTTCTCTTTGCGTTGTGTGTAGGATGAGGTGCTTGCCTGTTCCCTTTTTAAAGCTGTTAGTTCAGGAGCCATTGTTTCTTTAATTCAAGTTAATGGTATTGCAAATTAATTGCTGCTGTAAACATGGAGAGCAACTCGATCTGCTGAGTGCTTCCAAGAAATTATTATCTTGTTTCCTGCTTTTAATTTAGGTGTAGTAAGGCACTCATCCTGAAGACTATTTTGAGAGCTCAAACAATGTTATAGCAGCATTGCAAACCTATATGTAAAATTCTTAGGTGGGAGATTCTGGACAAGCTGATTCCAGTAGGCCACTGTGCCCTCTCAGGTTTTTTTTTAAGGCTATTTTTCCCCATGAATTGTATAAAAATAAAATCTTTCCTCTTCTATATATCTTTTATTTTCTTTAAGCTTGTTAAGCCTTTATAACTGAAAGCATAATCTAGTTCTTTGGAGTATTTAACAAACATAAACTAGTTAATCTTGGCAATGCTCATGAATCAGTTAACCATTATCCCTGAATTTATAATTCAGAGCGAGAGAGGCAGCAAAGTTAAATGTACTCCTGTGACTAGAACTGGGGTAGTAATAGACCCCAGTGCTGAGCCGTTTTACAACACTTAGGAGCATCATGATTCTTCTGCTGTGCCAAGTACACTACAAGAAAAAACATATAATATTGAAGTGACTTTTTAAAAGTACACAGTTGAGCTTTATTTATTATGTATTCCTTGGAGAGATTAGGAAGGCATTGTCTTCTTATTTTCCTCTGTGTTCACATCTTTTATAAAAGCCGTTAACTATTTATTAAAGGAGAGTCTAACTTTAGAGAACAGTAGTATTTTGATGCCTGGTGTCATGCTGACATTTCTGTCTCAGTGGAGGTTGGTTACATCTCTCTGAAGGTGCTGTTGGTTCCAGTGACAGTGGGAGGAAAATGGGAATAATAAAAAGCAGTGGGATCAGCTTAGGTCTTTGAAAATTGGTGGGTAGAGTCCCAGTAACTTCATTGGACTTCATCGTGCCTAGTATGAGGCCATCTTCTTCCTCATGCAAGTGCCATCAGGACTATGCTGAATTCCTCAAAGTTTCTACCATGGGAGCCCTCGAAGTTAGGTCCAAACTCTTCAGTAACCTCAGTTTCTAATCTGAGAAAGTGACTCTGCTTTCCAGCCACCTCCTTTTACAGTGCCTTGTGCCCTGATGTATCTGTATAACCACAAATATATTTTGATCAGAGATTGATCAGGCCTGTGTTATAGTAAGTTTAAACAAGTTTTTCATCAAAAAAAAAAATTGCTGGAATGAGTTTAGAACTGTGAAGGAGCCCTAGGAATTAAGTGCCCAAGTCTTAGCTGATTTTAAAAGATTGTTGTGTTCCCAATCTCTAGGATCCTATTGACTGCTTTTTTTCTCAGTTTTAAAAAATGGGTAACTTGTTTTCTTATTGCCATCAGGTGTTTCATAAGAGTCTATGCACTTTCAGTGGCTATTATTTAAAAAAGCAACTGAAGAGAGAAATTAAAGGAACAGTCTTGAGCCTTTTGTGTGTAGCCAAGGATCTGACAGTTTTCAAAAAAGTCTCGGCTGAAAGGTACAAAGCTTTAGATGTATGAGATCTGATCATCCAAATCCCTTGGGGTGCTTCTAAAGGCTCGTCCTTTGTTGTTATGTACCAGCATATAAACGAATCAGTGTTAACACTGCAGACAGACTAAATGAGACTTTCTGTAGAAATGTCAGTAATGTTGCCAGGGTGTTGATGGACCATTAGGAAGAGTAGTTTGTCATAAATCTCTGTATATTTACATAATTTGAGTGCTCCTTTGGACCAGAATCCATGTGGTCTGAGCTGTTTGCGCGTGATTTTGAGCACATCGAGATGTTAGCCTTTGTTCTGAGGTTAGTCCTTCTTGCACTTAGGTGACAACATAGGCCAGTCATCTTCAAGGGCCTTCTGCGTTATTTCTGCTGTTAGCTTAAGGTAACAGTCTCTAAGATAAATTGACAGTTTTACTCTTCTAAGGTGCTTTACCACCTAAGTCCGAAGCTGCTTGTAAAGCATTTTTCTTGATGTATGTGCACGGCGTTGTTTCAGCTTTCTAATCACTGACCAGCTGGCTTGTTAGTGAATAGAGCTTGTGGGCCCCTTGCCACATTTCATGTGAGGTCTTGGCTGGGTGGCCAAGCAGGCAGCCTGCAGCCAGTGTCAAAGCAATTCAAGAGGTATTGGCACAGCAGTGTCCCCATTAATTTCTGCTTGTCACATGCTGTCATGCAAGTTACACCAGAGAGGAAATGACCGTTAAAAAAAAAGTGCGCTTGTGGCACTTGGTCCCCTCCAGACGTTATCCCTGAGGTAAAACAAGTGGATACAATTAGCTGCTGTCCACAGGCAGCTGCAGGGAAGGAGAAGCCGAGATCTGGGCCCCACAGCAACGTGTCCTTCCTGTTAGCAAGGAGTGTCATTTGTCAACATATGCCATGTTTTAACCCTTCTTGGAGTTTAAGGAAATTAGGAAGAGCTGTTACGGCCGATGGCGTCAGGAAGGTGCTGGTAAAGAGCTGTAGTGCTGTTGGAGCAGCATTCTTCCTGGAGAAGAGGGTTTCCTCGTAAGGACTGGTGTGAGCGGCACAGGAGGACAGTCAGCTCCTCAGTGGTTGATAATATACTGTCGTTTGTAGATGGTGGCAGGGGGTGAGACAGTGATTTCTGTGCACTCCTCCCCAAGGCATACTGAACTAGTTTAAGGGAGTCACATCCAGCTTTGTGGATTTTCAGGGTGGACTGATTTCTCTGATTACATCAGGAGAGCTTCCACAAGGTGTGATGGGGTCCCAAAATGCAGATGGGTAGTAATGCAGAAACAAAGACTCTGAAGTGGAACTGGCAATGATATCCCACAATGAGAGAAGGAAATACATACTTTTAGGAGCAATCAAAAAATCTGTTTTTAAAACCTGAAAGCACTAAAGTGATAGAGATAGGGGTGTATACATAATGTTCCTGAACAGATTGACTTAGTCAAGCTAAAAATCTAGATTTTACCTCAGAAAAAAGAGGCTCACAGCATCAGCTGAAGGAAAAATGTTGTTACCCTGTTATCAAACATAATTAAAGGAGCTGTAATTATATGAAAAGTGTGCTCCAGAACTCAAACTGCAGTGTGACCTGCCGTGATACTTAGATAGCAAATTTGTGCTGGTGTGAATCCCTAGACATGTGCCTAAAGGGTCTTCATAGCCGATGCATACAAATCACAGGTGCTATTTCAAGTCATTTGTATGGAACTTTACCAGCTGGGTGAGACAGTAAAGAATTTGGGGGATTTCATGGTACATTTCAGTCCTCATCTCTTTTTCACGTTGTATGAGGAATAAGAGAACCGAGTAGTAACAACTTGTCAAACCAGGAAGCTCTGTGAGAAACTGCTGTTTCCAATACGGTTATAAAAAGCTTGCAATAAAAGAAAGGAAGTTTTCCAGAAGGTATTTGGGGATGTACAAAACTGTGGTATCTTCATCCAGAGATACAAGAAAGAAACATGAGTGTTTTACTTATCTGGGCTCAGATCCATAAATTCTGTTAAAAGCTGTGCCTTCTGGGTTTTTTTCTGCAGGGCACAAAGAGTGGAAGGGTTTGAGCACTGAAAAGGACTGTTATTCACAAAGTTAGATTTACCTGCTGTAAAACTTTCCCGTATGGGACAAGTCTTGCTAACGGTGCCACATTTGAGTTTCTGTCAGAATGTTAGAACAAACTTCCCCTCTGTTCAATTCTCATGTATTTTATCTGACAAAACCAGTAGCCAGATGGGAAGTGCTGTGTGTTTCATTTGCATGTCTGGTAATTCCACTTCAACAGGAATTGTTGGTATACTGAATGACTGAGCCTAAGTAGAACAATAATTATGTAGGTTTCTTTTCAGTCATGCATATTCTTCTCGTCAAATATTCTGCTGTTGTGGCTGTGAAATGAGTTCAGTCTATGTATAGGTGCACAACAAGGGAAGACAGTGCCTCAGTATACTGAAAGCTATGATACACATTCATGAAATTCAGTCATAATCTTACAGCAATGCAATAGCATTGGTGAACCTCAAAATTTTTCAGATACGACCGTGGACCTTTGTAATTCAGTTAAATTGGTGCATTTTTCCTGAATCTTGTGCATTACTTTTGGTTGGGACTGATATAATGCTCATAATATACAGGCAGATCTGTGCATAATAGTGACATTTACTGTTTTTACTAGGCTGGGTCTGAACTAATTGACCAATTCTTGTATTTCAAAGTAATTTATTTAGGACTTTCTAATCTGGATTACCTTGTTACTTCCAATAGCAACCAAAACAGTCTTCAAAATAGTGTTCTATAGACTCCACTCCTTCAGGTATTTTATCTTTTAAATTGCTACACAAATAATTATAGCCATAAGAAAACAAACAAAAACTCAAAAAACAACAACAACAACAAAACACAAAACCAAACAATGTAACTATATTCATTTCAGTGTTTATTGCAGTGGACTAATATAGATAGCATTGTCTTCAGTGGGATTATTCAAAACATTATGTGTGTATACATACTTGCATACTTTTGTGAGTGTCCATGTCTGTCGGGTTCTTCATCCTGAGAGCTGGATAATCCAAAATCCCTTGGACGAGCTGTGCTTTCTTTCTTACAGAAGCAGTTTAAAATAGATCAGAGACTGTTTATCAGAATATATTTTAATATATCTTTTAATCTACTCTTAAGTGCATTAAAGTACCTTTTATATGATTAAAATAGTTTTACAATTCAAAGATAATTCCACAAGTACTTTGCTTCATGTTTAAAAATATACGTAACTTAATTGTTTTTCAACAAATTATTTACCTTTAGGGTATCAGCATAGAAAACACCACCAATTATTAGACCAATTCCTTGCATGTGCTTATCAGTTATTAATAATACACTAAATAAATTGAGTGTATCTTTCTCTGCACAGTATTTTGCTCTGTGAACAGAAAATTAATATGTTATCCTGTATGGTAAGGTTGATTAATAAGACTAAGTGAATAGATCATTTGAGTTTATTGTTCTCTTATCAAAACAGTAAACATATTTAAATTGAACATGCCGTGAAATTCACATTCTCTTGGTACTTCCTAGTTAATTGACAGGAGTATCACGGCAGTCTTCTCTTCTGAGGAATGACCCTTATCCTGTGAATACTTTCATGGAAAGTAGTAGGATTACTCTGAGATAAATAGTTACCCAATGTGAGGAAGATGAAGAACTGTATCCTATATATATTGGGTTTGATTGTGCATGAGTCCCAAGAAGCTATGATGTGGCTAGGAGAAGGCAAAGACAGCCTTCTCATCCCCCTTCTGAATGCCCTGCAGGGAGACTGATCCAAATAGCTTTCTTCTGAGGAAAGGAACAGGGCACAAGGGCAGGGATCTGTCTGCTTCTTACTGTGTTCCAGCCACTGCATCCAGCCAGCTGCATGAAGAGTATCCTGCAGCTCCACAGACAGTGGCAAAATGCATCTGCCCCCACCATCACAGTCATGACATTCTAGATAGGCTGGTGTGATGGGTTCCCAGCCCAGTGTGAGGACAAAAATTAAAAAAAAAAAAAAAATCACTGCATTTAACAGGGAATCACTACATTATTGCTCATGCCTTCGGGATTCAGTGTAACAACATTAATCATGTCTTTTGCTATTCATGTATCTGTACTGTGTAATTCCTCAGGAATGCCATTGTTTTTTTGGCATTAATTAATGTTGACTGTTTGTTACAAAGTATAACCATAGAAGGGCTGTAATTATTCTGCTTCAAAAATAGGCTTCAGAGAATGGGACAGCTCTTTAAAATTTCATTCCAGCCTGTGTGAAATCACCCTTTAAATTGAAAGCAATTCGGTGGTTGGGGATTCTATATAACTGAGTAGAATGTGAAAGAAGCCTCATCCTGCTCCCCTTCTGCTCTGAGAAGGTCCTATTCCAGTGAGAGTCAGTGAGCCTTTTAATGAAACTACCTTGACTGATTCATCACACATTGCTGTCTAAAACTCATCCCTTTTGTTTACACTTGTGGTTGCCTTTTACGCAAACACTCCTACAGGAAATGTTCAGGATGAGTATTCCAACACCTGCCATGTAAAATAGGGACATTCCATTCTGCTCAGCAAAAAGAAAAATGAGTTGCAGATAGAAACTCTGGGTGAAGGATGCAAGTTGTGGAGTTGCATGAGATACTCCACAGAACAGTAGGAGAAGCCTTAGGAGATGCCAAAGGATTGTCGTGCTTTACAAAATGTTTGCACAGAAATAGAGCAGGAGGAGGAAAACTGGGTTTAAAAAATTGTGAAACCTCTGTTTTAGTACAAATTTAGGGTCTGTTGTAGTTTGCAAGGCTCTGTACTGTGTTGCTTTTATCTGGTGAGACAACTGAGTATATTTGTGGTCTCCCACTGAATTAGGAACTTTTGGCATTAGGAGCTCCTATCACTGTAACAACGGGCAACCTGCTTAAAGGTTTTTCTTTCTTCACATTGTAGCCAGTGGAGGAAAATCATGAGCTTCACATAACAAGCAGCCACTCATAAGTGTATGTTACCTCAGGGTGCATTTGTTCTCTGAAGATGTATAACTGTTGGTGTTTTCCTTCAGGTTGCATCTCACTGTGTTCCCCTTAGGCAAGACAAAACTTAGCATCCATACTTTACCATGGTGGTGGGTTAGCCTAGTCCAGCAGTCAAACTCCCATCCAGGCACTCACTGACTTCTTCCACCTCAGCTACAGAAAGTAGAGACCGGCAAGGAGCAAGAAAGCTCACGGGCTGACATAAGAGAGGAAGATTGCTTACCAAGTACCATTATGGGCAAAATAGATTTATCCTGGGGAAAATCAGCATAGTCTAATGCCAGTCAAGGTGGATACTTGCTAGTTCAAGTGGTGGGTGGGTAAAAAAGGGCAGATGTTCAAATAACATCTCCTACTTTTTTCTGGGCTGTATATCACTTTTGACTCTCACCCCAAGCAGCATAGGGGCAGCTTCTTCCTTCTCACACTTTGTGCCTGCTCTACCCTAGGTCATCTCTACAGGCTGCAGTTCCCTCAGTGTTTGGAAAGATGAGACAGGAAAAGCTTATAGATATGATTGCTTGGCAGGAGATTCTGAAAATATAAAGCCTGTGAGTGAAATAGAAATGAAGGCAAGCTTTGAGATGTAAGCGTGGCAGGCAGGAAGATGGTGATTAGCTGGAGATGGGTTGAGTAATAGCAAACAAAGGGACACCAAGGGGCCCAAGGGAGTAGCCCCGGCAAGGGATCAGGGAAAAGGTAGATAAGAAAGTAGCCTTTAAGGTTTAGAATACAGAGTGATATGGTAATATAGCAGTTCCCATTGGCTGTATGTAAATTCTGTAGGATTTGTATCTCGTGCCGGTTGGTTACTGTAAATTAGAATATTCAACACAAAAAGAGATATTATGCATTGAAACAAGGACTAGCTCTCTCTCCCTTGCTCTCTTTGGGGCACCCCTTCAGCCGAAGCTGGTGGCTGAAGGCAAGGCTCTTTCACCCAGGACCTATGCAATAAAACCACACGTTCCAAGAGTCTCCGTGGTCTCCATAGAACCCTCTCCCTGCCGTCGACAGATGCTCCTGCACCTCAGGAATATCTGCCTGCTCCATGAGCTGAAGTGTGGATAACTGCTCCACCATGGTCTACTTTCCCTTTCTCCTCTCACTTCTTTTCCTTCTCTCTCGCCTTGTTGTTCCCTGTGCAGTTTCCCACTCCTTTTATTCTCTTCTCCTCTTTCCTTGCAGCCTTTTCTGCCCTTGAGTACGCGTTCATGGAGGCACCACCATCCTGGCTGACGGGCCCAGCCATGCACTGTGGTGGGTCTGTCAGAGCAGCTGGGGCTGAGCATGTCTGGCAGGGCACAACCCCTGATGTTCCCTGGCTGAGGCCTCTGCAGTCCTGGCTGCTGGTACCTAGGCACTGACACTGAAACCAACTCCATAGTTTCTTTTGTCTTTGCGGAGATGCTTGACTGTTTTGGTTTTCAGCCGTGCCATCCTCTTTCGGATTAGGCAGGCAGAGTCCTCCAGAGAATCTGGCAGGTCTTAAACAAGCAGCAAGTTGCTGCAGATAATTGACAGATATTTTTGTTGGGAGTCAAGATGGTGGGTGACTCTTAAAGGATCAGAGTGGTATTTGAAAGCCAGTGGCTTGGAAAGGATTTATGGATGAGATGCTGGAGGGGGGTTAAGAGGGGTCAGTGAAGCATAGAGTCAAGAGGGGGTGGGACAAGGTGGAGACAAAAATGTATAGGAAATCAGGGCTTTCTGTTCCTGCTGCCTGAGTCAGGAAATGTGAGCCATAAATATTGCCTTTGGCAGAGGCAGCAGAAGCAGCTGATCAGCCTAGCCCAAGCCCAGCCCCATCCTCTCTGATGACAGAGGAAGAATATGCAGGATATATTTGTGTGTATTACTGAGACTCATGACATAATAAGGTGTCACTTGAAAAGTGCATCATAATTTGGTCCTAACATTCAGAGCTGATAAATTCAGTAAATGTCAGACTGAGCAATCATCATCAATAACCTCATATGGTGGAACAAGCAAAGATGCAGCATTTCCATAACAAATTTTGCACCTGTTTTCATTATGAGACTTTTACAAAATTAAAGCTACATATTTTACTCTAAAGAAAGTGTACTTGCTCATTGCATCCCAAAATAGCTCCATTTTCAATTGAGTTACAGGTAAATGTTTTATATTTGCACATAGATGGCATTGAAAATGTAGCCTGAAAAAGAAAAATTGTAAAGCTGTGATTGTCTGAAAGTAATTGCAGTGGGATAATGTATGCGTGTATCTTCAACTCAAGCAACAGCCAACTGTCATCAGTTTTGTGATACCAAAGCATGGCAGAAATCTCTAATCTGAAACAGCAGGCACATTCTGTGTCTTTGTTGGCAAACATGGAATACCCAAAGAACACTGATAGACATCAGTAGAGGTTTGATCATGACTCATTAGAGCTTGTTCCTTCAATCTCTTAAGACGCAAAGGTTCTTGTTATTGAATAGAATGGATTGTTTTTCAATTAACTTTTGAAATATGATTCTCTCTGTAATTCCAAACTGTGGTATGCCTATCTACCAAAGAAAATTTCTCAGGGAAAAGCAGACATGGAAAAAATTAATCCTTGAGGCACATGAAGACTCAGTTATTTCTAGAACTTGGTAATTGAGATAATACTAGGTATTCGTCACTAACAAAAATGGATGCATTTCCGTTAGATGAGTGAAATTACCCTGATTTAATTAAGTAGTGATCTGGCTTGTGCATGTTTACAGCTTTTATCCAATTTGCTAGCAAAGGTTAGTATCTTCTTATGTTAGTTACAGTGTCAGACAGCACAGAGCCCAGACCCTGCCTTATGTTTCTTGCAAGTGGCTGACCAAGTGAATGAAATCATTTTCCAAAAGCAAGGCCTAATGGTTTTTGACTGGGCTTATGTGCAGCACAAAATTTTAAGCTGCTGCATTTGTTACTCTGTATTTAAAGTTCATAATAATAATCCTATGTTTTTATTTTGGTTTCTGCTCCTTTTTCTCACTTGCTGAAAATTTAAAAACAGGACAATAATGAATGACAAGTAGCAGACAGTCTTTTTTTCATCCCAGTGCCCTTTTTTTACACACATGAAACTTTGGACTGTTCTTCCAGATAATTTTGAACTGAAATCTGTTAATATCTATCATAGCAAGTAACAAGTGTAATCAACAGTCCAACCTGAATACTAGAAAACAGCTTATACAGACTAAAAGAGGAGATATAGCATTTTTTCCCTCCAGTTGCTCTTCTTCTTTCTAACACCTTTTAAATTTGCACTTTCCCAGTATGCTTTCTTGCAGCACATTTTTTTTTTGTGTGTGTGTGAAGAAAATTACTGTAAATGATATTCATCTTTTGAGTCTGATGGGTAGAGAAGAAGATACACCAGTTTCCATTTTCAAATATTTTCTTTTTTTACCT